>NC_136957.1:31908641-32041141 GCF_032717465.1 Coenobita brevimanus | reverse complement strand
TAAAAAATAACATCAGTAGCTAATTACTCAGCAAGTGACAAAGTAACATTGGTGTACTTGCAGGTAACATCATTTAACTAGATCAACAAGTAACTACAATCAATAGCTAACCACATTATGAAGTAACATAATTAGCTGGTAAAACGTGCATCCAACCAGTAGGTAAGGTCAACAGCAGGCACCATCCACAGGTTATCAGTCAACAGGCAACCAAAACTAGTCGCACTGCTTCACCTTTTTGCAACGTCCCTCTTCATTGTTTCCTTTTTCTACGCACGTCAGATTGGTCCCGCACTTGCCTAAAATATCCCAGGGACCCCCACATTCCTCACCCGGACCCTGTGGGGGAGAGATGAGGTTTCGTGATTGGGTGTGGTGTGGTGGGGTGGTTAGGGGTGAGTTGGGCTGGGTTAGACAGTAACGAGGAGAATGTAGGTTGAGTTAAGCGGGGCTCACGGGCTGGGGTAGGTTTGGAGTGTTTAGGTTATTTTAAAGTTAGATGAAATTAGGGTTAAGTTTTTTTTATTTGGCTGGGTTGGGAAAAAAAAAATGCAGGATGAATGTGAAAATCATCGTGGAATCAGTTTGTTGATCAAACCATGAAATGTATATGGCACAGTATTACCTATTCCAGTGCAATCACTTGTATTAAATTGTACTCTTCCTACTGGCAGAAAATTGCATCAGCTTAGGAAAGATCTCTCGTACCGGAAAGGTTTTTGAAGCGTGTATCTTATTACTCCCATTCCAAAAACCTTAAGCTGAATAAAATCTTTTGAAAATAGCCGGAATAAATGGAAATACGTCTACATCACTGGAGTGCAGAGGATACTGAAAGCGTTCTAAGTATGAGCGATGAAGTCGGTGAGGAAAGGGCAGGTTTAAAACTGTAGAGGTTTTTACTGAGAATATGTTTTTACTAACAGCGTTAGACAGTAGGCTAAATATCTCCTAGAATAAGGAACTTCATGCTATATATATATGCATTTAGAGGAGGGTTATCATCAGGGGGACTGAAAATTAAAACATCATGCCATAAAGGAGTAATGAATGTACTGTATGTCAGAGAACTTAGGCCAGTGCCGCCTGAGATATACTGTCTTTTCAAAAGATGCCTGAAGAGTGACTGCCAGGCGAGTGCTGATCGGCTGTCACGTTGAGCTTGCTTAAAACACTAATGATGGAGGTGGAAAAGTGGCCAAGAATCCTTATAGTTCTGAATGAAGTATATCCACCTACGACCTGCTTACCTGCGAACCTTGTTACCAACCTACCCAGATATTTACCTTGGCACAGACGAAGCAGCAGTAACACACATCCTTCACCGTGCCATAAGGACAGTCTTCGGGAGGCGCTGGGCATAGGACTAGCTCACATGGAAGACAGCTGAGGGCAGTGGTGCTGGCGAGGAAAAGGAGGTGAGAATGGAGAGATGAAATTGGACGAGAGAAGAGAAGGTGGGGAGAGACAAGACAAGGGGAAGGAAGATCTATCTATCTATTGCCAGACGCCTTAATCCCGTAAGGGGTGGCGACAAACATATCGCCCCCAGGACCCATATCGCCCGCCATTTCATTGCCCTGCTCCCAGCTCACACACCCCTCTCTCATATACCTCTCCACTCCATCCCTCCAACTCATCCTTGGCCACCCCTCCCTCCCCCCTCTCCACCTCACTCACATACACTCTTCTCGTCAGTCTTTCACTCTCCATCCTCTCCACATGGTCAAACCACCTCAATGTGTTTCTCCTAACGCTTCCTATCACATCCACATCCACACATCACCGCTCCTTTACTTCCTCATTTTCAGTCTGTCTCTGCACATGCTCCTCTCAGGTAACTCATTTCCACTGTTCTCACTCTTGACTTGTGTCCCTCCAACAAGGAACAATAAGATGTGAAGCGAAAAAAAAAAAAAAAAAGCAGAGGGGAAAGAGAAGGCAGGAATCGAGAGCGAAGAGGAAGAGAAGGCATGCATGGAGAAATAGGTGTAAGGCTGGTGTCACACTATGCGGCGGCGCCGTTGCGGCCGAGCCGCATGCGGCGCCGCCGCATGGCTTGTACCACGTCACACTGTGCGGCCAAACCGCACAGTTTACCCCCAGCAGCCAGCGTGAATAGGTTAATCACGTTGTCTAAACTGACTGTTTGTGCACTAGAGGCAGAGGGGTTACTGAATGAGCCAACACGTCGTAGACATTGGGTTCATCCATTTAATGCTCAACGGGAAACTAGTGAAAGGTTTGAAAAGTTCTATCAGAATATTCGGAAGTATGATAAAAGGTTCTTTGAATATTACCGAATGCACAAAGCTTCTTTTGATGAACTGCTCGAAGTGCTGAGGCCCCATATATCGAAGCAAAATACACAGTTTAGAAGGGCAATATCTCCAGAAGAAAGATTAACAATTACACTAAGGTGAGTAAAAAAAAAAAATAATAAGACTACGATTTATTCTTACTGGAAAAAAAGTTCTATAGTAGTACAGTAACTACAGTATATCAAAGTATTCAGATCTAAACTAGGAGAATCAAATGTAAAAAAAAAAAAAAAAAAAAAAAAAAACTTCGTTTAAGCACCTAAGCATGAAATATTCCTTGAATTCTGGAAAAGAGAATAAAAAAACAATTCCATTATTGATACAGCTATGTTTAGTAATCGCTGAAAGAAGTTTGTGGATGCACTACGCCAAACGTCTGTAAGTCCTGTGAAGACATGGCTTGGGTTTCTGTGGTACCAGGATGGATAGGAGTTTGATTTGGTATAGGAGTTGGTGATTGCATAGAGGATGCTTGTATAGGAGAAGGTGTTTGTGCAGGAAAGGGTGCTTGTATAGGAGATGGTGCCTGCATATGACGAGATGGTGCCTAAATATGATGAGATGGTGCCTGAATATGAGATGGTGCCTCCATATGAGATGGTGCCTGCATATGATGAGATGGTGCCTGCATTTGAAGTGGTCCCTGTACATAAGATAGCGCTTGCTTATCAGTGTTTGGCATTGGAGGAGGATATCTTTGGAAATAAGCAGAGGGATTCATTACGGACTGCTGAAATAAAAGATAGGGTACTTAAAGTAATTGTCCTGGTTGTAGGTTCTGCAATTTTTTTGTTCGTCGGCTGCCTTGAAAGAACTGAAGAGTCAGCAGTCTGAAATCTATTTTCTCATCATCATTAAGTTGCTTGTAATAAGGAAGAAGAGAAATTAAATATGATTTATCTGGATCCTCTTCTTCCTGTTTGGAGCTCTCGCCCATTTTCTTCAGCAGCTCATTTTGGAAAGGTGTGAGGTTAGCCTTGGAACGCTGACGGTACACAGTTCGTGGAACTTTACTACGGACACTAGTAGCAAGATCTTCGTCATTATCATCTTCCTCACTTCTTTCCCTCTCCTGGTGTTCCTCTTCATCCGTATCTTCTTCAATGTTTCCAGAGTTTTTCCGTTTTTCCATAGTTTGCAGCAGGAAACTGAGGGCGTCTGCATAGATGTATTTCTTCCTTTTGGCTGCAGAATCACCGCTTTTGCCCTTGTTTACATTCTTCACAAATCTCTCCCTGATATTCCGCCACTTCTCCTTCATCGCCTTCACTATTGAAGCACAAAAATAAGAGTATAACAAATTTTACAACATTGCAAAAAATATAGCATGAAATATTGAGAATATTCATACCAAGGTATACATACCGAATTCTAACGAAATGAAGTAGTGACTGTCTTCCTGATTCAGTTACAGATACAAGTAGTACATAATGTACAAAGGCAAACACAAACTAACATTATTTTTTAAGGCACTTTTGGAGGGAAAAAATTTGCTCTGAATATTCGTTAATAGTTCATATTTTTATTATATTAACCCAAATTTTTGGATGTCCTAGAATAATGAAAATAATCTTATTTTTGAGGAAAAATATAGACCTAAAACGATGTTTTTAGATTTATGATTATTTTTTCAGGTATCTGTCGACGGGAAATAGCTTCTCAAGTCTTCAGTATGAATTCTACATTGCAAGATCAACCATTGGAACAATAGTTAGGGAAACCTGTCAAGTTATTTGGATTCACTTGAAAGAGATGGAAATGCCAGAATCAACCGAGGGTATGTGGCTGGACATTGCCAATCAGTTTTATGTGAAAACAAACTTTCCAAACTGTGTAGGTTCGGTAGATGGCAAACATATCAGATGCATTAATCCCCGAGCAGCAGGATCAAAATTCTTTAATTACAAGAAATTTTTCTCTGTGGTACTGATGGCAGTTGCAGATGCAAACCTACGCTTTGTTACCATTAACGTAGGTGCTTATGGAAAAAAAGGGGATTCTACAGTGTTTCGAGACAGCCCCCTTGGTAAGAAATTGTACTCAAACACTTTAAATTTACCACCTCCTCGTTGTTTGCCAAACACCAATGCAAATCCCCAGCCTTTTGTCATGGTTGGGGATGAGGCATTTAAGCTTTCTACGAATCTTTTGCGACCATATCCATCACGTGAACTAAATGCAACAAAAAGAGTTTTCAATTATAGACTTTCGAGATGCAGACGCAGTGTGGAGTGTGCTTTTGGGATTCTGGCAAACAAGTGGAGGATTTTTCACACCCCTATTCTAGTGCAACCAGATCTCACTGACGAAATAGTGCAAGTTTGTTGCATTCTGCACAATTTTGTTCGAAAGAGAGATGGAATAAACTTTGAAGATGGTGAAACATATCCATGTGTGGATGTAGACGACTTTGGACCATTCCCACGTGGACAAGGATTAGAGATAAGAGAATACTTTGCTAATTACTTCATTGGTCCTGGTCAGTACCTTTCCAGAATAATCATATGTACTAGGCTATAATGTGTTTTGTGGATGGTGATTAATGTACCACAGTTATATAAATATACATATACACATACATCAAGTATTAGCATTTCAGTATTAAAGATTAGTAATTATGATACTTATTTAGCATGGAAATTTATTTGGAATATTGGGAAGCATATGTCTGCTAAATAATTTTAGTACTTTAAATAGCACAGTATATATTAAACGTAAGTACATAATAAATAATGTTACTTTTTATAGGAAATACAAAGAAAAAAAAATGTTTTACCTTTCTCATTCCTTTCTGCTGACTCTAAATCAAGCCAGTTCTCGTACATCAATTCCCCTACTTCAATGCATGATTTTTCTTTACAGTTTTTATTAGAGTATTCTGCTGCACTCTTCTCCCAGAGTGCTGGCCTTTCCTGTATGCATTGAATAAATTCATCCACGTCAAACATCGCGTAAACACAACACAGGAGTAGTAGCAGCAGAGCACCGTGCGGCGTGGCCGGATAGTGTGACCACGTGCATTAAACTGTGTGTTTTGTCCTCACAACCGGCTTGATGCGGCGTCGCGGCGCTGCGGCGCCGCCGCAGCATGATGCGGCTTTGTACGGCGGATGCGGCGCCACCACAGTAGTGTGACACCTCTCAATTGTTTGTGTGTGTTTTGCCATGCGGCGGCGCCGTTGCGGCCGAGCCGCAACGGCGTCGCCGCATAGTGTGACACCAGGCTAAGATGAGGTTAAATAGGGGAGAGGGGTAAAAGAAAGCATAATGAAAGGAAAGGAGGAAGAGGACGGAAACAGACGGAAAAAGAGATAGAAAGTGGTGATAGGGGGAAGAGGAGGTGGGGACAGAGTAGAGGAGAGGAGGAGGTGGGGTGAGAGGAGACAGGGAAGAGGAGGCAG
The DNA here is from genome assembly GCF_032717465.1 of Coenobita brevimanus. NCBI lineage: Eukaryota > Metazoa > Arthropoda > Malacostraca > Decapoda > Coenobitidae > Coenobita > Coenobita brevimanus. Next base: position 32,035,419 of record NC_136957.1, on the reverse strand, counting down.
GCTTAAGATGGGGGAGGGTTGAAGGAGAGGCAAGACTGAGGGGAAGGAATGGGTGGGAGGAGGCTTGGGAAGAAGATGAAAAAAATGTAACTTGCAATACTTTGGTAATAGAAACTCCGTGTACAAACAGCTAGATAAGGAGTTTATTACAAGCCCACAGTAAAATAGTCTGCACTTCTCGGCTGCCTGATATCAACTGATGCAATAACGCCGTCTTCAGGCGTGGGAAAGGGTGCTGACCTAGCAAGATTAGTGGGGGCATGTATGCATTGGGGGGGGGGAACATATATACATCGGGGGTAGACATATTGTGGACGGCGTTATTGCATCAGTTCTTAGCAGACAGCCGACACGGGCAGACTATTTTACTGTGAGCTTGTTATAAACTCCTTATCTAGCTGTTTGTACACGGAGTTTCTATTACCAAAGTATTGCAAGTTACAAAGGGAAGGTAAAATTTGGACGGGAGAAGAAGAGGTCGGAAAAGAAATAGAGAAATAAAACATGTATTGAAGTGTGAGACTACGAGGGCTAGAATATATATATATAGATATATATATATATATATATATATATATATATATATATATATACCTAGGCCGCTTCTCCCAAGGAAAGGGGGAAAAGGAAAAGCAATACCAGTGTTGCAACGAACAGCATATTTATTATGTCCAGATGTTTCGACATATTCATCTATGTCATCTTCAGTGGATCTAAAAAGATTAAAAAAAAAGACCTGTAAGGTATTTAAAATCTTAAAAAAACTATATGAGCATGAGCTCATCGTACCTACATAAAAGAGAAAACGTAGTGTTAAATTATAGGGGGAACATAACTGCACAATATATTCGGAGGGACAGCAGACAGACAATTGTTTAGGGCGGGTTTTCATTTATAAATATGAATGGATTCTAGTATTCTTAGATTCATACTGGTACATGTGTCTATTATACAGAAATTCTTGGGATCAACAGAAGTATTACAAATATATGAATGTTCCCTTACCGCTGAGTGAGGAGGGTCGCTCACAGGGAGACCTGACCTGCTCGACTGACCTCTATGCTCGTCAACCCTTAGCTTGAAAGCTCGTATTGTGCTTCCAATATACCCTGTATGGCAACTAGGACACTTGTATTCATAAACGACTGACGAGCGGAGGGCAGTCGGTAGTCGGTCTTTGTAATGATAAAATGATTGAATCTTAAGATCATTCTTATGAACAAATCGGAACTTTATTTGAGGACAGAAAATAGAAAAGTTATATTTCAGTGCCCTCTCTATCTTTTCTGACACAGTACCAAGAAAAGGTAGAGAAAGATACATTTCTTCCTTAGTCACTGTACATACAGGTTGCTTTGGACTGTAAATTTTGGCTAAGAATTTTCTAACACAGTTATCAAAAAGAGCAGTACTGAAACCATTGTTAGCAAAAAAAAAAAAAAAAAGAAAAAAAAAAATCCTCAAAAATGAAATCTCCTGATGGAATAGGTTGTAGGTGGAAGTTAGGTTATAAGCTCTATACAAAAGTGTTCTAATTGCATTCATCTTAAAAATAAATGGAAAGTAACTGAAAAAGCTAGTACCCAAACCCGAGAAAGTAGGCTTACATGTGTAGTTTTGATGTCACCTCATTGTTTACAAATGTTCCCTTAGATGAAACTATTGAGTTATGTGTAAATTCAATATTCAATGATATGGATAAAGTTATGGGTATGAGTAAAAAATTCTTTAAAAACCTGATTTCTGTTTGTGTTAAGGACTGCCATTTTATGTTTAATAACGAGATATATAAACAGACGGTGTAGCTATGGGCTCGCCTCTGGCTCCGACTATAGCTAATGTTTTTCTCTGTTTTTGGGAGAAAAAATGGCTGGAGAATTGTCCTGCATACTTTAAACCCATCCTTTACCGTAGATATGTGGATGACACTCTACTTATATTTCAAGATGAAAGCCATGTTCCACTTTTTTTAAACTACCTAAATAAACAACATAAGAACATAAAATTTACCATGGAATGTGAAGTTAACGGTAAACTCCCTTTTCTTGATTTATTAATTCAGAAGTTAAATGGCACTCTGGCTATGTCTGTATATCGTAAGCCTACTTTCTCGGGTTTGAGTACTAGCTTTTTTAGTTAGTCCATATATTTTTAAGTTGAATGCAATTAGAACACTTTTGTATAGAGCTTATAACCTAACTTCCACCTACAACCTATTCCATCAGGAGATTTCATTTTTGAGGATTTTTTTTGCTAACAGTGGTTTCAGTACTGCTCTTTTTGATAACTGTGTTAGAAAATTCTTAGCCAAAATTTACAGTCCAAAGCAACCCGTATGTACAGTGAGTAAGGAGGAAATGTATCTTTCTCTACCTTTTCTTGGTACTGTATCAGAAAAGATAGAGAGGGCACTGAAATATAACTTTTCTATTTTCTGTCCTCAAATAAAGTTCCGATTTGTTCATAAGAATGATCTTAAGATTCAATCATTTTATCATTACAAAGACCGACATCCGACTGCCCTCCGCTCGTCAGTCGTTTATGAATACAAGTGCCCTAGTTGCCATACAGGGTATATTGGAAGCACAATACGAGCTTTCAAGCTAAGGGTTGACGAGCATAGAGGTCAGTCGAGCAGGTCAGGTCTCCCTGTGAGCGACCCTCCTCACTCAGCGGTAAGGGAACATTCATATATTTGTAATACTTCTGTTGATCCCAAGAATTTCTGTATAATAGACACATGTACCAGTATGAATCTAAGAATACTAGAATCCATTCATATTTATAAACGAAAACCCGCCCTAAACAATTGTCTGTCTGCTGTCCCTCCGAATATATTGTGCAGTTAAGTCCCCCCTATAATTTAACACTACGTTTTCTCTTGTATGTAGGTAGGATGAGGTCATGCTCATATAGTTCTTTTAAGATTTTAAATACCTTACAGGTCTTTTTTTTAAATCTTTTTAGATCCACTGAAGATGACATAGATGAATATGTCGAAACGTCTGGACATAATAAATATGCTGTTCGTTGCAACGCTGGTATTGCTTCTCCAGTATAAGTTGCGGTGCCCTCAGAACAAGCCTGTCTCAAGAGAGAGAGAGAGAGAGAGAGAGAGAGAGAATAAACATAATTTACAGTATTTAACATTCACAGGGAAGAAGGAAGGGTGAGTAGTGAAAGGTGAGGGAGAGGGGGAGATTGTGAATGGAGAGAAAGGGGAAAGTGGAGAGGCAGAGGGAGAAAGGACGAGAGAGAGTGGAAGTAAGGGATGGAGAGGTGGACAAATGGGGGTATGGAGAGAGGGAGGGGAACTGGCCGATGGAGAGAGGAGGGTGTGTGGGGAATTGAGGGAGGGAGATGATGAAGAGAGGAAGGGTGTGTGTGTGAGCAAGGGATGGAAGAAAAATTAGGAAAGATTTAAGACAAGGGCGGTAGAATGGAGATAAATCATGGGGTTCTATACTCGCGGCACGCGAGTATGAAGGTGTCATTATCGTACCCTTGCAACCTACCATTCACGAGTGCATCCGATTTCGTATCATATTATACACGAATCATATTATACACGATTATTATTATACACGAACATATTATACACGAATCACATGCGTATCATATTACACACGAAATCGGACGTACTGTTGACTGGTAAGTTACCAGGACACGATAATGACACCTTCAGACGTGCGCCGCTACTATAGTAACTGAAGGATAATGAATTAGGTAGGAAAACCAGTGATTTGAAAAACATCACACTTAAGTGTGGTTCATTTAATTTCAATAACAATTTATTCTCTATAATATATGCCTTACAGTCTGTGGCGGGAGGGACACAATCTGGCTGCACTATTGGGTGATACTAGCACTCTGTGGCCAGGTTGTGTTGGGAAGAATTCTGCCACCACATTCCCCGTGTGTCGTAAAAGGCAACTAAAAGGGATCGGGTGAGGGGGCTAGGGACCCATTCCTCCTCGTCATCATCATCATCATCCGGACATCCTTTCCTACCCTACAGCAGGGTGAGGAGTAGCAATGTCCAGACGGCCCAAATTTGCCCAATCCATTGGGCCACGCTTCCATTCACTCATCATTCAAGCCCCCGGAATCCTGGCTCTATTGGATGCGCCAAAACATTTACCACGTTCTGTAGCTACACATAAACATATCCGATTGAGTCAATCCTGACGATGCGACGTTAAAAAGGGGTGCCAAATCCCTGATCATGCACTTCTCCTCACAACATTCATCCAGCCAGCTCGATCTCTTATCAGTTCCTTACCCTCCCCGAATTCCAACCCTCTCTTCTTCACACACTTATCCAACATTTCTCTCCACCTTCTCCTTGGCCTACCTCGCGTCCTTCCTCCTTCAAATTCGCTCAGATATACCTTTTTTCACCAATCTATTGTTATCCATTCTCTCCACATGAACACACCATCTCATTACACTCTCTTCGATTCTGGTGTCCACCGACTTCCTCACTCCACATCTTTCACAAATCACATTATTTCGTACCCTACCCACCCTCTGTACTTCACGTACATTCCTCAGCAGTCCCACTTCCACTGCTCTTACTCTTGACTTTTCATTTTCATGCCACGCCATAGTCTCACATCCATATGTTAAAGTTGGTACTGACACTCCATGTAAGCCTCGTGCAGCTGCAACACTCAAGCCTCTGTTTCTTATCAAGGCCTTCATTGCACCAGCATCTTTTCTTCCTTGCGTCACTCTACGTTCAACTTCTTTTGCATATTTTCCTCTCTTTTCTATCACTGTACCCAGGTATTTGAACTCTCACACCAATTCCAGTCTCTCTCCATTCACTGTAACATCACACTGGGAGTGACCTTCTCTCTCAATAACCATCACTTTACACTTCTACATTATTTTACTCTTAAGGCACGACGCTCACAGACCTCAACAAAACTCTGCACTAGCCTACTACCAAGTTCTTGTCCAGTACTTGCAGGCAGTACTACATCATCAGCATACAACAAATTTGAGATATTCCATCCATCACCATTCATTACCAACGCCATCCCTCTCTCCACTACTCGAGCATTTACTTCTCTCATCACTCCATCCATATATATATATATATATATATATATATATTGATCAACCATGGGAACATCACACATCCTTGTCGCACGCCCACACCGATCATGAATCATTCACTTAAATGCCCATTAACCCTTACACATTCTTCACTACCATCATAAAAACTCTTGACTGCACCTAGCAGCTTACCATCTACACTGTACATGCGCAAAACTTTCCACAATCCTTCTCTGTCCACTTTGTCATATGATTTTTCCAGATCATGAATGCCATAAACACATTATGGTCCTCCTCACATGCCTTCTCTGCTATCTGTCTTACTGCAAATACTTGATCCACACATCCTTTCCCACTCCTAAAACCACCCTGTTCATCACCCACTATGACTTCTGATATCTCTCCTACTTTCTCTATTATAATTCTTTCATATACCTTCCCTACCACACTCAGTAAAGCTTATGCCGCGATAATTCTTGCACTCACATAGCTCACCTTTATTTTTGTACAGGGGTACAATCACAGCCTTTTTCCACTCTGCAGGAACAGTTTCATTCCTCCATGCCTTCTTACCTATCTCCAGCAAGCACTTCATCCCACTATCTCCACTCCGTTTAAGCATCTCTGCATACACCTCATCAACCCCAGCTGCTTTCCCATTTTTCAGCCGCTTCACAGCACTCTTCACCTGTGCGAGTGTCACGTCTCCTGGTACTGCATTCCTTCTCTGCACACCCCCAAAACCAATCATGTTTACAGCCGCTCTGCACTCTCTATTCCCATTCATCAGACATTCAAAATATTCTTTACATCTGGTCCTTACTTCATGCCCATGGGTTAATAATCTACCACCTACATCCTTCACACCATCACATTTCTTTCTGCTTTCACTTCTACATTTCTGCACCTGTTTCCAGAATAACTTCCTTTTTTCAGAGTAGTTCGCATTCATTTCTATTCCTAGATCATCATTTACCTCCTTCTTTTTCCTCTTCACCAGTCTCTTTACGTGCTTCATGCTTTCAGTATATTCAGTTCTTATTTCAACTGAACCCCTGTCCTGTAACCATTTTAGCCACTTCCTCCTCTTTTCCTCCACCACTTTCTTAACCTCTTCATCCCACTATGCCGTACCTTTCTTCTTTGTTGTTACTCTTGCCACACCACACAACGCTTTAGCATTCCTAACTAAGCAATCCCTACATGCATTCCACAGGATGTCCAGGACCATTCCATTCCAAATCAGTGCTTTTAACTTCTCCTCTACTTTGGTCCTGTAATCATCTGCCATTTCTTTGATCCTCAGCTTTTCAACTTTCAGTCTTTCTCCCTGACTGCTCCTTTCTCTCCTAATCCACTTCACTCTTCTCAGTTTGATCTTGCATACCACAATCATATGATCTGACAGACCTCCACATCGTCCTCTCATGGCACTCGTATCAGCATCCATTCCCATCACTGACCTCTCTATGAGCACCTAATCAATCAGGCTTCTTTCAACATGAACCCTGTTCTATCTATACCATGTATATTTATGTGCACATTTGTGTTTGAAATACGAGTTACACATATCCTTTAGCCACTTCCCATTATCATTTTCTCCTGGGACTCCATAACAACCCATTAAGTCATCCTCATGACCAGTGCCTACTCTTCCATTCATATCATCCATTACGCTCACTTTATAGCTTCTGGGGATTTCTCCCACTATTTCATCCAGCTCAACCCAAAACCTGTCTTTCTCTCTCTCACTCCTGTCCTCACCCGGTGCGGATGCTACAATCACCACCACTTTCACCTGCTCAGACTTGAACTTGACATTCATACACCTTGAGCTGACACATTTGTAGTCTCTCATTCCGCACTGGCACACCTCATTCACTCCTTCCTTGCATCATCCTTGCTCATTCATTCCTGATCTTACACATTTCACACCAATTCACACCCTCTCTGTATTTTTATTTCCTATTGTGAGACAGGGCACAGAATGGGAAGGAGGATTGAGGTATCCCCGTATCCTGAAGATTGGGTCTGTGAATGTGCATGGATGTAGTACGATTGAGATTAAAAGGAATCAGACTGGGAGAATGTTTCTGAGAAGAAATTGGATGTTTTAGTTTTGAGTGGAACAATGATGGAACGAAAATGTGAATCTCAGTTTGTACGTGACTAGAAGGATGTCAGGTATTGATAGAGAAAGAGCGAGAGAAGGAGAGGCCTTCTTAGTGAGCCCAGAAGTGCAGCAGTGTGTGACTGAATGGAAGGAGGTGTCATCGTGACTGATTTTGGTGAAAGCAAAATTTGGACGTGAGTTGTTGGTATCTGTGAGTGCATGTGGGGCTGGTAGTGAAAGGGATGAAGAAAACAAGGAGTCTCTCTGGAATGATGTTAACGAGTGTCTGGAGAGTTTTAGAGCACATGTGAATATAGCAATGATGGGAGATCTGACTGCTACAGTAAAGTGGAAAATGTAGCAGTTGAAGGGGTCACTGCTATGCATGTTGTGCCTGGAAGAAATGATAGTGGGGAAAGAATGATGAGGATGTGTGTTGAGCGAGATATGGTGATTGGATGGACACCTTGTTTGAGAAGAGAGATATCTATAAGTATACATAGGTGAGTCAGAAAGGTGGAAGGGTTGTTGATAGAGCATTGATGGACTAGGTGGTTGTGTCCACGAATGTAAGAGGAAGATTGTTGGATGTGAGAGTTTTGAGAGGGGAGAGTAAGGTATGTCTGACTGCTACCTGGTGGAGGGAAATTTGAGAGTAGGTATGAGGTGGGTGAGAGCCAGGAGAGTTCGGTGTGGCAGGGAGGTTTTGAAAGTGAGCGAGTTGGATAAAAGAAAATCATAGAGTATCAGGAGAAGTTGAAAGATAAGTGGAACACAGTAAAAGATCAGGAAAATGGCAATGTGGAGGAGGAATGGCACTTGTTTAAGAGTGCTGTGGTGGGGTATGCAGAAGAGGTGTATTGTGTGAGATGAGTGGATGGTGTTGTAAGAAAGGGGAGTGAATGGTGGTGCGAGGAAGTTAAGTTTGGCTGTAGATGAGAAGAGACGTGCATATGAAATGTGGCTGCAGAAGAAGGATGAGGTGTCATATGAGAGAAATAAGGAAAAGAGGAATAGGGTGCAAAGGGCTGTGCATGATGCTAAAGTGGCAACAGATGAGAGGTGGGGTAGGTAGTTGACTGAGAATTTTAAAAAGAATAAGAAAATGTTTTCGAAGGAAGTGAGGACGGTGCAAAGGGGGTAATCTGGGAAGGAAGAACGAGTAAAAACCAGAGGATGGAATTATGTTAACTGGGATGGATGCAGTAAAGAAGAGAAGGGCAGAGTATATTGAAAGATTGTTAAATGTAGAGGAGGAAAAGGAGGCTGAAACTGTGGCAGATGGAAGAGTGCAAGGAATAAATGTGTTGGGAGAGCTGAATGATTCTTTGATCATGGTGGAGGAAGTGCATTAGGCAGTAAAGGAGATGAAAGCAGGGAAAGCTGCAGGTATGGATGGGTGTGCTGTGGAATGTTTGAAAGGTAGTGAAGCAGCTATTGTGGAGTGGTTAGTAAGATTGCTGAATGTGAGTATTGTGAGCGATATGGTGCTGACTGACTGGACAAGTGCATGTATGGTTCCATTCTAAGTATGTATGTACTAGTTTTAGGGGTATAAGTCTTTTGAGTGCTGTATGTAAAGTTTATGATAAAGTGTTGATTAAGGGAGTTAGAGAGGGTACAGAGGGAGTGATTGGCGATGAGCAGTATGGTTTTAGGAGAGGGAGGGGATGCATGGATCAGGTGTTCGCTGAGAGACAGGTGTGTTAAAAGTATTTGGCAAAAGGTAAGGATGTGTTTTGGGCGTTCAAGGATTTACAGAAAGTGTATGACAGAACTGATAGGGAGGCTTTGTGGATTGTTTTGAGATTGTATGGATTCAGTGGTAGATTGCCAATAGGAGTGAAGTGTTTTTATGTAAATAGTAAAGCATGTGTAAGAGTGCGAAATATTGTGAGTGACAGTTTTCCCATGAAAGTGGGGCTGCAGCAGGGATTTGTGATGTTGCCTTGGTTGTTTAATATCTGTATGGATGGTATTGTAAAGGGGGTGAATGCGAGTGCTAGGTGGAGGTTTGAGTCTGGTGAATGCTGATGTTACAGAGTGGAATCTGAATCAGCTGCTGTTTGAGGATGCTACTACACTGGTGCCTGATTCAGAGGAGAGATTGAGACAGTTGATAGAGGAGCTCTGAAGGGTGTATGAAAGAAGGAAATAGAGAGTAAATGAGAATAAAAGTAAAGTGATGAAGTGTTCGAGGTTGGTAGATGGTAGGAAGATGAATGTAGTTTTGAATGGTGAGTTGCTCGAGAAGGTAGTGTTTTAAATACTCAGGGTCACATGTTGCTGTGGATGGAAGAATAGATGTAGAGATAAAGTTTAGAATAAATGACGTAGAAAAGCTGCTGGGAGGAATGAAAGAAGTGCTTAGATATCGTTCGCTTAGAATGGATGTAAAGAGAAGGCTGTATGAAGGTTTAATGGTACTGACTGCATTATATGGGGCTGAAATGTGGAATGTGAGTTTAGCACAGAGGAAGAGTTTGAATATAATGGAGAGGAGGTGTCTGAAAAGTGTGTGTGGAGTGACGAGTATGGATCGAGTGAGAAATGATGAAGTGCAAAGGAGAACTGGAGTTATGCGAGAGATGGCTGATCGAGTTGAGCAGAAAGTATTGCGATGATTTGTGAACATATGGAGAGAATAGATGAAGAGCAACTGGTGAAAAAGACAGCTGGATCTGATGCAAGAGGTGTAAGGTTGAGAGGAAGACCACGGATAGGACGGATGGACAGTGCGAAGAGAGCATTAAATGCAAGAGGAGTGTCTGTGGAGCAGGAAAAGTGGGTGCACATGATAGGGATGACTGGAGAGAAAGTGTGAATGAATAAACGGTGACGCAGCCGAGAGGAGATATTCTCCTGTATTCTGTCTGGTCAGCTGATCAGGTCAGGTGCGGGGAAAGGGATGGGTCCATTATGACCTGGCTGGGGGGTAACAAGCTGTGCTGTCGGGCCCAGCTGCAGATGTCGCTGATTGCACTGCGCAGTTCACCCTCGTGCGGTGTAGTGCAGTGAGGATCTGTCCCTTCTCCCCTTCGGGCTAAGATACGAGTATATATATGTGTGAATGAGTAAATTGGGAGTGTGTCGTTCTATCTTGTCTATCACCCTTCTTTGTGGGGGAAACAGCCTAGGTATATAGAGAAAGATAGATATATGCATTGTTAGAAGGACACAAGTCAAGAGTGTGAGCAGTGGAAATGAGTTATTTGAGAAGAGTATGTGGTGTTACATGGAGAGACAGACTGACGATCAAGGAAGTGAAAGAGCACTGTGCTGTGGATGTGAATGTTATAGAAAGCGTTAGGAGCAGTACATTGAGATGTTTTGCCCATATGGAGAGGACGGAGAGCGAGGGACTAACGAGGAAGGTGTATTTGAGTGAAGTGGAGGGGAGGGAGAGGGAGGGAGAGGCCGAGGATGAGATGGAGGGATGGAGTGGAAAGGTATATGTGACAGGGGTGTGTGAACTGGAAGCGGGGCAATGAAGTGACATTAGACAGGGTTACATGAAGGTGATTTGTTTGTGGCCACTCCTTACAGGATTGAGGCGTCTGGCAACAGATAAATAAACAGATCCACTAAAAATTTAACTTTGTACTTTTTGCGTGTTCTTGCAAGTCACGTGAATTTAATCAACCTGGGAGAATCCTCCTAGAAATAACAGGGTTAATGAAGGCTGCTCTTATCCCCTGCAGTTCTAAATGTCTTCAATAATCTTGATCAGGTACCGTAATCTAGAGATAGCAAGTATAAAATGTAACTGTCGTAATTCGATTGGAGAAGCTAATATATCAGAGAGAAATAATCTTTCCTTACCTTGCTACCACAATGCCAACAAGTACCAAAATCACAAATAACTTCATGGTTCGAAAAGTCGAGACTACAGGTGCAGAGCAGAGCTAGGGAGGCAGCTGCAACACTCTACAAGTCTTGGGTTGCATTGAGTTCCAACTCGTTTGGGTCTGTGCTTAAATACATTACCACCGGAAAAGTTGTCCTACCGGATTTTAGAAATGGCAGTCTCACGGCACAGTATATATATATATATATATATATATATATATATATATATATATATCTCTATATATATATAAATATATATATATCTCTATCTATCTATCTATCTATCTATCTATATATATATATATATATATATATATATATATATATATATATATATATATATATACTGTATATCGTTTCGGTTCGTTTAGTTTTTGAAGGCTCCAACATGCATGTATGCGTCGGCCTTGGTCACCTAATGGCGGCTCTCCATGCCGGAAAATCCATGGCAGCCTCCCTGCTCAGTCCCTTAACCCTGAGGTCACACTTAAATAACTCATTTCCACTGCTGTCACTCTTGACTTGTGTCTTTCCAACAACGTCCAAGCTTCACTTCCATACATTAAAGTTGGTATCACAATACTGTCAAATATTGTATTAGTAAAAATTTAAGGATTCGTTGAACATACTTCGGTTAGACAAATAACATGAGGCTCATTTTCTGTGGTATAGTTTTTTATCTCAAATAGTTTGTATACCATTCCATCTACATTCGAGTACACCAGCCTTGTCATAGTGTTCACATATTTAACACTACTTTTTTTATGTGAGGAAGAAGGAATCAAAGGCTGAGCCTGCTCAACACACTCAGGTTTCTGTAACTCAAACTCAGCTGCATAACATCGTGCAGTGTTACCTGGAACACTGGAGTTGTCCCGACCATGAAAAGTTACGCAGATCCAACAGACACATCTCGCACAGATTTATTTCATATACATATACAAACATAGGATATGGATGTAAAATTGAGGAGATTTATTAATCTTATTTTACCTAAATAATCATGAAACTGTTACTTAAATTCTGAAACGTCTGCAGGCTTCTTGGCCACACTCTTGTTATTAATCACTAAGATATTGATCGATATTAATGTCTGCAGCTCCATGACCAAGTGATAAACTGACAGGTCCACGTCACATGATATGGTTGGCTCGTTGTTACCTGGGAGTACTGGGTCACTCCAGCTACAAGAATACTGAATATCTATTGCTTGGTAGTCTATAAACCCTGCCTATGAGAAAGAATGAGTCTCATTGCTTACTGTACTTGTGTTACTCTAACTTGACCTAAAATTGTCATCTCATCTTGAACGTTGAGTTTTACCAAGAGATTTACACTAGACTATTGTGATAATCATGAAAAAGTGCTGTGGAAAGGATATGGAGCTGCATTATTATCTTTTCCTGTCACAGAGTTTCGTTAAATATGTCGCAAAAAACGAGAACTTGGACCATGTTAAGGGGAAAAAGTTATAGTTAAAGCGATCCACTTGTCTGATTACTGTTTGCCATCAGCTGAGCTGAACGGACATGGGAAGATCTTCGTCAGGTTAGAATAAACATCCAGTAGTAATACATGTTGGCGACAGTGTTATAAACAAAGTTGAAACTCAAATTCACACCAACGGGAAAGTGATATAGATTTTTATGTACACATTCCCGACAAATGTTAACAAGACTGTTTCCTACACATCGTTTGACGTCATTCTATGTCCTCTCCTGTTCATTATTTAATCAATCTTCATTTCTCTACAGCCCACTCGTTGTCAATCTCCCTCTGCTCCTTCCCAAATCATATTGAATTCTTTACACTTTCACATCTTTCCCCTCATTCTCTCCTCGGTTTCCCATCAATTTCATTCCTATACATGCATTTATTAATCTACCGCATCCAACTCCATTTTCCGAGATTCATTATAACATTAACTCCACACACACACACACACACACACACACACATATATATATATATATATATATATATATATATATATATATATATATATATATATATATATATATATATACAGGTACAGTGGTAAAGTGTGTGTACTCGTACACTGAAGGACGAGGGTGCGCGCCTCGCCAGGGTAATAAACTTTGGGAGCGTTTTCCTAGCCTGGAACTGTATTGACGGACACCAGGGGTGCTGTGGATGAACCAGTGTCGCATACAATAAAGTATGCTTGCACCCAGTCGGCTTGCGCGGGCCGATTGCACTTGGTTCACAGACTACACAAAAATCCAAAGCCACTCCAACACTACAGTACACTTACAAGCACTTCTAACCCTACATAGAACCTCTACCAGACAGCCTAAGCCACTTGGTAGCAATACATTGGCTGTATTGTCCCCACTTCGGTCGGGATAGGCCGGTCCTGCAGTGGACACTCAAACGGCTGATGAGATAAGAGATGATATATATAAATATATAATCATCTCATCAGCCGTTTGAGTGATATATATATAGATATATATATATATATATATATATATATATATATATATATATATATATATATATATATATATATATCATCAGCCGTTTGAGTGTCCACTGCAGTACCGGCCTATCCCGACCGAAGTGGGGACGATACAGCCAATGTATCTCTACTAAGTGGCTTAGGCTGTCTAGTAGAGATTGCATGTAGGGTGAGAAGTGCTTATAAGTGTTATTGTGGTGTTGGAGTGGCTTTGAATGTGTGTGTAGTCTGTGAACCAAGTGTAATCGGCCCGCGCAAGCCGACTGGGTGCAAGTATACTTTATAGTATGCGTCACTGGTTCAACCACAGCACCTCTTATGTCCGCCAAGCAGTACGTGGCCAGCAAACGATCCCAAAGTTTATTACTCTGGCGGGGAGCGAACCCCCGTTCTTCAGTGTACAGAAACGCACACTTTATCACAGGGGCTCCCTATATATATATATATATATATATATATATATATATATATATATATATATATATATATATATATATATATATATATATAAAATCATTTCATCCCGTTCTCAGTCTTACCCACCTCAGTCTCCGACCAGGTTCTTGTAGTCTTAAAATCTCTGTTCCAGGCCCTTGTTAACAGAAACTCCTGAAAAGTTTTCGTAGAGTTCTGCCCTTCGAGTAACCCATGCCTGGTAGCTAATAGATGCCTGCACATGTGTGTAGGTGTGTGTGTGTGTGTGTGTGTGTGTGTGTGTGTGTGTGTGTGTGTTTAACTCCTTCTAGACCATTTCATCGATTTCAATGAATCCTCCAAGGTGAGTTTGTCTGGTTACTGGGAAAGTTTTTCACTAGGTACAGTTTATTAGGGGGAAAACCCGTTAGCATAATTCAAGTTTTCCAGAAATAGTGAAGGGAGGGCAGATAAGTCAAGTTGGCAAACCATATGTAGACAGACATAACCTAATCTTTGTTGCACTCAGTGAGAAAGAATTGTAATGGGAAGGCACATTTTCCACATTTTCGCACAACACTGAGGTGGATTGAATATACGATCACGAGAGTCCGTTCATTTATCGTTTGGATATGATTAGTATAGTTTATAACTGTTTTGACGCCAGCGAAAACACAATTTTATTTCATGAAGTGCCTCACACCATATCTGTTGTGGCACCAAGTTATTAATGAGGTGTCAGACATGTAGTTCTATCATACAAAGCAGTTCTTGAAACTGGTATTGTTTGACATGTTTAGCTATAACTAAGTTTAAAATCACTCCAGTCCTGCATTTCGAGTTTTCTCCAACCTGCATTGGTAAAAATAGTTCTGCTTAGGAAATGCTAGTGATAAATTACAAGAAATGTGACTTCTGATTAGGCCGACACATGCAAGCGTGTTGGAGCCTTTAAAAACGAAACGAAACGTGACTTCTGATTCTGGCTAGTTTATACCAGTTCTTACTAAATTTGGGGTTTTATCTGTAATAAATACTAAGAATAACTTTTCTTACTGATAAATATAGATAGGTAGATAGATGAATATACTGTACAGGTAGGCAAATATATATATGAAGATAGGTAGAAAGAAGATTGGCTCAGAGAAATGTATGCACACTGTAGTGGTAAAATATGCATACCGTAATAAGCGCTGCTTCAGTCTGATAAACATGAAAGACGTGCACATATGTGTAAAATGCGACAGGTGGAAACTGGTACTGATGTGTTACCGGATTCTGAGAACGTGTGCAAATGAAAGTGGCAGTGGCAGTGCAGAAGTTACGTTTGAACAACCCTTCGTACGTGACGTGACATTTCACTCATCCATAAGTTTTAGGCAGACTGCACCACCAATTATCGTTGTTGGTGGTAGAGGTAAATCTCCAATGTGACAAAAGGAAATTTAAGGGCTATTTAAAACTTATGAAAGCATATATTGTTCATTAAAGTGTCCTTGCATTTTCCTGAGACAGCCTCTTGTATTCATATATACAGTATATATTAGGGTTAACACTTTTTTACAGCCTCATCTTCCTTTACCTCAAGTCGATAAACTTTTGCTTGAAACCAAAGAAAAACCTCTTATTCCTCTCAGTTTTAAGAAATTGTCACCCCAAAAATTAAAAAAAAACAATCAATTTTTGCAAGTGTATACTTACATGTACAATAAGAAAAAAAAACAAGAGCTTATACAAATGCAGTAATACTTAAAATCACTGCTTATTACCTAGAATAAATCTAAGTTGCAGTGTGTCTTTGTTTCTGCAGGGCAGCATAAAGTTCCTACATCACTTTGATTACACGTTCTGCACACTGATTACTTCTTGGTATCTTGAGTGAGGATGGCTCCTGCTTCCAGTGATTCTGCAATGATTTTAGTGGTTTTTTGTAAGGTTTCAATATTTTTGACAAATTCTTGAAGTCATTTTCATTGTACATCTAATTAGCAAACCAGTACTCTGCCCATTCGTACGAAATGAATCTGCATATCTTCTCCAAAGTCATCTTTGTTGTAGGTATAAGAATGAATGCAAGGATAGCAAGAACTACTCTTGAATTCCAGCTCGGATTACTGATACTTGGAATTTTGTGAAAGTTAATAAAAGGAAAATGCCCTTTTTCTTCAAAGAATCTAAATACTCGTGTTAAATGGTACAGAAACTTAATGTCATCTCTCCATCCTGACATATCGAGGATCTCTTCCATTAACAAACTGTGATATTAGTTTTTCATAATTCTTTTCCGTTAACAAACTGTGATTTTAGTTTTTCATAATTCTTTATTAGTTGAGACACAAATGGCTATTCAATGTCTGGAAAATTGGTGTTAGCGCCAAGTTCTTCGTCCATCACCAAACGGAGAGCCCTGTCCAGAATGTGATGCTGACAGCCGACAAATTGTGGTTTGTTGAAACTCTTATCCGAGAACATTTGTTGTAAACAGACAACAACTTCATTCTTTTTCCAAGTGTTAATGCTAGTTGTATCAGCAATGATCATTTTTGTTGCATGCCATATGTTATATTCATCAACAACTTTTGCAATTCCTTCGGCAGTAGTTTCGGCCTTGCCATTACTCAAACGCAATGCATCGAAATATATTTCGGTTCTTTCATTTTTAAGTAGTTCTACCTGGTACTCATTTTCATCAATCCGCATTCCATCGAAATGTAAAGACCATGTTTCCAGATGGAACTTATCAATCATTTCCTCCTACAGTGTAGCAGCCTCTTTGTTTATTGACTGGTAAATTGCTGCTTGACTTGGAACTGGAATATCAATACCATCATGTGACAATTGTTTGCATATCTTAGCAGCTCTATTTGTCGATATTACAGCAGATGTCACCAAGTTAGTTGAAACTTTACTTCTGTTGTGTTGTCTGGTTGGTTCATCCTTATGTTCGCTGTCATCAGATTCAGTGCAACTACCACTAGATGAAAGATCGTAAGATGTTGATGGTAATATAGGTTCATTCGGCACTTTTCGTCTATTTGAAGGGTGAATGGTTTCCTTCCTTGCAACTTGAACTGTTGAGTTGCCCCACTTCTCCTTTGCTTTGCACTTCTAGGTGGTAGAGTTGTTTATCTTCAGTGGATGACCATTGACCATTTACTTTGTGATATCAGAAGTTTATTTAGGGCATCATAGTATCCCCACTTGACACATTCATTGTAAGATTTTAGCACCTTGTCAAGCTTTGCTTGTATTGCTTGATCTGACACCTTTTTTTTTTTTTTTTTTTTTTAAATAACAGAACAGAGGAAGGAAAAACAAATGAATAAAAAAAAAAAATCCATACACCAGATTACTGGTGTCCTCTGTTCATATTATATCTGTAACAGTTAGACTTGAACAGCTGTAGGTTGAAGTTTGGAGGGAAAAAACTCTGGGGAAGAGAGTTCCAGAGAGATGCAGTTCGGAGAATGAAAGAATTCTGATAAGCAGAAGTTCTGCATTATGGCTGAGCGACATTCCAGTCATGAGTGCTGCCAGATGCCAGTGTAGCATGATGGAAGGCATGGAGAGGTGGTACAATGGACGCAACTTCGTCTGAGCATTTGCTCTATAAATATCTGTAAATAATGCAAGGGAGGCAACTTTCCTTCATACTTGTAGGGGAGGTAGTTTATTAGTAATAGCAGGGATATTAATAATTCTAACAGCTTTGTTCTGAATTTTGTCTAGTTGTTTTAATGCAACCTCTCCACATCCATTCTATAAAGGTGAGCAGTATTCAATCTGAGAGCACACATGACTCTTATAACTGCCCGTCAGTGAAGAAGTTATGGACTTTGTACAATAATCCAAGTTTCACTGAGGCGCTTTTAGCAAGTGATCTGACATAAGAGGTGCAGCTGAGGGCATTGTTAAGTGAGACGCCGGGAATTTCAATACTTATGGAAATGGGAATATTTGTAGCACTGAAGGTAATAGACGATTCTGGCAATACCTGTCTATTAGTAAATTGTATATATTTAGTTTTACTAGCATAAATGAGACAAGGTTATTTTGTCCCAATTCACTGATCGTGGATAAGTCTTGATTTAAAGAGATGGCTGTACTGAGTTGGGAGTTAGAGATATCAAACTTTGTAAATGGATGTCTGAGTGTGAATGAACTATGAAGTATTGAGTCATCTGCATATGAATGGATGGGATTGTGGTTGACAGATAAGAGATCATTAAAATGAACGAGGAACAGGGTTGGTGCCAGAACTGATCCCTGCGGCACCCCAGCGACAACTGAGTGGAAATTGGAATATAGATCATCCATTTTTACTCTTATTTTTCTGTTGCTGGGATATGAGGAAATCAATGGAACAAAAGAGTTTAATCCATAGCAAGGGAGTTTGGACAACAGGGAACGGTGCCACACTCTGTCGATATATTTAGAAATATCCAGGGCTACTGCATGAATTTCTCCGTGTAGGTCAACTGATTGGTGGATGGTATGAGTCAAGAGACTGAATATGTCAATGGTAGATCTTTCTTGGCAAAAACCATATTGTCTATCACTAATTAAGTTGTTGGATTCAAGATGTTTAACTATGTGCTCATTAATTACAGTCTCAAACACCTTACCAAGGGAAGATGTGACAGTTATTGGTGTGTAATCAGAGGGGTCAGAGGAACTTCCTTTCTTTGGAATTGGGTAGATATTGGCTTCTTTCCATGAGTTAGGGAGTGAAGAAGTACGTATGCATAGTCTGAATAATTTAGCAGGAACAGAGGCGAGTTCTGGGGAACACTTTTTCAAAACAATTGGCGGAATTCCATCTGGCCCTAGAGCTTTGTTGGTACGTAACTTGTCTAGGATGGATTTCACGTACCTTGTCTGTATATTAAGTGGAACAATTTCGGGAGAGTCAAGTTCTAGTGCTGGGACGTTCTGGCTGGCTTCCTCTAAGGTAGAATTTCTGGCAAATTTACTGGCAAAGATATGTGCTTTCCCACGCGGGCCATTTGTAATGTTGCCATCTGGAGATTTTAGTGGGGGAATGGATGATGACTTGTTAAAGTTATTAATGAAAGAACTGAGAGTTGACCAGAATATTCTATTGTCATTAGGGTTTTTAAGTACTTTTGAAGCTTGGTTTTGAAGGAAGTTTGATTTAGCAAGATTTATTACAGCTTTTGCATGATTTCTAGCAATTTAAAATTGAGAGAGTGATTCAGATGTTTTTGATTTTAAGTAAGAGTTATATCCTAATGACTTTTGGGCTGTTGCTCTGGCACAGCTGCTATCAAACCATTTAGGAGAGTTCGATCTTTTAGTGAACTGTTGACTTGGTATGAATAAATCCATACCAGCTAGTGGGGACTGGGTAGAATTGACATCACTAGAGAAGAAAGACTGCCATGGAATGTCAGCAAGATAATTTCTAAATTCATCCCAGTTTGCCCAGTCAAAGTGCCATCGAGTCACCCTGACAGGTTCAGGGCGGGGAGGTTTGGGGGGGCTAACTAATGAGGCTTTGATGAGATTGTGGTCAGATGATCCAAGTGGAGACAATATCTGTATCCTGTACTGATCTGGATTATTTGTCAGGAACATATCCAAAAGATGGGCATTATCGTCAGGATTATCTGGTATTCTGGTTGGTTGCTTAACCAGTTGCGTGAGATTGAACGATTCTGCAAACAGCTTTCACTCTAGACCAGCATCGTCAGTCCTGGCAGAATGCAATAACCACTAAACATTATGTATGTTAAAATCACCCAAAACGGTAATTTCGATGCTAAGGGCAAGATTAAGGCTACTCAACTGTGTGGAAATGGAATCAAATACACTGGGTTCCGAAGAAGCACTGGGGGAGCGATAGACTACACAGATATATTTGGTAATATTTTGACAGTTTAGTTTATACAATGAGTAATCAAAACTGGGTGAAGTGAAGTTTAAAATGGTGTCAACTGCATATTGGGTTTTGATATAATAACAGGTGCCACCCTTGTTACGGAAGTTTGTAACGAGACAGTAACCGGGAAAACAATATGGGGAAAGTTCACTTTATTCTCCCATAATTTTGTAACTTCTTTGGATATTTCGATTATTCGTTCTTGTCTTAATTTGATTTTTGTTCCAAGAAACTGGTAACTTCTAAAAAAATGCATTCAGTTTGGTATTCTGCATTTTTCTTCTCATGAATATTCTTCTAAAGGCACAATTCCTCTTCTTCTATGTGACTGCTGGAACTGCACCAAATTATTGGTCCAGACATCCTTGTTCTTCTGTACGACAGTATGACTTCTTTTGTGTGACATCATGCTTATCTGAAAAAAAAAAATAATAATAATAATCACAGTAAAACACCAAGCAATTATTTTGCTGACTGTTCACCTGCAAACTGCGAAGATAACTGTTAGATGCTGAAAAACTGCGTCCCGTTTTATAATATTAAGATTATTCTAAAATGTTCTAAACAATGTTAAACCATACTAGAACTTTACAAACTGTTCTAGAAAGTGCTAAACAGTTTAATATCTTTTGTGCAAGTCTGTAAAGTTATAAAATATCTATATAAAGATTCAGATAATGATAAAACTTCAGTGTTGTAAAGTTAAATATATGGTATCAATTTTTTTATTTGGAGATGGCTTTTTTTTTTTTTTTTAAGTGAGCGGAATTAGGACTTTTTTCTTTGTTTTTAAATAAAAGTTCATCAGTTTACGATATAGGCTACTTTTTATTTGAAAAACAAGTCTAAAAGTTATAATCCTAATATACTCGTGTGTATATATATATATATATATATATATATATATATATATATATATAGGTAGATAGATAGATAGATAGATAGATAGATAGATACATTCATACATACATACATAGATATATAAATACATACATACATACATACATAGACTTATATAGATAGATAAATAGATATAGATAAAAATAGATAAAAATTGATAGATATAGACAGATAAGGAGATAGATAGGTAGGTAGGCAGGTAGGTAGACAGATAGGTAGATAGATATAAAATTTTTCACAAATCCTAGCTATATGACTTGACAGACAGCAAGAGGGTGGTGTTTACACTGGTCTGATACGTGGCCATTGGGTGGCCAGTGAGCAATTCCGTACGCGTGATGTCATCATTAGATGGCAAATCAACGACAACAGATGAAAGAGACGGGGTTGAAAGACGCCGAATATGCTTCCAGTTGTTGGTTACAGTTTTTCAATCACACGAACTGCCAAAATGAAAATAAGATATTCGTACAATTCATTGAAATCATGTATCTATGTATACTGGAAGAAACCTTCTGTGTTAACTAAGATATTTAATAGTTGACTGCTACAGAGTTAATGGTAGCGGTGCTACTAGTCATCATATGCCTCGCGACTGCCATTACTGAAAGTAGGGAAAAGCTAAAACATCCAAACTCCAGAGTGTATATTAACAGGGGCCCGAGCCCGAAACACCTGGAGCTCAGTACCACTACAGACAGGTTAGGGTGAAGGTGTTGTTTCTCCCGCTGTGATTTGTACCTGTGATATCTTCCTATCGTCCTCAGCCATGAAGCTGTTTATTACGTTAGCGCTTGTGGGCGTTATGGTAGCATAGTAAGCAAAACTGTATTATTTTATTAGTATTAAAGCAGTGTGTTTCCTGTATAATACAGATTGTTACTGTTATCCTGTGCATCCATTCACTGCCTTTACCTTGTGTGTATATATAATATATATATATATATATATATATATATATATATATATATATATATATATATATATATATATATATATATATATATATAGATAGATAGATAGATAGATAGATAATCAATTCTGTTTTTTCAGTTCTACCTCACTGCATCAACTCGTTCCTCAGTTCCCCTCCGTCCCTCCCTCCCATTCTCGTCCACCCTCTCTCTCTCTCTCTCTCTCTCTCTCTCTCTCTCTCTCTCTCTTCCTGCCTTCCCATCTTCAAACCACTCTTACCTCTTTCATACCCTTCTTCTTCCCCCTGTTCCTCTGTTCCTTTCCCAACTTTACCGCCCCATTTTCATCCTCTTTTCTTCCCCACTCTCCTTCTCTCATGTCTCCCTCTTTCTTCCCTACCTCCTCTCCCTCTCTCTACTCGTATCCCAGCTTCCTCCTCCCCCTCTCCTCCACTTCTCTCTACTTCTCCTCATCTTATTCTCTCTGCTCTCTCCACTCCTTTTCTCACATTGTAACCTCCTGTTTCTCGCCAGCGTCACTGCCCTCAGCTGCCTCCCGTGTAATTACCAAGAGATATGCACATGCTTTCCACTAGGCTGTCAGTATGGCGTGGTGACGGATATATGTGACTGCTGCTTTGTATGTGCGAAGGTAAGTACAGTAGGTCGGTGGATAGATGGGTTAGTAGACAAGTAGCTGGGTATGTAGACTGGAAAATGGGCGAATAGGTACGTAGGTAAGCATTTAAATACGTAGGTAGGCAGGTTGGTGAAGTAAATTCCAAATTATAATTACATTTGATTACGTCAGCTTTTTCCACTCGGACTCTGATCAGTAAAAGTAAGCTGAACCTGAAAGTCAATCAGCACGCTCCAATCAGCCTCTCTTCAGATATCGTTTGTTCTGACAGCATCTCTCACCTGCTAGCAGCACTTACCTGAATTGTCTACGAAGGAAAACCATTCATTTCATCTGAATGTTATAATAAAATATCATTTTCTTGTAACCAGCCAATCCACATTACAATGAGTTTTCTGCAGCTCACATCGATGCACCATAAGTTTTCTTTTTTCCAAAATATATTTGTATGCTAATATGGCCTAGCCTATAAATCTTGCACTCCACCTAGACTCATCCTTTTCCTCTCCTCTCTCATAGTCTATATTGTTTCTACTGTAGCTTTTTCTAACCCCTTCTCTCTGATCACGTATTTTCATTCTGCCTTCAACCAATTCTGTTCAGCTTAGAATAGATTTTTCGAACCGGATGGTTAGGAACAAGCTACAAAAACCTATTCAGTACGATACATTAGTTTTATCTTCGGTAAAATCATCTGGTACTAGTGAAGTAAAGGTTAAAGGCAAGTCATTATATTATTATTGCAAACACTTCAATGATATGCTCAGTAAAATGGTCTTGCTATAAATATTTTTACACTCTTCTCCACAACCTTTCTTATCTCATCCCAACACACCTCGGCTCAACCCAGCCCAATTCATTCTACCTCATCAAAAAAAAAAAAATAAATAAATAAATAAATAAAATAAAATAAAATAAAAACAGCCAAACCATATCTACCTCTAACCTAACCTAACCTAATTAACCAAAGCAGGGCTAACAAAACCAAATCTTTTCTCATATAACTTGCAATCTAAGATTCTAACAAACTGAATACGGTGTACGTAACCTAACCTAACCAAACCTAACCTCATCTGCAATCTTGGTTACCAGCAAACTTAAGATACCTAAGCTAACCCAGCCCAATCTACAGCCATCATTACTGGCTAACTTAAACTAACCGAACATAAACGGACTCAACCTAATCTTTCTCAGCCTAACCCACACCAACTCAACTTAACCAAACTTGGGGCCGTATTTTCGTTGGTTATGTGAGCTCCCTAACACCATTTCATAAGCAATTTATTTTGCATATTACTCTTTACTGTCCTCGTCTGCTTTATATAAATCCTTCTAATATGACCATATGTACATAAATAATGAGCAGGATATTAATCTACCATGCCCCCAAAATAAATTGCTATGAAACAGGCGTTACGGAGTTTCGTTAAACTTCGAAAATAATGGCCTTAATCCCATTCTCCGTCACAGGGCCCGGGTGAGGAGTGTGGGGGAATCTGGAATTTGTACGGCAAGTGTGCCACGGGTCTGTGGTGCCAGCAGGAGGAAGGCGACGAGAAGGGCTACTGCAGCGGCTAGTTGGTGCAGTAATTGCCCGTGATGTTACCTGATCTGCTGACCATTTACCTGCTGATGTCACCTGTCCATTTATTACCTGCCGATGTTTCCTGCCAACGTGATTACCTAATGATTTAGTCACCTGTTGAAAAATGGTTACCTGTTGGCTGAGTCACCAGGCTAGGTCAGTATTGTCCAGATTACTAAACCCATCAGATGGGTGACTTTTTTTTCTTACTAAATCCAGATAATTATATTAACCTTTACATGGCCTTTTCGAACCTGAGGTGTTTTACATATATAATTACAAGAGATCTGTTCTTGACTATGTAAATTCAGTTGATAGCTGCAAAAAGAAAAAAAAAAAAGTTACAGATCTAAAGGGTTAAGAGTAAGTGGCCATTCCAAGGTCTTAATGACACTGCATGACCAAAAAAAAAAAAAAAAAATAGCTGTCTGTTTGGGATTCAGATCAAAACGCCGTCGGAATATTATTATCCCTCCATTGGCGCCTTGAACCACTACACCACCAAGGCTCATATTCTCGTCGGTAATGGAAGCTCTTTAACACTTGTTCCTTAACGATTTATGTCCCAAACTACCCATTAATATCTTTTTTTTTTCTTCTTCTTTTATCCTTTTAATGTCGACATAGATTACTTGAATAATTCAGATGATTCAGTAACGGCGTATAATTAGAAATCAACAGGTAAGGAAGAGGCTTAGTAAGCTTCCTAACTTCACGAGAACACCACCCCAAGAGTTAGAATAAACCACATCAGTTATCATATCACGCATTACAACTCATGTATTTCCACACCATATTCGATCTTACATTTTATTCTGTGACAAATGAGGCTCATGTAGTGTCAACAATAAATTTGTTTCAGTTGGTGCTGTTGTTTCTCATACCATTCTTAGATGTTAAAAAGGTCATGATGATGACTATGTTATTGTTACCAAACTATGTGTGTCACTAGATATGTGAATGTAACGTTTATATGTATGACCCTATGGACAATGTACTCTGTTTTTGCTCGGAAGCACAGTGAGTTTTAAAATGTTTGATTGTTTAACTTCCTTCTGCATTCATATAGTGTAACATATCCAGTCAATTACTAACATACTCGACTCCTGCAACTCACACTTCACTGAAGAAACTCATTTGGCATGAAATGGACTAGAATACTAAAGTTGCTACGACAGTACTCAAAATAAAAATGAGATCCGCATAGATATTAGGTTACTCATCCATACCATATACAGTACTCTCATGTTCACTTTGTAATGTAAGGACAGGATACAGATCTGACGCTGGAGAGTGGCGCCCTCCCGAGATGGCTCCAACACACCCTGGCGGACAACCTGCCCGGATGCACAAACACCTGTCACCTCCCCCAAGCACACTCCACCTCATGGTGGAAGGATGGTGGACTGCAGAGTTAGCTTCCTGTAGTCTACTGGGATCCACTTTTTAATTAAACAGTTATGAAGATCTTCGATACCATTCTGAAAAGCTTGACTGGTTCCACAGATCGCATCACCGGGTTTCAAAGTATCGAAATTGTTAACTGTGTCGTTTTTCGTCGTAAAGAAGTGAGTCAATATTTATGTTCACAACTTTATGCACTGGACAGTGTGATGTAAGTTCCATTCACAAACGTAAGCATTAATATATGAGGTGGTTTTTACCTGACAGAACTGGGTCTCTCGCCCACCTTGTGTGCAGTTTAATAGTTACGTGAATAAGCCTTCGTTATAAGCAAGAAGTAAGTGTTCTTGGTTACTAATAGAATCGTCTCTTTGGTCTGACTACACTTGGCCATCACATAAGCCGAAACAGGTTAAGAATCTTTTTCAGGTTAGAATAAATACATTCTACTAATATTTCTTGACGACAGAGATACTGTATAATGAATACTGAGAGTCAAGTCCACACTTACGAGGCAGTGACGGACGTTGTTGTAAACACTGCACACAAAGATTACCAGCAGTTTTTCATAAGCATCCGACCTCATTACTCTCGGTTCCTTTTTCTCACTCTACCAGCCTCCTCACTTAATATAATACTCGTTCTCGTCCTCCCTCTCCTTACTACTGTATTAACATCACATCTATACACTGTCTTTTCTGTCTTCCACCTTGATGTTGGTCTTTGTCTCCGCATTTTCACATAATTCTTACTTATATACATTTTTTTTTTTCATTACACCTCCCACTCGGTCATCTCCCCCTCACTTACATCATTCTCAGCCCATCTTGATGTGTCTGCCTCCTCATTCACTCTGTATACTAGAAAAATTCCCAAAAAGTTATTCTAGAATTCTACCGTGTTCCTTACTTGGTAATTATTAGACGGGAGCGCAAGTGTGTGTGTGTGTGTGTGTGTGTGTGTGTGTGTGTGTGTGTGTGTGTGTGTGTGTGTGTGTGTGTGTGTGTGTGGGTGTGGGTGATGGTCAGACGTGTGTGCATAATAATAACAACAATAATAATAATAATAATAAGAATTTTCGGTTTATTTATTCATGGTAGAAATTCTCTGAATATACATATATCCGTAATATATCTGCTTCAGGCTGTTGAAAGTCCTGAAAAGTTTTCGTAGAGTTCTGTCATACGAGTAATCCATGCTTGGTAGCAAATAGATGCCTGCATAGGTGTGTGTGTGTGTGTGTGTGTGTGTGTGTGTGTGTGTGTGTGTGTGTGTGTGTGTGTGTGTGTGAGTGTGTGTGTGTGGACGGATAATTGAGGTGGGTGCACTGGGTGGCGTGGGCATGGTAATCGGGGTAGGTAGGGTGGGTGGATTAGTTGGCAGGGTGGGTAAGTGGTTGGACAGGGTGCAGGTGTGAAGGGGTGCGCGTGAATCTGACTGGGGGTAGGAGGAGGTAGGGTGGAGTGGGCAGAATGAGAGGAGTGGATGGATCTGGCTGGTTGGATGACTGAGCAGTATGGCGTGAGTGGGTTGGTGGGAGGGGTGCCTTGAGTGGATGGAAAATGAGGTGTTGTGGGTGGGAATGCAGGCAGGTGGGTGGGTGAGTGAGTATGAAGGTCAAGTGGATGTATGGGAGTGAAGGTGAGTAGTTGGAAAATAGTTCCATGGGGATTAGGTCCATTTGTAAAAGGCTCATGGTTGGAATAGGTTCTTGGGGAATATATCTCTATGGAAATGGATTTACGTAGGAACATGGGGTCAAATGGGGTATATAGGTACTTATGACAAAATTGGTCCATTAGTAATAATGTCTATGCAAAAATAGATTCAAGGGGGAAAATACAATAGATCCAGAGGGAACTTAGTTTCATGGGGGAGGGCACGCCCATCGGCAATTTATGTTCATGAGAAGTTATAGGTCTTTGAGATGAAGCCTATGGAGAAAATATTGTCCATATGCATAATATCTCCATGAGCGAAAAAATGCCAACGAAGAAATAGATCAGTGAGGTGAAATTTGTCCAAAGCTGTAAATAGGTCCATGGAGGAAAATTGTTAGTCCAAGAACAGACCCCTGTGGTGGAAAAATAACTGAGGGTTAACACCTGAAAGGTGTGGTAGGAGACGGGTTAATGTGCGAGTATGCTTCATATGGCCTGGGATCTGAGTCCTGCCCGTGACATATACCTTACCCCAACATTGGATAGGAAACATACTCAGTATATTGGAGAGATGATGATGATTTTACGTAGTGTTGTTATTAATCCTCACCCCATTCTGAATTGGGAAAAATAGATCGGTATACTAATGGCAATAAAAAGCATTATTCTCTAAGCATGTGTAATTTTAAACGTGTGCGTAGAGTGATATGGCATAACTGTATGAATGTATGGGCATTGTGTCGTGTTTATATTCTGAAGCACAGGACGTTTTACATTGTGTTCCTTCTAAACCCATTACAATAACTATGTATTATTGCTTACACAGTCACTCATTAACACACTCAGGTTTCTGTAACTCAAACTCAGCTGCATGACATAGTGCAGTGTTACACCGAACACTGGAGTTGTCCCAACCATGAGAAGTTACGCAGACCCAGCAGACACATCTCACACAGATCCATTTATTTCATATACACATACATACATAGGATATGGATGTAGAGTTGAGGAGATTTATTAATCTTCTTTTATCTAAATAACCATGAAACTGTTACTTAAATTCTGAAACGTCTGCAGGCTTCTTGGCCACACTCTTATTATTAATCACTAAGATATTGATCGATATTAATGTCTGCAGCTCCATCACAAAGTGATAAAGGGATAGGTCCACGTCACATGATATACTTTAGTTGGCTCGTTGTTACCTGGGAGTACTGGGTCACTCCAGCTACAAGAATACTGAATATCTATTGCTTGGTAGTCTATAAACCCTGCCTATGAGGAAGAATGAGTCTCATTGCTTACTGTACTTGTGTTACTCTAACTTGACCTAAAATTGTCATCTCATCTTGAACGTTGAGTTTTACCAAGAGATTTACACTAGACTATTGTGATAATCATGAAAAAGTGCTGTGGAAAGGATATGGAGCTGCATTATTATCTTTTCCTGTCACAGAGTTTCGTTAAATATATCACAAAAAACGAGAACTTGAACCATGTTAAGGGGAAAAAGTTATAGTTAAAGCGATCCACTTGTCTGATTACTGTTTGCCATCAGCTGAGCTGAACGGACATGGGGGATCTTCGTCAGGTTAGAATAAACATCCAGTAGTAACACATGTTGGCGACAGTGTTATAAACAAAGTTGAAACACAAATTCACACCAACGGGAAAGTGATAAAGACCTTATTTAACACATTCCCGACTGAGGTTAACAAGACTGTTTCCTACACATCGTTTGACATCATTCTACGTCCTCTCCCGCTCATTATTTAATCAATCTTCATTTCTCTACAGCCCACTCATTGTCAGTCTCCCTCTGCTCCTTCCCAAATCATATTGAATTCTATACACTTTCACATCTTTCCCCTCATTCTCTCCTCGGTCTCCCATCAATTTCATTCCTATACATACATTTATTAATCTACCGCATCCAACTCCGTTTTCCGAGATTCATTATAACATTACCTCCACATACACACACACACACACACACACACACACACACACACACACACACATATATGTATATATATATATATATATATATATATATATATATATATATATATATATATATTTTATCAGCCGTTTGAGTGTCCACTGTAGGACCGGCCTATCCCGACCGAAGTGGGGACGATACAGTCAATATATCTCTGCAAAGTGGCTTAGGCTGTCTGGTAGAGATTGCATGTGGGGTGAGAAGTGCTTGTAAATGTCATTGTGGTGTTGGAGTGGCTTTAGATATGTGTGCAGTCTGTGAACCAAGTGTAATTGGCCCGCTCAAGCCTACTGGGTGCAAGCATACTTTTATAGTATGCGACACTGGTTCAACCACAGCACCTCTTATGTCCGCCAAGCAGTAAGTGGCCAGAAAACGCTCCCAAAGTTTATTACCCTGGCGGAGCGAACCCTCGTTCCTCAGTGTACGATAACTCACACTTTACCATTGTACCGCAGGGGCTTCATATATATATATATATATATATATATATATATATATATATATATATATATATATATATATATAATCATTTCACGCCATTCTCAGTCTTACCCATCTCAGTCTCTGACCAGGTTCTTTCAGTCTTAACATCTCTGCTCCAAGCTCTTGTTAACAGAAGTCCTGAAAAGTTTTCGTAAAGTTCTGCCATATGAGTAACCCATGCATGGTAGCTAATTGATGCCTGCACATGTGTGTGTGTGTGTGTGTGTGTGTGTGTGTGTGTGTGTGTGTGTGTGTGTGCGTGTTTAACTCCTCGTAGACCATTTCATCGATTTCAATGAAACCTCCAAGGTGAGTTTGTCTGGTTACTGGGAAAGTTTGTCACTAGGTACAGTTTACTAGGGAGAAAACCCGTTAGCAAAATTCAAGTTTTTCAGAAATACTGAAGGGAGGGCAGATAAGGCCTTGATGTCTTAGTACATGTTATACAATGGATACTCATCCGTAATGCGATATTTGAGGAGTATGACCCACAAATGATTCTCCTTCTGTCCATTTTCTGTTTCTAGTCCAGCAGGGCGGTCAGGTGAGGTGGAGGTTCCATTCTGTTGATTATCTTAGTACTGGAGTC
Source organism: Coenobita brevimanus (assembly GCF_032717465.1). Lineage (NCBI taxonomy): Eukaryota > Metazoa > Arthropoda > Malacostraca > Decapoda > Coenobitidae > Coenobita > Coenobita brevimanus. The sequence goes on along the minus strand of NC_136957.1, from coordinate 32,005,414 downwards.
AGGAGTATAATGTTATCCTTCTGACAATTAATTCATGATTAACTAACTGAAAACAAGGAAGCTACCTAACATAACGACTGTAACTGAGGTCCTCTGGAAGTCAAGTTCGCACACCATATGTAGACAGACATAACCTGATTTTCGCTGCATTCAGTGAGAAAGAATTGTAATGGGAAGGCACGTATTCGCACAACACTGAGTTACATTGAATATACAGTCACGAGAGTGCATCCATTTATCGTGTGGATACGATTAGTATAGTTTATAACTGTTTTGACGCCAGCGAAAACTAACCATTTTATTTCATGAAGTGCCTGACACCGTATTTTTTTATGGCACCAAGATATCATTGAGGTGTCAGACATGTAGTTCTCTCAAACTATGCGGTTGTTGAAACTGGTATTGATTGACATGTTTAGCTAACACTAAGATTAAAATCACTCCAGTCCTGCATTTGGAGTTTTCTCCAACCTCCAGTGGTAAAAATAGTTCTGCTTAGGATATACTAGTGATGAAATACAAGAAATGTGACTTCTGATTCTGGCTAGTTTATACCAGTTCTTACTAAATTTGGGGTTTTAACTGTACTAAATACGTAGAATAGCTTGTCTGTCTGAATAATATAGATAGGTAGATAGATGAATATACTGTACATGTAGGCAGACATTGATATAGAGATAGGTAGATAGAAGATTGGCTCAAAGAAATGTATGCACACTGTAATGGTAATATATGCATTCCTTAATAAGCGCAGCTTCAGTCATAAACTTCCCTCTGATAAACATGAAAGACGTACACATATGTGTAAAATGCGATAGGTGGAAACTGGTACTTATGTGTTACCGGATTCTGAGAACGTGTGTAAATGAAAGTGGCAGTGGCAGTGGCAGTGAGGAAGTTACGTTTGGACAACCCTTCGTACGTGACGTGACATTTCACGCCTCCATAAGTTTAAGGCAGACTGCACCACCAATTATCGTTGTTATGGTTACGCAGACCCAGCAGACACATCTCACACAGATCCATTTATTTCATATACACATACATACATAGGATATGGATGTAGAGTTGAGGAGATTTATTAATCTTCTTTTATCTAAATAACCATGAAACTGTTACTTAAATTCTGAAACGTCTGCAGGCTTCTTGGCCACACTCTTATTATTAATCACTAAGATATTGATCGATATTAATGTCTGCAGCTCCATCACAAAGTGATAAAGGGATAGGTCCACGTCACATGATATACTTTAGTTGGCTCGTTGTTACCTGGGAGTACTGGGTCACTCCAGCTACAAGAATACTGAATATCTATTGCTTGGTAGTCTATAAACCCTGCCTATGAGGAAGAATGAGTCTCATTGCTTACTGTACTTGTGTTACTCTAACTTGACCTAAAATTGTCATCTCGTCATCTTGAACGTTGAGTTTTACCAAGAGATTTACACTAGACTATTGTGATAATCATGAAAAAGTGCTGTGGAAAGGATATGGAGCTGCATTATTATCTTTTCCTGTCACAGAGTTTCGTTAAATATATCACAAAAAACGAGAACTTGAACCATGTTAAGGGGAAAAAGTTATAGTTAAAGCGATCCACTTGTCTGATTACTGTTTGCCATCAGCTGAGCTGAACGGACATGGGGGATCTTCGTCAGGTTAGAATAAACATCCAGTAGTAACACATGTTGGCGACAGTGTTATAAACAAAGTTGAAACGCAAATTCACACCAACGGGAAAGTGATAAAGACCTTATTTAACACATTCCCGACTGAGGTTAACAAGACTGTTTCCTACACATCGTTTGACATCATTCTACGTCCTCTCCCGCTCATTATTTAATCAATCTTCATTTCTCTACAGCCCACTCATTGTCAGTCTCCCTCTGCTCCTTCCCAAATCATATTGAATTCTATGCACTTTCACATCTTTCCCCTCATTCTCTCCTCGGTCTCCCATCAATTTCATTCCTATACATACATTTATTAATCTACCGCATCCAACTCCGTTTTCCGAGATTCATTATAACATTACCTCCACATACACAAACACACACACACACACACACACATATATATATATATATATATATATATATATATATATATATATATATATATATATATATATATATATATATATATATATATATATATATTTTATCAGCCGTTTGAGTGTCCACTGTAGGACCGGCCTATCCCGACCGAAGTGGGGACGATACAGTCAATATATCTCTGCAAAGTGGCTTAGGCTGTCTGGTAGAGATTGCATGTGGGGTGAGAAGTGCTTGTAAATGTCATTGTGGTGTTGGAGTGGCTTTGGATATGTGTGCAGTCTGTGAACCAAGTGTAATTGGCCCGCTCAAGCCTACTGGGTGCAAGCATACTTTATAGTATGCGACACTGGTTCAACCACAGCACCTCTTATGTCCGCCAAGCAGTAAGTGGCCAGAAAACGCTCCCAAAGTTTATTACCCTGGCGGAGCGAACCCTCGTTCCTCAGTGTACGATAACTCACACTTTACCATTGTACCGCAGGGGCTTCATATATATATATATATATATATATATATATATATATATATATATATATATATATATATATATATAATCATTTCATGCCATTCTCAGTCTTACCCATCTCAGTCTCTGACCAGGTTCTTTCAGTCTTAACATCTCTGCTCCAAGCTCTTGTTAACAGAAGTCCTGAAAAGTTTTCGTAAAGTTCTGCCATATGAGTAACCCATGCTTGGTAGCTAATTGATGCCTGCACATGTGTGTGTGTGTGTGTGTGTGTGTGTGTGTGTGTGTGTGTGTGTGTGTGTGTGTGTGTGTGTGTGTGTTTAACTCCTCGTAGACCATTTCTTTCGATTTCAATGAAACCTCCAAGGTGAGTTTGTCTGGTTACTGGGAAAGTTTGTCACTAGGTACAGTTTACTAGGGAGAAAACCCGTTAGCAAAATTCAAGTTTTTCAGAAATACTGAAGGGAGGGCAGATAAGGCCTTGATGTCTTAGTACATGTTATACAATGGATACTCATCCGTAATGCGATATTTGAGGAGTATGACCCACAAATGATTCTCCTTCTGTCCATTTTCTGTTTCTAGTCCAGCAGGGCGGTCAGGTGAGGTGGAGGTTCCATTCTGTTGATTATCTTAGTACTGGAGTCAGGAGTATAATGTTATCCTTCTGACAATTAATTCACGATTAACTAACTGAAAACAATGAAGCTACCTAACATAACGACTGTAACTGAGGTCCTCTGGAAGTCAAGTTCGCACACCATATGTAGACAGACATAACCTGATTTTCGCTGCATTCAGTGAGAAAGAATTGTAATGGGAAGGCACATTTTCGCACAACACTGAGTTACATTGAATATACAGTCACGAGAGTGCATCCATTTATCGTGTGGATACGATTAGTATAGTTTATAACTGTTTTGACGCCAGCGAAAACTAACCATTTTATTTCATGAAGTGCCTGACACCGTATTTTTTTATGGCACCAAGATATCATTGAGGTGTCAGACATGTAGTTCTCTCAAACTATGCGGTTGTTGAAACTGGTATTGATTGACATGTTTAGCTAACACTAAAATTAAAATCACTCCAGTCCTGCATTTGGAGTTTTCTCCAACCTCCAGTGGTAAAAATAGTTCTGCTTAGGATATACTAGTGATGAAATACAAGAAATGTGACTTCTGATTCTGGCTAGTTTATACCAGTTCTTACTAAATTTGGGGTTTTAACTGTACTAAATACGTAGAATAGCTTGTCTGACTGATTAATATAGATAGGTAGATAGATGAATATACTGTACATGTAGGCAGACATTGATATAGAGATAGGTAGATAGAAGATTGGCTCAAAGAAATGTATGCACACTGTAATGGTAATATATGCATTCCTTAATAAGCGCAGCTTCAGTCATAAACTTCCCTCTGATAAACATGAAAGACGTACACATATGTGTAAAATGCGACAGGTGGAAACTGGTACTTATGTGTTACCGGATTCTGAGAACGTGTGTAAATGAAAGTGGCAGTGGCAGTGGCAGTGAGGAAGTTACGTTTGGACAACCCTTCGTACGTGACGTGACATTTCACGCCTCCATAAGTTTAAGGCAGACTGCACCACCAATTATCGTTGTTATGGCGGTAGAGGTAAATCTTCAAAAGGAAATTTAAGGGCCACTTAAAACTTATGAAACCATATGTTGCTCATTAAATTGTGCTTACATTTTCCTGAGACAGCCTCTTGTATTCATATATACAGATAGATAGATAGATTAGGGTTAAAACTTTGACAGATAGATAGATAGATAGATAGATTAGCGTTAAAACTTTTTTACAACCTCATGTTCCTGTACCTAAGGTCGATGAACTTTTGCTTGAAACTAAACAAAAAGCTCTTATTCCTCTCAGTTTTAAAAATGGTCACCCCGAAATTTAAAAAAAAAAAAATCGATTTTTGCAAGTGTATACTAACATGTACAATAAGAAAAATAAAGAGCTTATACAAATGCATTAACACTTAAAATCACTGCTTATTACCTAGAATAAATCTAAGTTGCAGTTTGGCTTTGTTTCTGCAGGCAGCATAAAGTTCCTACATCACTTTGATTGCACGTTCTGCACACTGATTACTTCTTGGTATCTTGAGTAATGATGGCTCCTGCTTCCAGTGATTCTGCAATGAGTTTAGTGCTTTTTTGTAAGGTTTCAATATTTATGACAAGTTCTTGAAGTCATTTTCATTGTACTGACGTGGCCATAAAAAATAACCTATACTCCTGTACCACGTGCCTCAGACTGGCTCCTTTATGCGTGGCAAGTCACACTGGGGTAAGAAGGGCTGAGAGGGAAGTGCCAGAGGGAGAAGGGCAGGTGGATGGGGGGGACAAGTGATGGTGCAGAGAGGGAGGGGAGGGAGGGGAGGTAGGGAAGGGATAATAAAATAAGAAGTTGTGGCCACATAATTTGTCTATTTTCTATTATTCAGAGCAACTTATGTAGGAGTTACTATTGGGTAGAAAAAGCTGCATTACACATTGTATAGCAGCGTCATATAACAAGCTTTAGACAGGTGGTGATATCAAGCACTGGCTTGTGAGAGAAATATACTGTACTGACGTGACATCAAATATTAGTGCACAGCCATCAAGACTGAGTTAGGCCCAGATTGTCAACACGTGGATAAGGCGACCAGAGTCACGCTTTTAGGCGGGAGTCTCGCTTTATTTATTTATTTTTTTTATCTCCCGCTTTTTAATTGTGAATAAAATATCCTGTTTTTTGTGAATATTATTTAAAATATCCCGCTTTTAAAAAAATTATTATTACATTAGATGTAATATGACCTACTTTTATGAAATTATGATGAATTAGTAAAATTATGCCTACAAATGAAATACCGAATTATTAATATAAAATCTGTAACACCATCTGGTAACTATGGTCGGCCCATTCACCGTATCGTACAGTATATTGGTCATTGGAGTTTTTTTTGAGACATTAGTGTTTAATTAGCAGCCTCAGGGTGAGGTGTTGCCTAGCAGCCGTCGCTGTCACTCGCATTTAAGTCAGTGTATCTCTCTCTCTCTCTCTCTCTCTCTCTGTATATATATATATATATATATATATATATATATATATATATATATATATATATATATACACACACACACACACACACACACACACACACACGACAATATCCCGCTTTTAGCTCCAATAAATCTTGTCACCTTATACGTGGAAGCCTCCTCCAGCACACCAAAGACGAGTGAGAGCTGTTCAGACGAAACCAGCAAACCATCAACAACACAGTTTCCCGGGAACGGTGCCGCGAAGCCTGCATGAGGTTTTTAAGGCATGAGGCCACTGGACTACTTACTAAGGCTTTCCTGGACCAGGAATCCTGGTTGCTTTGGCTTGACCAGTGTCGGTAAATATTGACACAGATTTATTTTTGGAGTTTAGGTAGGATTTTGTTTCATATTCCCTCTAACAGGTAGTGAGAGATACCGTTACTATATCACCCATGAGCACAGACATCAAATTTATTTACCTTTTATGCACATTTATTTTAAATAGCCTTTTCATACAGAGATGTCATTAAATGATTATTGCATTCACATGGTGGTTACTGTATAGAGGGAGTGTATTCTGCAAGGGTGATCATATTTAGTGTGGACACAGCCATGTCAAAGGTTATATATAATATTTAGTTCCAAAAATTAATTGCATGTAAGGGTAGAGGACGTTTCTTACACAAACATTACGGAAGTCAAAGCCATCCAGATTCCATTCTGCGTCTGAAGTCAAAATACACGAATAAACACAAATATCTGGCTCCGCACTAATGTTTGATGTCATCCATCACGTCGGTATACGTCTTTCACGAGCCAGTGCTTGATATCACCACCTGTCTAACGCTTGTTATCTGACGCCGCTATACAAATTGTAATGCAGCATTATCTACCCAATAGTAACTCCTTTATATGTTGTCCCGAGTGAAAGAAAATCGACAAATTATGTGGCCACAACTTCGCATTTCATTCTCCCTTCCCTACCTACCCTCCCTCCCCTCCCTCACTCCATCCCTGCACCATCACACGTCCACCCACCCACATGCCCTTCTCTCCCTTGCCCCTCCCTCTCAGCCCCTCTTACCCCAGTGTGACGTGCCACGCATAAAGAAGTCAGTCTGAGGACGAGGTACAGGAGGATAGATGATTATTTTTGGCCACGACTGTACGTCTAATTAGGAAACCAGTACTCTGCCCTTTCTTACGAAATGAATCTGCATATCTTCTCCAAAGTCTTCTTTGTTGTAGGTATAAGAATGAATGAAAGGATAGTGAGAAGTGCTCTTGAATTCCAGCTCACATTACTGATATTTGGAATTTTGTGAAAGTTATTCAAAGGAAAATGCCCTTATTCTTCAAAGAATCTAAATACTCGTGTTAAATAGTACAGAAACTTCATGTCATCTCTCCATCCTGACATATCAAGGATCTCTTCCATTAACAAACTGTGATTTTAGCTTTTCATAATTCTTTTCCATTAACAACTGTGATTTTAGTTTTTCGTAATTCTTTATTAGTTGAGACACAAATCGCTATTCGATGTCTGGAGAATTGGTATTAGCACCAAGTTCTTCGTCCATCACCAAAGGGAGAGTCCTGTCCAGAATGTGATCCTGACAGCCGACAAATTGTGGTTTGTTGAAACTCTTATCCGAGAACATTTGTTGTAATCTGACAACAACACTCTTTTTTCCAGTGTTAACGCTAGTTGTATCAGCACTGATCATTTTTATTGCATGCCATAAGTTATATTCATCAACAACTTGCAATTCCTTCGGCGGCAGTTTCAGCCTTGCCATTACTCAAACTCAATCCATCGAAATGTATTTCGGTTCTTTCAGTTTTAAGTAGTACTACCTGGTACTCATTTTCATCAATCCGCATTCCATTGAAATGTAAAGACCATGTTTCCAGCTGTAACTTTTCAATCATTTCCTCCTACAGTGTAGCAGCCTCTTTGTTTATTGACTTGTAAATTGCTGCTTGATTTGGAGCTGGAATATCAACACCATCAAGTGACAATTGTCTGCATATTTTAGCCGCTTTTTTTGTCGATACTCCAGCAGATGTCATGAAGTAAGTTGCAACTTTACTTTTGTTCTGTTTTCTAATTTGTTCATCCTTATGTTCGCTGTCATCAGATTCAGTGCAACTACCACTAGATGAAAGATCGTAAGATGGTGATGGTAATATAGGTTCATTCGGCACTTTTCGTCTTTTTGAAGGGTGAATGGTTTCCTTCCTTGCAACTTGACCTATTGAGTACCCCACTTCTCCATTGCTTTGCACTTCTAGGTGGTAGAGTTGTTTATCTTCAGTGGATAACCATTGACCATTTACTTTTGTGATATTACAAAGTTTTTGTAGGGCATCATATTTTCCACTCTTGACACATTCATCGTAAGATTTTAGCACCTTGTCAAGCTTTGCTTGTATTGCTTGATCTAACACATTTTTTTTTTTTTTTAATAACAGAACACAGCAAGGAAAAAAATGAATACAAAAAAAAAAAAAACATCCATACACCAGATTACTGGTGTCCTCTGTTCATATAATATCTGTAACAGTTAGATTGAACAGCTGTAGGTTGAAGTTTGGAGGGAAACAACTCTGGGGAAGCGAGTTCCAGAGAGATGCAGTTCGGGGAATGAAAGAATTCTGATAAGCAGAAGTTCTGCATTATGGATGAGTGACATTCCAGTCATGAGCGCTGCCAGATGCCCATGTAGCACGATGGAAGGCATGGAAAGGTGGCACAATGGACGCAACTTCGTCTGAGCATTTGCTATAAAAATATCTGTATAATAATGCAAGGGAGGCAACATTCTTTCATACTTGTAGGGGAAGTAGTTTATTAGTAATAGCAGGGTTATTCATAATTCTGACAGCTTTGTTCTGAATTTTGTCTAGTTTTTTTAATGCAACCTCTCCACATCCATTCCACAAGGGTGAGCAATATTCAAGCTGAGAGTGCACATGACTCTTATAACTGCTCGTCAGTGAAGAAGTTACGGACTCTGTACAATAATCCAAGTTTCACTGAGGCGCTTTTACCAAGTGATCTGACATGAGAGTCCAGCTGAGGGCATTGTTAAGTGATGTAGTGCCGGGAAGTGATAATGAGTTGTATCTAGTTTATTTTATATGACCATACGTTCGGTTAAGTGAGAGAGAGTGGCCGAGGCATGGCTGTTACCATACGGACGTGTCCAGAACATAGATTAATTACCTAGTTGCTAAGTCACTTTTTTTTCCTACTGTAATTCACTAGTATTAAGTCTCTTTATAATATAAAATCTCGAGTCGATGGGAACATGTGCCTTTGTTCACATAATCCAGCATAATGTACGCGTGCGCAAAGTGATGTAAAGCACGATAATTTTCATTATTTTTCGATGTAAGAGTATAAAGAGAGAGAGGTTGCTGAGTAATTATTGTAACTAGAGAATGTTATTTTTTTTGAGTAATCGATTGTAACGGGAAAGACATCACACTGAGTCTATCTCGAGTCTGTAATAATTAAAATCTTAAATTACGTATGCCGTCATCGCCCTCCCCTCTTGCACCACGCAATTTTGGCGTCTCACTCGCTCACCGGCCGTGATGGATGACAGGTGGACGGTACTGTCGTCAGCTTCTCCCCCCCCCACCTCCAAGGAATTCTGTAAGTAATTTGAAATTAATAATATGTCTAGTATGTTAAAGCGCGAATAGTGATATCACACGAGTGATACTAGTGACGAAATTAAGAAACGAACTCGGGTAGAATCGTGTCGTTCCTCAGGAGGTGTAACGGTGACGCCATTAGCTTTTGGAGAAGCGAGTCCTGTGTTCCCGCTCACCTCCCCTACATTTTTGAGCTGGATAGTGAGGTATTTCCCATATATTTGTACTGTATAGTATTATTATTTAGTAACTGGATTACGAAATGCTACAGAGTTCTGTCTGAGCCTCAGATAAATGTGTGATTTTTGTAGGCCAAGTATCAGGTGCCCAGGGACTGTGAAGTATTTATTATTATGTTGAAATGACTTTGCAATTCAGTACTTATTAGGGCTATGTTGTGAGTAAATGTTCACACAGTTACTTTGTGAGGCACAATGATATTGATGCAGTGATGATTTTCATGGAGTTAGTTATTTATGCTTTCTGTGTATGTTACTATATTTTTCTTCCATGTTATCCCTACAATAAGTACGAGTATTATTTTGATCAGACCAGTGTGTCTGTAGTGCCATGTGTTATTCTGTTACTACTTGAGATGCCAAGTGTTGTAACTCATTTTTCTTTATTAAGAGACCTTCCTGATCATGTGAAGGGATTACTTGCATTGGGAACAATAGTTATTCATTATACATATTAACTTCTAGCGTGTCCCAGTGTGGAGGTCTAAGTACCTGAGTGAGTCAAGGTCCCAGTGTGGAAGTCTAGGTCGGCAGTGGCAGAGGACTGGACCAGTGAAATTTGTGCACAGAGGGACGATTATGAAGAAACACATTGGACCGGGACAGAGGAGCTAAGTTTTGTGGATTTGATATTAGGACCATATAGAGATATATTTTTAGAACAATGTGCCAACTGATTCAGGCTTAATTTATAAAGTAAGTTGCTGGGGAAGATTTCTACGTATTGGTCTTGTTAATACACATTCCCTCCCACTCGAACTTTATTGTTTGTATAACCCTTGAGAACTCGTGGTATAGAGCTTACCTAGTAGTTTGTTAATGTGAAACTTAGAGCATCCTGGGTAACTGCGAAGGTTGGGCTTGGGTTGGCCTAGTTGGAGATTGGCCCCGTCATTTTGGCATGCTACCACTCTTAACTTGGCCACTTGAAATGTAATAAACGCAACCGAAGAGGCAGCTAATGGGAGTCTCCATCAATCTGAGTTCCAGACCGTTCCAGCACACAGTGGTCATCAATAGCGACTTGTTTTCTGCCCCTTTTGACCATGTAACAGTCGGGATCACAGAGGTGACAGTACAGTGAGACGCCGAGAATTTCAGTACGTATAGAATGGGAATATTTCTAGTACTGAAAGTTATATACGATTCTGTCAATACCTGTCTATTAGTAAATTGTATATATTTAGTTTTACTAGCAATATATGAGACAAGGTTATTTTGTCCCAATTCACCGATCGTGGATAAGTGTTGATTTAGAGATGGCTGTACTGAGTTGAGAGTTAGAGATATCAGACTTTGTAAATGGATATCTTAGTGTGAGTGAATTATAAAGTGTTGAGTCATCTGCATATGAATGGATGGGATTGTTGGTGACAGATAAGAGAGCATTAATATGAAGGAGGAACAGGGTTGGTGCCAGAACTGATCCCTGAGGCACCCCGGCGATAACTGAGTGGAAATTGAAATATACATCATCCACTTTTATTTTTCTGTTGCTGAGATATGAGGAAATCAAAGGAACAAAAGAGTTTAGTTCATAGCAAGGGGGTTTGGACAACAGGGAACTGTGCCACATTCTGTCGAAATCTTTAGAAATATTCAGGGCTACTGCATGAGTTTCTCCGTCTAGGTCACCTGATTGATGGATGGTATAAGTCAAGAGACTATGTCAATGGTAGATCTTTCTTAGCGAAAACCATGTTGTCTGTCACTAAGTTGTTGGATTCAAGATGTTCAACTACGTGCTTATTAATTACAGTTTCAAACACCTTACCAAGAGAAGACGTGACAGCTAATGGTGTGTAATCAGAGGGGTCAGAGGAACTTCCTTTCTTTGGAACTGGGTGGATATTGGCTTCTTTCCATGAGTTTGGGAATGATGAAGTACGTACTGTATGCATAGTCTGAATAATTTAGCAAGAACAGAGGCAGGTTCTGGGGAACACTTTTTCAAAACAATTGGCGGAATTCCATCTGGGCCTGGAGCTTTGTTGGTACGTAAATTGTCTAGGATGGATTTCATGTACCTTGTCCGTATTTTAAGTGGAACAATTTCGGGAGAGTCAAGTTCTAGTGCTGGGAAGTTCTGGCTGGCTTCCTCTAAGGTAGAAAATCTGACAACTGAACTAGCAAAGATATCTGCTTTCCCACGCGGGCCATTTGTAATGTTGCCAACTGGAGACTTTAGTGGGGGAATGGATGATGACTTATTAAAATTACTATTGAAAGAATTGAGAGTTGACCAGAATATTCTATTGTCATTAGGGTTGTTAAGTACTTTTGAAGCTAGGTTTTGAAGAAAGTTTGATTTAGCAAGATTTATTACAGTTTTTACATGGTTTCTAGCAATTTAAAATTGAGAGAGTGATTCAGATGTTTTTTATTTTAAGTAAGAGTTATATCCTAATGACTTTTGGGCTGTTGCTCTGGCACAGCTGCTATCAAACCATTTTGGAGAGTTTGATCTTTTAATGAACTGTTGCCTTAGTACGAATAAATCCATACCAGCTAGTGGGGACTGGGTAGAATTGACATCACTAGAGAAGAAAGACTGACATGGAATGTCAGCAAGATAATTTCTAAATTCATCCCAGTTTGCCCTATTAAAATGCCATCGAGTCACCCTGACAGGTTCAGGGCGGGGAGTTTTGGGGGGGCTAACTGATGAGGCTTTGATGAGATTGTGGTCAGAGGATCCAAGTGGAGAAAATACCTCTATCCTGTACTGATTTGGATTATTTATCAGGAACAGATCCAAAAGACGGGCATTATCGTCAGGATTATTTGGTATTCTGGTTGGTTGCTTTACCAGTTGCGTGAGATTAAACGATTCTGCAAACATCTTTCACTCTAGACCAGCATCGTCAAAGTCCTGGCAGAATGCAATAACCATTCGACATTTTGTATGTTTAAATCACCCAAAATGGTAATTTCGGTGCTAAGGGCAAGATTAAGGTTACTCAACTGTGGGGAAATGGAATCAAATACACTGGGTTCCGAAGAAGCACTGGGGGAGCGGTAGACTACACAGATATATTTTGTAATATTTTTACAGTTTAGTTTATACAATGAGTAATCAAAACTGGGTGAAGTGAAGTTTAAAATGGTGTCAGCTGCATATTGGGTTTTGATATAATAACAGGTGCCACCCTTGTTACGGAAGTTTGTAACGAGACGGTAACCGGGAAAACAATATGGGGAAAGTTCAGTTTTTTCTCCCATAATTTTGTAACTTCTTTGGATATTTCGATTATTCGTTCTTGTCTTAATTTGATTTTTGTTCCAAGAAACTGGTAACATCCAACAAATTGCATTCAGTTTGGTATTCTGCATTTTTCTTCTCATGAATATTCTTCTAAAGGCACAATTCCTCTTCCTCTATGTGACTGCTGGAACTGCACCAAATTATTGGTCCAGACATCCTTGTTCTTTACGATTGTATGACTTTTTGTGTGTGACATGCTTATCTGAAAAAAAATATATATATTATATATATATATATAATAACAGTAAGACACCAAGGAATTACTTTGCTGACTGTTCACCTGCAAACTGCGAAGATAACTGTTAGATGCTGAAAAACTGCGTCCCGTTTTATAATATTTACATTATTCTAAAACGTTCTAAACAATGTTAAACCAAACCAGAACTTTACAAACTGTTCTAGAAAGTGCTAAACAGTTTTATAATCTGTGCAAGTCTGTAAAGTTATAAAAAATCTATACAAAAATTAAGAATATGATAAAACTTGAGTGTGGTAAAGTTAAATATATGGTAATCCATTTTTTGCTTTGGAGGTGACCTTTTTCTTTTAAGTGAGAGGAATTAAGGCTTTTCCTTTGTTTTAAACAGAAGTTCATCAGTTTATGATACAGGCTACCTTTTATTTGAAAAATAAGTCTAAAAGTTATAACCCTAATATACTCGTGTGTGTATATAGATTGACTGATAGACGTATATAGATAGATAAATAGACATAGATAGATATAGATAGGAAAGGAGATAGGTAGGTAAGCAGGTAGGTAGACAGGTAGATAGATATAAAATTTTTCACAAATACTTGCTATATGACTTGACAGATAGCAAGAGGGTGGTGTTTACACTGGTCTGATACGTGGCCATTGGGTAGCCAGTGGGCAATTCAATACGCGTGATGTCACCATTAGATGGCAAATCAACGACAGCAGATGAAAGAGACGGGGTTGAAAGACGCCGAATATGCTTCCAGTTGTTGGTTACAGTTTTTCTATCACACGAACTGCCAAAATGAAAATAAGATATTCGTACAATTCATTGAAATCATAGATCTGTATAGTGGAAGAAACCTTCCATGTTAAATATCTTAAACTAAGATATTTAATTTTTGACTACAGATTTAATGGTTGCGGTGCTACTAGTCATCATATGCTTCGCGACTGCCATTACTGAAAGTAGGGAAAAGCTAAAACATCCAAACTCCAGAGTGTATATTAACATGGGCCCGAGCCCGAAACACCTGGAGCTCAGTACCACTCAAGACAGGTTAGGGTGAAGGTGTTGTTTCTCTCGCTGTATTTGTACCTGTGATATCTTCTCACCGTCCCCAGCCATGAAGCTGTTTATTACCTTAGCGCTTGTGGGCATTATGTAGCATGGTAAGCAAAACATTCTTTTATTTAGTATGAAAGCAGCGTGTTTCCTGTATAATATAGTTTGTTACTGTTATCCTGTGCTTCCATTCGCAGCCTTTACCTTGTGTGTAATTCACCGGGTCGGTCAGGATCACTTGATGGTCGTGATGGTCAGCTTTTACCCTCCCGGAAGGGAGCTGAGAGCTCATATAGTCCGATCTAAGGGCACGGCTCTGACCTTCACACACGCGCACACCCGTCCCCTTGCCAAGGGGGATAGTTACCACCCACTTCGTCAGTGAAACTTTTCGCAACCTGAGCGAGGCGCGAACTCCCGTCCACCAGTTGGCAAGCGGGAACGTTACCACTGCACCAGCGAGCGGTGTGTTTGTGTGTGTGTGTGTGTGTGTATATATATATATATATATATATATATATATATATTCTGTATTATCAGTTCTACCTCACTGCATCAACTCGTTCCTCAGTTCCCCTCCGTCCTTCCCTCCCCTTCTCGTCCACCCTCTGTCTGTCTCTCTCTCTCTCTCTCTCTCTCTCTCTCTCTCTCTCTCACGTCCTGCCTTTCCATCTTCAAACCACTCTTACCTCTTTCATACCCTTCTTCTTCCCTCTGTTCCTTTCCTAACATTACCGCCCCATTTTCATCCTCTCTTCTTCCCCACTCTCCTTCTCTCAGGTCTCCCTCCTTCTTCCCTACCTCCTCTCTCTCTCTCTACTCGTATCCCAGCTTCCTCCCCCCCCCCCTCTCTTCCACTTCTCTTCATTTCTCCTCATCTTATTCTGCTTTCTCCACTCCTTTTCTCACATTGTAACCTCCTGTTTCTCGCCAGCGTCACTGCCCTCAGCTGCCTCCCGTGTAATTACCAAGAGAGATGCACATGCTTTCCACTGGGCTGTCAGTATGGCGTGGTGACGGATATATGTGACTGCTGCTTTGTATGTGCGAAGGTAAGTACAGTAGGTCGGTGGGTAGACGGGTTAGTAGATAAGTAGCTGGGTATGTAGACTGGAAAATGGGCGAATAGGTACGTAGGTAAGCATTTAAATACGTTGGTAGGCAGGTTGGTGAAGTAAATTCCAAATTATAATTACATTTGATTACGTCAGCTTTTTCCACTCGGACTCTGATCAGTAAAAGTAAGCTGAACCTGAAAGTCAATCAGCACGCTCCAATCAGCCTCTCTTCAGATATCGTTTGTTCTGACAGCATCTCTCACCTGCTAGCAGCACTTACCTGAATTGTCTACGATGGAAAACCATTCATTTCATCTGAATGTTATAATAAAATATCATTTTCTTGTAACCAGCCAATCCACATTACAATGAGTTTTCTGCAGCTCACATCGATGCACCATAAGTTTTCTTTTTTCCAAAATATATTTGTATGCTAATATGGCCTAGCCTATAAATCTTGCACTCCACCTAGACTCATCCTTTTCCTCTCCTCTCTCATAGTCTATATTGTTTCTACTGTAGCTTTTTCTAACCCCTTCTCTCTGATCACGTATTTTCATTCTGTTCAGCTTAGAATAGATTTTTCGAACCGGATGGTTAGGAACAAGCTTCAACAACCTATTCATTACGATACATTATTTTTAACCAGTAAAATTATCTGGTACTACTGAAGTAAAGGTTAAAGGCAAGTTATTATATTATTATTGCAAACACTTCAATGTTATGCTCAGTAAAATGGTCTTGCTATAAATATTTTTACACTCTTCTCCACAACCTTTCTTATCTCATCCCAACACACCTCGGCTCAACCCAGCCCAATTCATCCAACCTCATCAAAAAAAATAAATAAATAAAATAAAATAAAAAACAGCCACACCACATCTAACTCTAACCTAACCTAACCTAATTAACCAAAGCAGGGCTAACAAAACCAAATCTTTTCTCATATAACTTGCAATCTAAGATTCTAACAAACTGAATACGGTGTACGTAACCTAACCTAACCAAACCTAACCTCATCTGCAATCTTGGTTACCAGCAAAGTTAAGATACCTAAGCTAACCCAACCCAATCTACAGTCATCATTACTGGCTAAGTTAAACTAACCTAACATAAACGGACTCAACCTAATCTTTCTCAGCCTAACCCACACCAACCCAACTTAACCACTCTTGGGGCCGTATTTTCATTGGTTATGTGAGCTCCCTAACACCATTTCATAAGCAATTTATTTTGCATATTGCTCATTACTGTCCTCGTCTGCTTTATATAAATCCTTCTAATATGGCCATATGTACATAAATAATGAGCAGGATATTAACCTACCATGTCCCTAAAATAAATTGCAATGGAAGAGGGGTTAGGGAGCTTCCTTAAACTTCGAAATTAATGGCATTAATGGCCTTAATCCCATTCTCCGTCACAGGGCCCGGGTGAGGAGTGTGGGGGCACCTGGAATTTGTACGGCAAGTGTGCCACGGGTCTGTGGTGCCAGCAGAAGGAAGGCGACGAGAAGGGCTACTGCAGCGGCTAGTTGGTGCAGTAATTGCCCGTGATGTTACCTGACCTGCTGACCATTTACCTGCTGATGTCACCTGTCCATTTATTACCTGCCGATGTTTCCTGCCAACGTGATTACCTAATGATTTAGTCACCTGTTGAAAAATGGTTACCTGTTGGCTGAGTCACCAGGCTAGGTTAGTATTGTCCAGATTACTAAACCCATCAGATGGGTGACTTTTTTTTCTTACTAAATCCAGATAATTATATTAACCTTTACATGGCCTTTTCGAACCTGAGGTGTTTTACATATATAATTTCCAGAGATCTGTTCTTGACCATGTAAATTCAGTTGACAGCGGAAAAAAAAAAAAAAAAAAAAGTCAGTTCTAAAGGGTTAGGAGTAAGTGGCCATTCCAGGGACTTAATGACACTGCATGATCAAAAACAAAAACAAAAAAACTTTCGAATTCAAATCAAAGCGCCGTCGGAATATAATCATCCCTCCATTGGCGCCTTAAACCACTACACCACCAAGGCTCATATTCTCGTCGGAAATGGAAGCTCTCTAACTCCTGTTCCTTAACGATTTATGTCCCAAACTACCCATTAATATCTTTATTTTTCTTCTTTTATCCATTTAATTTCGACATAGATTACTTGAATAATTCAGAAAATTCAGTAACGGCGTATAATTAGAAATCAACAGGTAAGGAAGAGGCTTAGTAAGCTTCCTAACTTCACGAGAACATCATCCCAAGAGTTAGAATAAACCACATCAGTCATCATATCACGCATTACAACTCGTGTATTTCCATACCATATTCGATCTTACATTTTATTCTGTGACAAATGAGGCTCATGTAGTGTCAACAATAAATTTGTTTCAGTTGGTGCTGTTGTTTCTCATACCATTCTTAGATGTTAAAAAGGTCATGATGATGACTATGTTATTGTTACCTAACTGTGTGTGTCAAGATATGTGAATGTAACGTTTATATGTATGACCCTATGGACAATGTACTCTGTTTTTGCTCGGAAGCACAGTGAGCTTTAAAATGTTTGATTGTTTAACTTCCTTCTGCATTCATATAGTGTAACATATCCAGTCAATTACTAACATACTCGACTCCTGCAACTCACACTTCACTGAAGAAACTCATTTGGCATGAAATGGACTAGAATACTAAAGTTGCTACGACAGTACTCAAAATAAAAATGGGATCCGCTTAGATATTAGGTTAATTATCCATACCATATACAGTACTCTCAAGTTCAGTTTGTAATGTAAGGACAGGATACAGATCTGACGCTGGAGAATGGCGCCCTCCCGAGATGGCTCCAACACACCCTGTCGGACAACCTGCCCGGATGCACAAACACCTGTCACCTCCCCCCACCACACTCCACCTCATGGTGGAAGGATGGTGGACTGCAGAGTTAGCTTCCTGTAGTCTACTGGGATCCACTTTTTAATTAAACAGTTATGAAGATCTTCGATACCATTCTGAAAAGCTTGACTGGTTCCACAGATCGCATCACAGGGTTTCAAAATACTGTAATTGTTAACTGTGTCGTTTTTTGTCGTAAAGAAGTGAGTCAGTATTTATGTTCACAACTTTACGCATTGGATAATGTGATGTAAGTTCCATTCACACCAAACGGAAGCATTGATATATGAGGTTGTGTTTACCTGACAAAACTGGATCACTCGCTCACCTTGATTGCAGTATAATAATAACTTGAATAAGCCGTCGTTAAAAATTAGAAATAAATGATCTTGGTTACTAATACAATCGCCTCTTTAGTCTGACTACACTTGGCCATCACATAAGCCGAAACAGGTTAAGAATCTTTTTCAGGTTAGAATAAATACATTCTACTAATATTTCTTGACGACAGAGATACTGTATAATGAATACTGAGAGTCAAGTCCACACTTACGAGGCAGTGACGGACGTTGTTGTAAACACTGCACACAAAGATTACCAGCAGTTTTTCATAAACATCCGACCTCATTACTCTCGGTTCCTCTTTCTCACTCTACCATCCTCCTCACTTATTATATACTACTCGTTCTCGGCCTCCCTCTCCTTATTCCTGTATTAACATCACATCTATACACTGTCTTTTCTGTCTTCCACCTTGATGTTGGTCTTCCTTTCCGCATTTACACATAATTCTTACTTATATGCATTATTTTTTTCATTACACCTCCCACTCGCTCATCTCCCCCTCACTAACATCATTCTCAGTCCATCTTGATGTGTCTGCCTCCTCATTCACTCTGTCTACTAGAAAAATTCCCGAAAAGTGTTCCTTGCTTGGTAATTATTAGACGGGCGCGCATGTGTGTGTGTGTGTGTGTGTGTGCTAGATGACTGGAAGGAACAAGGCAATAAGAACCGGACGACTCCCATAATGGGAAGTAGGAACATTTCCATCCCGGGGGAGTATATCAACAAAGACCCGATTCATCTGACACAGCTGGAGTTCACTGTCACTCTGCTCAGCTTCTGTTATATCTTCTCTACGTCTGAAACCATGAAGTTATTTATTGTGGTAGCGCTATTTGTTTTAACTGTAGCTTGACAAATTAAGTTTTATATATTTTGGTAATATAATTTTTAAGGAGCCTGAAAAAAAAAAAATAATGAAAGTCATCGCGAAAATGTTAACTCAGTTACATAAGCTGAATATATTTCAGAAATTTTGTACGCGGTTAAACGGGGGACGAAGGCTTCAGATAATTTTTGGCACCTACAGACATGTGTCTTTAGATTGAGGGGACGTATGGAGCTGGAGCGGTATTATTTGGTCTTTTTATCCCGTTCACTGCCAGGAGTTTCTCAAGATTTGAATAAAAACGTTTTGTAACAGCAAACAAAGTAAACTAGAATTCTGAAATTGCTGAAGCAATAATTAAAGAATCCCACATTCCAAATGAAAATATTTTTATCACTGTAGATTTAATATTAAGGGACTTTTGGTATGACAATCTTTTTTACGGGTTTTGACCTGTGACCTTGACATCAAGGTCAAGGTCATTCGTGCTATGCAAATCATGTTCACTCATGACTCGCTACATTTCCACCGAGTAAGGTCAAAATCGGGCAAATACTTTCCGATTTAGCACTTTCAGGCCATTTTGATTTTCCTCAGTATCTCAAAAGGTATTTTTTGGATCTCATTATCAATACCCAGGTGCACTAGTATATCCTGACGACTGCATGCTGGAACATCTGCAGTGCAATCGATTGAGTAGTTTTTGCTGTATAGAAGAGCAAAAATTTAAAAAAAATATCATAAAGGGCGCTAGTGCGGAGCTAGTGCTAGTAAATAATAATTAAAAAAAAAGTGCCAAAAGAAAACTGCAATCAAGAACCATCACTCCAGAAAATGTCGAGTCTTTATCTCGATTGGTCTTGGAAAGCCAGACTTCTAGATCTCACCCCCCTCCCAAAGCAATAAATAATATCTATATCAATAAGATATCTACGGAATGTATTCTTAAATATTACCACCGTAGTTTATAAGTCAAACGTTTTAATATTTAAACTCTTGATTATACAGACAAATAATTTACCTATCTAACATTCTTTTAGGATAAAATTTCTATAAACCTATTTTCTTTTCTATGAAGGAGCTTTCACCTCGTGTTATAATTCATTAACCTGTTCTCTCCTTATTTTCACTTACAGTTTCGCTTTGCTTCTCATTTACCTTGTTGTCCACTCTCCCATCCCCATTCATCTCATTTTTCTTTTCCTTATTCCCCCTACCTATCTCACTCACTCACTCCCCCCACACTTTCTTCCCTTCCTGCTTCACTTCCCTTCTATCCTCCCCCACTCCTTAACCTCCTTTCCCTCAACCACTTCACCCCCTCTCTCTTCCCCTTCCATTCTTTCCCTCGCCCTGTCACGCTTCCCCTATCTTCTCACTCCACCAGAACCCCTCCATCTTTCACTAACTCTCTTCCTCCTCCATTCCACCCCATCTCTCCCGCTCATACCCCCATCCCTCACTCCCTCCTCAGCTCCCTCCCTCTCTTTCCTTCTCCCACTCGCCCTAACGAGCACGAATCACCCTGCATGCAGGGAATTTTCCTTAATCCCTTTGGGGTAACACCTGCGGGAGATAATTGTGGTAAACTGAATGATTCAGCAGCCTTGTATCCCACCTTTCCCCACTCTTCCACTCCTCAACGCTTCCCGGTTACATCCACTCTCTCCTGCCGATTCCCTCACTCCCTTCCCTCTCCCCACACTACCCCCTCTCTCCCCCCCACTCCCTCTCCCTCCAAATCCCCTTCCTTCCACCATTCCACCCTCGTGTCTCTCATCCCCCCAATTAAGCTCCCTCCTCTGTTCCTGTCTCACGTCCTTATATTCATCTCCGTCTAGACCCTCTTCCTCTCTTTCTCCCTATCTTATTCCAGGTGCAGGAGTAGATGACGTAACAGGCTGTGGATGACGTTTTTGAGAATGCGGAAAATGACAGCCTTGTTATCATTCATACAGGTACAGTTGGGAGCAGATGACTCGAGGCCACCTAGTCCATCAAAATGCTGGTGTTTTATCTGGTAACAGTGGTAGCTGTGAACTTGACCGAGATTCAGTCTGCTGTCCGGGCGAAACAAACCCAGTGATAATTTCAACGTGCAGTTCTAACTGGTCTCCAATCAATACCATGCAAGTAAACGTATTATACTGATAATGATTAACGTGTCATACACGTGGTAGATATATTTATAACCATAATATTACAACACAGGCATCCAAATAGTGCTGCGTTCATTCATGTGAGACACACGGGTATCGGTAGTGATTTATTTTGTTCGACTATCGTCGTGAACCAAACAACCTTTACCAGTTTTCAAGAGATATGCCGTAGGGTTATCGGCTTCTCCGCAACCTAGCATTATTATCACAAAAAAACCGTCATCCCAGTCGTCCCTGAACGTTAACCTCATTTTCGTCGACCTCTGACTCCAAAGCAGGTGGGACACTTAAAAGTTCACACCACAGTAAGCGGAACAAGGGGAGGGGAGTGTGGGAGATATATGGAGGGTGGTGGGTGAGGAAGGGCGGGACGAAGTGGGACGTGTGATGGGAGGGGGGTGAGGGGACAAGTGGTTGGCTGCGGTATTTAACGTATATGAGATTAGAGGTTGTAATAGGTTACTTTTGTCAGAGAAAAACAATGTTTCTTTAATATTCGAGTCATAAAGTCGAAAGATTACTCTCTATAAATGTTTATCGTCATGAACGGGTCAACTAGTTCCATCCCCCATACGTGACGTCACATGGTGTCTACGTCACAAACCAAGATGGAGCTGCACTCTCGGGATACCCGTCTCACATGAATGAACGCAGCACTATTTGGATGCCTGTGTTGTAATATTATGGTTATAAATATATCTACCACGTGTATGACACGTTAATCATTATCAGTATAATACGTTTACTTGCATGGTATTGATTGGGGACAAGTTAGAACTGCACATTGACAAATTATCACTGGGTTTGTTTCGCCCGGACAGCAGACTGAAACTCGGTCAAGTTCACAGCTACCACTGTTACCAGATAAAACACCAACATCTTGCTGGACTAGGTGGGCTCGAGTCATCTGCTCCCAACTGTACCAACGACGTCATGCGAACCCGATCAGAGGAGCTGATGGAGAAGTACAGGAAGATGATCCGACGCTACAAGGAGAAAACTAACCATATTTTAATTTCAGGCATACTACCAAGGATTAATGCAGGGAATGCCTACTTCAGCAGGGCATTTAGTATTAATAACAGAGGCAAGTCACTTTGCTTACAGGAAGGAGTTCAGTTCATCGACACGTGGAACCAATTTTACGAGCAGCGCACACTGTTTACGAACGAAGGACTACACTTGAATGCCGTTGGTTCTGCCCGTCTCGGTCGTATGCTTAATGATGCCGTAAGTTATTTCTGGAGAAAAAAACAAGCATCACGGGAGGCAAACGTAAATGTCATACGATCTGATAAATCAATAAATAATGGAAGCTCCCCACATCAGAAAGGAAAGCACATCAAAGCAATCCTTGCAAATGCTCGTAGTCTACGTAATAAATTTTCTGATTTAGAGGCCCTTGCCTTTACCGAAGATTATGATGTAATTGGAGTAACAGAATCGTGGCTAAATACTGAGCAGAGAGATTTTCTAGCAGAGTTTAATTTACCAGGCTATCACATTTTCAGTTGTGAAAGGAAGAATCGAGCAGGGGGAGGCGTGTTGTTATATGTTAAATCAGGATTTCATCCAGTCGCAATTACCAAGCCATGTATTGAAAACATCGACACTATTTATATTCAGCTTAGAAATGAATATTGTCATAAAATCACTCTTGGGTTAATTTATCGTCCACCTGGTCAGCCACTCAACATTGATAATGAAATCTACAATCAAATTGCCGAACTATCTTGTATGCAAAGCACTGTAATATTTGGTGACTTTAATTTACCAGTTCCAAAATGGGGAGAAGCCCTATCCTCACACACAGGGTCAGACCTATATACAAATTTGCAAGAAAGTTTTTTGTATCAATTTGTAAATTATCCGACACGTGGAGCTAACATCCTAGATCTTGTTTTAGCTACATCAGAAAATGTAGTGAGTAATGTTATTGTAAGAGAAGAATTTAGTACAAGTGATCATCGCATAGTTACATTTAACATTAAATTCAGTGAAGACAGTGTCAAGGCCAGTTGTGAGAAAGTGCCCGACTTTAAGAGAGCAAATTTTAAGAAATTAAAGGCAATTGCAGGTGCAGCTGACTGGCATCCCATTGTCGAAACTTTAGATATCAATGACGTGTGGAGTTACTTTACAGAAACTCTCAACAGTGCCATCAAATTATGTATTCCTATGCACAACAGAAGGCCCGCCAAAAATTCTAAACCCAAATGGTGGAACTCCAACATTAAACATTGTCTAGAAGCAAAAAATCTTGCATATAAGAATTATAATACCACAAAGAGTCAAAGTGATAAAAATGAATAAGATGTCCTTTGACGAAAAGCCACAAAATTAATTAAATGCGGTAAGAATAATCTTGAAACACATATTGCAAGTATCAGTAAATCAAATCCCAAAGAATTTTTCAGTTACAGAAGAAGCAAAAAGGTAATATCTCCATCAATCGGTCCCTTAGTCACAGATAACGGAGAGCACACTGATGATGAAACTATGATGGTGAAAATTCTTAATACTTTCTTCACGTCAGTATTTACAACAGAAAATATATATACAATTCCTACTGTTTCTCCCATTCCTATAGAAGAGGACATCATAATAACTGACATTACAGTCAGCGATCGTGACATACTGCTTGCAACAAACAGATTAAAAGAGAATAAAGCACCAGGACCGGACAAAATATCACCACATGTATTGAAGGAACTACAGAGCGAAATATCAAAGCCTTTGGCTGAACTTTTTAGCTTATCACTTAAGAGCAGTAAGGTGCCACATGAATGGAAGCTTGCTAACGTAACCCCAATATTCAAAAAGGGCAACAGAGCCCAACTAGAAAACTACCGCCCAATTAATTTAACATCGGTGGTTTGCAAATTGCTTGAAGCTATTATCAGAGAAAAGTTTGTAAAACACTTAGAAACAAACAATCTCATAAAAGATTCGCAACATGGTTTTCGTAATAATTGCTCTTGCCTCACGAATCTGCTGGACTTTTTCAATGATGTACTGAAAATGTATGACGAGACTAAATCTGTTGATGTGGTCTACCTCGATTTTCAAAAGGCTTTTGACAAAGTTCCACACAAAAGACTCCTTCAGAAGCTAAAGGCACACGGTTTCAGCGGCAGTGTTCTCGGGTGTGTAGAAGATTGGCTCACCGGACGAAAACAAAGAGTTGTAATAAATGGAAAAGAGTAAGACTGGATTAACGTTACAAGTGGAGTGCCGCAGGGTTCAGTGTTGGGTCCTATTCTTTTCTTAATATATGTGAATGATATTGATGAAGGATTGTGTTGTAAGATTTCAAAATTTGCTGATGATACTAAAATAGGTAACAGAGCAGATACAGCACTGCAAAGACAGGCAATTCGGAGAGATCTTGATCAACTGTTTAACTGGGCCCAAGTCTGGCAAATGGATTTCAATATTAATAAATGCAAAGTGTTAAACATTGGCAGTAAAAATGTAAGAGAAAGTTATAGCATGAATAATGTCCAGCTTGATAGGGTAAACCATGAAAAAGACTTAGGAGTTATAATAACAAATGATTTGAAACCAAGCAAACAATGTACAGAAGCTGTGAAAAAAGCCAACAAATTGATTGGGTTCATAGGCAGAGCATTTGAATATAAATCCGATAATATCATCCTCACTTTGTATAATTCCTTAGTACGCCCGCACTTGGAGTATTGCGTTCAGTTTTGGTCATTTTATTATAAAAAAGAATATGGAAAAACTTGAAAGAGTGCAGTAAAGGATGACAAAGCTGATACCTAGGTTGAGAAATAAACCGTACAAGGAACGTTTAGAAGCTCTGAATCTCTTTACCCTAACAAAACGGAGGATACAAGGAGATTTAATTCAAGTATTCAAGATATTCAAAGGACATGATAACATGGCTGTCGATAAATACTTCACAGTTAATCACTCGAACTACACTAGAGGCGATGGGCACAAAATAATTGGCAAACGATTCCAGTCGCATGAAGCTAAGCATTTCTTCTTCAGTAGAGTTGTAAATATATGGAATAAACTGCCCTCTAAAGTAATAGATTGTAATACAGTAAAAACCTTTAAAGGTCGCCTGGATAAGTATTTGGCATCCAACCCCCAGCTTAATATGTTTACTCCTGAATAAAGCACTTGTGTACGTATATTTTTTTGTTTTATTTTATTTTAGTTTTTTAGAGCCTGGATCAATTTATTAAATGCAAATATAGTATATGCACAGACTAGGATATGCACAGATAGCCCTGAGTTTACGGTCACTACTCATACTTTCGACCTGTGATGGGCTGTGGATCACTGAGGATCCCTCTTAGTTACGTGGCCACCATCGGGATCTTTTTAATGTACCAGGGGTCACTGCTTCAGAAGGTGACTTGTTTACTTGTCCTGCATGGGAAAGTTCCTAGTCTCAGTGGAATGAATGGAGCTGGGGCCTGATTGACTGCTGCCTACCTTAATTGCGCCAGGCAAGGCTGCCACACCACACCTGAATATCCACACTGTGCATTGTGCAATTTCCACACTGTGTCGGCAGACGCCCCATCAACTCAACGTACCCGTACAGTGACATGCATTAGTTATTTATTTATTCGATTACTCATTGTATTTTACTACTTTCTCTTTCAGGCTATTCATACTGGGAGCTTATAGACAATGTATTATAGAATGTAGTTTTCCTTTTCAGTCTTTGCTATGAAATTTCCATGTCAGTTTTTCCATGCTGTGTGGTGGTTTTTCTCACTTTTTCTTGCCAGTTTTGGCTGGAGGGTTTGGAGGCGGGGGGAACCTTCTTGCTTTACTATCCTTATCCTTCAGCATGTAGAGTTAGATCTTGTAGTCATAGTCTCCTCTATACCAAACAGCCTCGAAAGGACCATGAGGTTTGTTGCTGTTTGCTTTCCTTTGTACTCTTTCTCTCTCACCCATCCCTTCCTCTCCCTACCTGACCTCTTTCCCTTTCCCTTCTATCCCCCCCCCCCCGTCTTGTCTTTTCCCACTTTCCTTCCCTCTCTTCCATACTTTCCCCTTTGATCTTCATCTCTCTCTCTCTCTCTCTCTCTCTCTGAAAATCAGTGTGCTGAATCCGTAGCAACTGCCAATCGATGACTAATTTGGTCAAAGATCAGTGTCATCAGTGTCCATTGCTGAGGATTTACCACACTGCTTTTGACAGTCCATGGAGAGAAATATTAGCAAAGAGACGGGACTTTTGATGCCGATTGAACACTGGCCACACATGATCCTGGGACAGCATCATTATGCAGCAGAGGTGTGGCAGTAGGTACACGTGACAGCCTTGACGTATGCACGTGTTTGTTGGTGGCACGTGTGTAAATGAACGGAAGTGTTAATTATCAGCTGAAATGACCATGTAGGTGTGATGATTGAACACCGGAAATTGTAGCTACAACTCTGGTTCACACACACACACACACACACACACACACACAC
The DNA here is from genome assembly GCF_032717465.1 of Coenobita brevimanus. NCBI lineage: Eukaryota > Metazoa > Arthropoda > Malacostraca > Decapoda > Coenobitidae > Coenobita > Coenobita brevimanus. The sequence continues at coordinate 31,978,638 of NC_136957.1, read as the reverse complement.
ACACACACACACACACACACACACACACACACACACGCACGCACGCACGCACGCACGCACGCGCGTGCGCGCGCGCTTTCCCAAGTTAATATGTGGCCCATTGCAAGTAGATAAGTAACTTGGTAGATTATGTACATTATTTCAAGTGACAAAGGAAACTGTAGGAACTCCTCCTTGGTTAAATATTTGAATAAAACATCATCATCAACCCTACTCTACTAAATAAATTGAGCTGACTATTCCAAAAAGAGGAACTATCTAAACCTAACCCAGTCCCGGTTAATCTAACCTTCACACTTCGTTACTACCTAACCCAACCCTACCCACCCCACCCAGTCCCACTCCACCACCTAACCTCGTCTCTCCCCCACAGGGCCCACCCCAACACCTAACCTCATCTCTACCCCACAGGGCCCGGGTGAGCAGTGTGGGGGTGTTTGGAATATTTTTTGGCAAGAGTGCCACTGGTCTGACATGAAAAGAAAAGAATAACGATGAAAAGAGACGCTTCATCAATGGGAATCAGGGCAACTAATTCCTGGTTACCTGTTGACTGATAACTTGTGGATGTTACCTGCTGTTTACCTTACTGACTGGATGCACATTTTACCAGCTAATGATGTTACTTCATAATGTGGTTACCTACTGGTTGGTGTTACTTGCTGATCTCGATAAATGATGTAACCTGCAAGTACATCAATGATACTTCATTGTCACTTGTTCAGTAATTAACTACTGATTTTTTTTAATGCTAGGAAGAAGGAACCAAAGGCCACGAGCCCAAAAAACTGTTCCTTCCAAGAGAAGTACAATATACAAGAGAGAGCTAAATTCAAGGTCCGATCTTTTCGAGATGCCTGGACACACTGCGTTTCAAAGACTGGAGATCATTGGAAGCAGGAAATACAGACAGAGGGAGACAGTTCCAGAGTTGACCTTTTGCATAAATGAAAGACTGGGAGTAACGGTTACTCTTGCATTAGAGAGTTGGGCAGAAATGGGATGAGAGTTTGCTGCTTGACGGGTGCTACACGCCCGTGAGGTGGAGGAATGCATGAAGACAGTTTAGAGGAGCAGCGACCATTGAAGTAACGATTGAAAAGAGATAAAGATGCAACAGAGCGGCAAAGAGACAGAGGTTGAAGGGGGCCAGTAAGAGGAGGAGAGTTAATGAGACGAAAAGCCTTTGACTCCACCCTATTGAGAAGAGCTATATGTGAAGAACCTCCCCACACATGTGAGTTGTACTCCACACAGGGGCGGATAAAACCCGTGTATAGAGTCAACAATTGTGCAGGGGTAAAAAAGGAATGGAGTCGGCTTAGCACACCTAATCTCTTGGAAGCAGATTTTACAAGAGATGTAATATGATATTTCCAAGATAAGTCCCGAGTGATGAAACCCCAAGCATGTTCAAGGATGATGCAGGATTAAGGCATTATTAAACATTAGTGGGTACACCTGTGGAGGATTTTGTTGGGTTGATAGGTGTAAGAACTGAGTCTCTGATACATTAAAAACAACAAGATTATTTTTACCCCAGTCAGAGATACGAGCCAAGTCAGACATTAGGTGTGCCATAGCCTCATCCCTTGTTTGATGAAGTAACTGCTGAGATGGACGTTGCGGGAACCGAATGGAAAGGTGAAGGGTGGAGTCATCAGCGTACGAGTGGATAGGGTTAGATGTACAGCTTAGAAGGTCATAAATGTTACTTGCTGATAAGATAAAATGATGTTGCCTGCAAATACAGTACCGGTGAAACAATGACTGTAGGCAAGGATAAACTCAAAATCCTCGCTAGGTTTCTTCTTAATTCTTGACAAGTAACAGTTGTGCCTTCCATGACGCCCTGGTTTGAACTGGCAGAGAGCCGGGCGCGCTCTCAGCCATGGCTTTCAAATGATGTGACATAATAAAAAACCAAGCAGTAAATGTAAGTGAAATCAGTCACGTAGCCCTTCTCACAGCTACGCATCGATACCCATAGCTACATATTACTCACATTAAAATTTTATAAGAATAAACAAGGTTGACAATTTATACAATGTCCCATTAATAAGAAATCATTTGTAACAGTTATCACTGTTTATAGAAATCATAGGGAAATTAAGCAGTCTATATATATATATATATATATATATATATATATATATATATATATATATATACAGAGAGAGAGAGAGAGAGAGAGAGAGAGAGAGCGAAGAGATATTTATATATATATATATATATATATATATATATATATATACAGAGAGAGAGAGAGCGAGAGAGAGAGCATATTTATATATATATATATATATATATATATATATATATATATATATATATATAAGGGAAAGCAATAATGATAATAAGAAATATGCAAGTATGATATACATAGGATAATATTGTCCAAAATGAAGTGAAAGTAGCAAAAATATGCATATTTGACTATGTACAGAGTTCTTAATAGCAGTGTCATCACAGCACATCATGACCTCGTTAGTAAAGTTCATCCCGTTGGAAGTTCATACTGAGACATGTGATAGTAATGCACACGAGAGTTACACACAACTGGTTTCATGGGGACCTTCAGGAGTTGTAATAGTAATGTTTCATAATTACAAATAAATGTTCAATCTATCAGTTAGGAGTCTTCACAATTTCAAACAAAGTAACTTCTAGAACATATTTCACCAGTAATACTATGTCATTAATACCTTTTGAATAATTACCTGCCGATGTGGTCACCTATTAATTAAGGCCAATAGTTAGGATCCCAGAACCATTCAATTTAGGCGACCACCAAGTGCTCGTGATATTAGTTTTTTTTTTTTTTTTTTTTTTTTTTTTAACCTGCTGAGTTCAGAGCAAATCTTAGCACTCCCTGTCTGCGGCTTAGCATTAAAAAGAAAAGTCACTGGTGTGGGTTGGAAATGCATAGTTGTTGTGGAGAAAGCTAGAGCAGAGGTGGTCAGAAGGAAGCAGAATATACCTAGTCCCCTCTAAAATAGAAACAAAAAATAAATAAATAAATAAATGCAGGTAGAAGCAGGAAGCCGATGTGCACCTCTGGAGAAAAATGCTGGTTCCCTCCTTAACCAAACAGCTATGAAGATCTTGCAAACTGTTCCGTAAAGTTGACTGGGTTTTGAGCGTATCACGGGATTTCAATTATTATTATTATTATTTTTTTTTTTAAGAAATGAGCCTATATCTATGCTCGCATCTGTGGGCATATGACAGCATGATTCATGGAAAATTCCACACCAAAAGTAAATATTGATATAACCAGAATGATTTCACCTCACGGAATTGGGCCATTTCCATTACTTAAAATCTTAACTATGTGAATATGAAGAGCCACGTTATGAAGATTGGGTCACCTTGGATAAAATTGCTCATTTGTTTTCACCTGACGGACTGGGCCACACACGTCTTGAATACAGCATCTTGGTTGCATGAAATTCGATTACCTTTATGATAGCAATAATATGGAATAAATTTCCTTACGTAACACGCAAAGAGAGCCTTTGAATCTGTTTACATTAGGGCGTCAACAGAGATGAAAAAAAAAAATGAGATCTTTGTTAGGTTATAAGAACAAGCTGATAATATCAAAATTAAGAGAAGTTCACGCCAACGAGAAAGTGATCAGGCATTGTAATCTTTCCAGACAAAGGATACAAAAAATGTTCCGCATCATTTTCGGGCTTACCTTTCGCATGCTCTAATCCTCTTCACTTCAGTACAGGCAACTTGTTTTGTCTCACTCTCCTCCCTCTTACATCATTATGACATGAATACACTTTCATATCTTTTCAACTCGTTTTCTGTAGCCCTCTCCTCAGTCTTCCAGGAACCTCCTTTGTATACACTTTGTTTTATATTTTCCACATACATCTTGGTATTTCTCTCCTTATTTTCACATAGACATCACTTTTTTTAATCCAAGAAAGAAGGAACCAAAGGTCAGGAGCCCGCAAACCGTTTCTTCCAAGAAAAAAAAAAAAAAAAAAAACATTATAAAAGAGAGCCAAATTCAAGATCCGTTCGTTTCGAGATGCCTGGACAACTGCGTTTGAAAGACTCGAGATCATAGGAAGTAGGAAATACAGACAGAGGGAGACATTTCCAGTGTTGACCTCTTGCATAAATGAAGGACTTGGAGTAACGGTTAACTCTTGCATTAGAGAGCTGGACAGTAGGGTTGAAAGTTTGTTGATACACGGGTGCTATGCACCCGTCTTAGAGGTGTAGGGATGCAAGCAGATAGTTCAGAGGAGCAGAGACCATGGAGGTCGCGATAGAAAAGAGATAAAAATGTAACAGTCCGGTGAAGAGACAGAGGTTGACGGGAGCCAGTAAGAGGAGGTGAGTTAATGAGACGAAAAGCCTTTGACTCCAACCTATTGAGAGGAGCTGTATGTGGGGAGCCTCCCCACACATAAGAGTTGTACTCTTCACAGGGGCGAATAAAACGCTTGTATAAAGTTGTATAAAGTCAACAACTTTGCAGGGGTAAAGAAGGTACCGAGTCGGCTTAGTATACCCAATCTCTTGGAAGCAGACTTTACAAGAGATGCAGTATGATGCAATACGATCTCTCCAAGATAAGTCCAAGTGAATGAAATCCCAAGCATATTCAAGGATGATGCAGGATTGAGCTGGATATTATTAAATATTAGTGGGTACTCCTGTGGAACATTGTGTCGGGATGATAAGTGTCAAACTGAGTTTTTGATGCATTTAAAACAAGATTATTTTTACACAACTCAGGGATTCGAGCCAATTCAGACATTAGGTGCGCCATAGCCTCATCCCTTGTTTGTTAAAGTAACTGCTGAGATGGACGTTCCGAGAACCGAATGGAAAAGTGAAGGGTGAAATCATCAGCGTACGAGTGGATAGGGTTATATGTACAGCTTAGAAGGTCATTGATGCATAAAAAGAAGAGAGTTGGTGATAGGCCAGAGCCCTGAGGAACACCACTGTTAATACATATAGAAGAACGATGACCACAGCGGCTAGAGAACGACCAGAAAAGAAGCTATAGATGAGGGCACAGATAGAAGGATAAAAACTGTAAGAGGGCAGTTTGGAAATTAAAGCTTTATGCCTGACTCGATCTAAAGCCTTTGAGATGTCAAGTGCAATGAAAAAGCTTTCGCCAAAGTCCCGAAAGGAGGATGACCAGGAGGCTGAAAGGTAGGTGAGAAGATCGCCAGTGAAGCATCTCTGACGGAACGTATACTGACGATCAGAAAGAAAGTTGTGATACGAAAGATGCTTTAAAATTGTTCTGTTAAGAATTGACTCGAAAACTTTTGAGATACAGGATGTTAAAGCAATTGGACGATAGTTAGAGGGTTGGGAATGGTCACCCTTCTTTGGGACTGGCTGAATGAGACCAAACTTCCAGCAAAGAAGGAAAGAAACAAGCTGAAAGACAAAGGCGAAAAAGTTTACCTAGGTAGGTTGTAAGCATAGATGCACAGTTCCTGAGGACAACAGGAGGGATTCCTTCAGGCCCATATCCCTTGTTAGTACTAAGGCTAGTGATGGCAGAAAATACATTAGCTGAAGAAATTTTAATGTCAGCAATGAGGAAGACTGAGGGGGGAAGTGATGGAGGAAGCGCACCTGAATCGTCTAAGGTGGAATTGGAGGAGACAGTCTGAGCGAAGAGATCTGCTTTATCAGTTGAAGAAATAGCTAAAGAATCATCAGAGTAGAAAAGAGGAGGGAAGGATGATGAGGTAAAGCTGTTTGAATGGTTTTTGGCAAGGTGCCAGAAGAAGCGGGAAGAATTCGAATGAGAGAGTTGAGAGCATTTAGTACAGATGAATTTATTTTTAGCAGAGCGAAGAACAGACTTAGCATGATTTCGGGCAGAAACATCAACAAGATGTGACTTTGGGGTGGGTTGGCTCTGGAACCTTTTATAGGCTCTCCTCTTGTTGCAGACAGCATTAGAACAAGCGTGATTAAATCAAGGCTTTCTTACATTAGTCAAAGGATATGAGAAAGGAATGTATGCTTCCATGCCCGAGAGAATAACCTCCATAATGCGCAAGGCACACTCAGATGCCACCTGGCCATGGAATCAATAACCATTCCAGGGAAAATCAAAGAAGTACTGCCTGATAGCCTCCCAATCTGCAGCTCCAAAGTGCCACAGTCAAAGTTTCTTTGGGGGGTCCAAAGGTCGTACCGGAGCAATAGGACAGGGCAAGGAAATAAGGCTGTGATCGGAGGAGCCCAGCAGAGAAGAAAAGTTAACAGCATGAGCAGAAGGATTAGTTGTAAGGAAGAGGTCAAGTATGTTCGAGCTCACTCCAAGGTGGTCAGGGATATGTGCAGGGGGCTGTACAAGCTGCTCTAGGTCATTAGGAATAGAGAAGGTGTAGGCTTGTTCACCAGGTGGATCAGTGAAAGGAGAGGAGAGCCAAAGGTGGTGGTGAATATTGAAATCTCCTACAATGGGGATCTCAGAGAAAGGAGAAATGGATAGCATATGGTCCATCTTAGAAGTATGATAGTCGAAGAATTTTTCATAGACAGCAGAATTAGGAGATAAGTAAATAGCGCAGATATATTTAGTCAGAGATTGACAGGAAAGCCGAAGCCAGAGAGTAGAAAATTTGGAAGAATCAAGTTCAGGAACACAAGAGTAAGATAAGTTGTTGCATACATATACACGACACCCACCTTTGGCTTTCAAATGAGTATAGAGAAAGTAGAAGGAAACAGAAAAGGGTTTGCTTTCAGTTGCCTCAGACAGCTGAGTCACTGTCAGGAAGAGGAGGTGAGGTTTAAAGGAGAGGTGGTGTTCGACAGAGAGAAAGTTAGAGGAAAGGCCGCAAATGCTGCAGAAATGAAGATGTGAGTCAGGCCATGTTTCCAGGCATCTCTTTCAGTCGTCACCAGCAGAGGGGCGGATGGGGGCATTTATGGTTCTTCCACCCCCTGGGGACTCTGAGGCCTGGTTATTGTGTGCTATTTTTTTTTTTTTTAAAGGAAGTGTAGTGTGTACTGTGCATGTAGATTGGTGCTGACAGTTAGAGAAACTTGTATTTAAGGGCATTCTGGCCTTCTCTATATGTTACTGAAACATTGAAAAAGTTCAGCAAAGGTGGATGGTCAGGAACAAGTCCCAAGGGCGGATGAAACGGGAGCTCCAGTTTTCCCTGTCATCAGCTTTCCATCCACCTTGGGAGTACTGCCTTGCTCGACTGGCGCTACAGTCTACTCCTTACACACACTTATTTGTAATCATATGTGTGTGTGTGTGTGTGTGTGTGTGTGTGTGTGTGTGTGTGTGTGTATGTAAAATTCCTAATCTTCCTGTTGCCAGAGGTTGGTGACCGGATAGGTATTGGTGCGCGGATACGTGGGATGGATGCACGTGGATTGGGCAGGGTGATTGGGGTGAATAGGATGGGTAGATGGGTGGGCAGAGCAGGTAAGTGAGTGGTTGGACAGGGTGCAGAGGTGAATGGGTGCGCTAGAGTCTTACTGGGGGGAAGGGGGAGGTAGGGTGCAGTGGGCAGGATGAGCGAGGTTGACGGATCTTATTGGTTGCATGAGTAAACAGAATGGCGTGAGTGGATGGGTGGGTGGAGTAGCTTGGGGGGATGGAAAATGGGGTGTTGTGGGTGGGAATGCAGGCAGGTGGGTGGGTGAGTGCATGAATGGTAAGTGGATGTGTGGATGTGAAGGTGAGTAGTCGGAAAATAGTTCCATGGGGATTAGATTCATGTTTAAAAGGCTCATGGTAGGAATAGGTCCATGGGGAATATATCTCTATGGAAATAGGTCCACGTAGGAACATGGGGTCAATACGGGTATATCGGCACATATGAGAAAATAGGTCCACAAGAAATATGTCTATGTGAAAATACTCGTAGATCCAAGGGGGGAAATACAATAGATACAGAGGGAACTTAGTTTCATGGAGGAGAGCAGGTCCAGGAGAAAATTATGTCCAAAAGAGGATATAGATCCATGTGAAGAAGTCCATGGAGATAATTTGTCCATATGTATAGTATCTCCATAAGCGAAAATATGTCAATGAAGAAGTAGATTAGTGAGGTGAATTTTGTCCAAAGCGGTATATAGGTTCATGAAGGAAAAGTTGTCGGTCCAAGAACAGGTCCCTGGGAAGAAAAAGTCATTGAGAGTTAACTATTAAGAGATGTAGTACTAGACAGGTTATTGTGCTAGTATGCTTCATCAGGTAAAAATATAATAAGCCTAGGATCTGAGCCCTGCCCTTGACATATACCTTACCCCACCATTGGATAGGAAACATACACAGCATGATGATGATGTCGATAATTGTACGGAGTGTTGTTAGTAATCCTCGCCCCATTCTTAATTGTGAAAATAGATAGGAATACTCATGGCAATGATACAGCATTATTCTCTAAGCATGTGTTTTATTAAATGTGTGCGTAGAGTGATATGGCATAATTGTGTGAATGTATGGGCATTGTGTTGTGTTTATATTTTGAAGCGCAGGACGTTTTGCATTGTTTTCCTTCTAAACCCATTAAAATAACCATGAATTATTGCTTACACAGTAACTCATGAACACACTTAGGCTTTTGTAACTCAAACTCAGCTGCATAACATCGTGCAGTGTTACCTTGAAGACTGGAGTTGTCCCGAACATGAGAAGTTACGCTGACCAACCAGACACATCTCGCACAGATCCAGTTATTTGATATACATAAACTAACACGGGACATGATGTACTGTAGAGCTGAGGCCAAATTTATCAATCTACTTTTTACTTAAATAGTTATGAAAATATTACTTACATTCTGAAACGTTTGCAGGCTTCTTGGCCATTGTCTTGTTATTAATCACTAGGAAACTGATCAATATTTATGTCTGTAGCTACATTACCACGTGATGTAGGTACAGGTCCACGTCACATGATATAAGTGGCTCGTTATTATCTGAGCGTACTGGGTCATTCCCGCTACTAGAATACTAAGTATCTATTGCTTAGTCGTCACTGAGCCTTAGCTGTGAGAGAGAATGAGTCTCACTGCTTACAGTACTGTACTTTTTTTACTCAAACTTGACCTAAAATTGTCATCTCTTCATCTTCAACGTTGAGTTGTACCAAGAGATTATCACTAGACGATTGTGCTAATCATGAAAAAGTGCTGTGGGACGGATACAGAACTGCATTGTTATCGTTTCCTGTCACAGTGTTCCATGAAACATGCTGCAAAAGGACGAGAACTCTGACCAAATTAAGGGGAAAAAGTTATAGTTAAAACGATCCACCTGTATGATTACTGTTTGCCATCCACTGAGCTGAAAAGACATGGGGGAACCATCGTCAGCTGAGAATAAATATCCAGTAATAATACATGTTGGCGACAGTGTTATAAACAAAGTTGGACTAATATTCACACCAATGGGATAGTGACAGAGACATTTTTGCAAACATGCCCGACTGAGATTACCAACATTATTTCCTACACATCGTTTGTCATCGTTCTCGGTTTTCTCCTTCCCATTATTTCATCAATCTTTTCTTCACTACAGCCGACTCATTGTCAATATCCCTTTCCTCTTTCGCAGATCATACTGAATTCTACATAGTTTCGTATCTTTCCACCTCATTTTCAGTCTACCTGTCCTCACCCTCAGATCAAATTCTTTTCTATACATACATTTATTACCTTCTGCCTCCAACTCGATTTTCCACTTTTCATTATCACATTACCTCCATATATATATATATATATATATATATATATATATATATATATATATATATATATATATATATATATATATATATATATATCCTTTATAATTTCACCCCGTTTTCGGTCTTCCCCTCCTCAGTCTTCCACCAGTTTCTTTCAGTCTTAAAATCTCTGCTCCAGGCTCTTGTTACTCAGAAAGTCCTGAAAAGTTTTCGTAGAGTTCTGCCACATGAGTAATTCATGCTTGGTAAGTAATTAATGCCTGCACAGGTGTGTGTGTGTGTGTGTGTGTGTGTGTGTGTGTGTGTGTGTGTGTGTGTGTGTGTGTGTGTGTGTGTGTGTGTGTTTAACTCCTCCTAGACTATTTCATCGATTATGAATCTTCCAAGGTGAGTTTGTCTGGTTACTGGGAAAGCATTTCACTATGTACAGTTTTGCAACTAAGATTGTTAGGGGGGAAAATCCCGTACGCCAAATTCAATTTTTTTCAGAAATAGTGAAGGGAGGGCAGATAAGGCCATGATAGCTTAGAACATGTTATTCAATGGACTCTCATCCTTAATGCGACACTTGAGGAGCGTGACCTATAAATGATTCTCCTTCCTTCCACTTTCTGGTTCTAGTCCAGCAGGGCTGTCAGGTGTGGTGGAGGTTCCATTCTGTTCATTATCTTAATACTGGAGTCACGAGTATAATGTTATCCTTTGACAATTACTTCACGATTAGCTAACTGACAACAAGCAAGCCACCTCACAAAACAACGGTAACTGAGGTCCTCTGAGTGTCAAGTCGGCTCACCATATGTAAACAGACAATCTGGTTCTTGTTGCACTTAATGGGAAAATATCGTAATGGGCAAGACACTTTTCCATTCAGCACTGAGGCGGATTCAATATACGGTCATGATAGTTTGCATATTTAATCTTGTTGATAAGATAATTACAATAATTGCTGTTTTGACACCAGCTAAAGAAATAATTTGGTAACGCAGTGCCTCACACAGTACGTGTTACAGCACCATGTTATCACTGAGGTGTCAGCATGAATACCAATCTCTCTCAAACAAAGCAGTTGTTGAAATTAGTCTTAGTTTTTACTGACACTTTAGCTGAAACGTGGTTTAAAAGCACTTTAGTCCTGCAGTATGAGTTTTCTCTAACTTCCAATAGTAAAAACAATTCTGTCAAGGTAATAATATTTGTTTTACTTTTACCTGGCCAAATAACGACATCTCTTCATCTTCAGTGCTGAGCTGTAACAAGAGATTAACATTCAATTACGATGTTAGTCACGAAGAGGTGCCGTGAAAAGGATATACAGCCTTAGTATTGTTTTTTTCTTCAACTGAGCTACATGAAAAAACTGTAGAAGGACGAAAATGGAGACCAAAGTAGAGTAAAAAGAGTTCAGTTATAAATTACACAAAATGTGACTTCAGTTCCTGACTAGTTTATACCAGTTCTGACCAAATTTCGCGATTTTACTGTAACAGATTCACAGACTGATTGATTGGCTGATTGACTGCTATATGTATATTCATTTAGATATATACAAGCAAACAGATAGAGGGGTGTCTCAGGATAATGCATGCACACTGTAATGGAAATATGTTCATACCTTCACACCCTCTCATTCATTCATAAACTTCCCTTTGAGAAACATGAAAGATGTGAACACATGAGGTAACCCGCTGCATGCCATTGCCGTTTTAAAACGGTCTGACATAATTCTGCAGCCAGTGCCAGTGCCGTTTTAAAACTGTCCAAAATAAAAAACTTCACTGTGACCACATTTTTCAAGATTCGCAGGCAAAAACTGGCAGGCATGTAGGGTAACTGCTCCTCTACCATCCCCCAGGCTGTCAAGGCCATACACTCATTTGCTCCCCCCATCACGCTCGCCCTGCCTCACTCTGCCTGTGTGCCTCACCCAGTGCTGTACATAATGAAGGCATTTTGTAAATATTTTCATGTAAGTGTTAGTTGTAAATATTTTCTTGTAAGTGTAAGGATGATAGAGTGCAGTCCAGTTGTAAACAGCTTCTTGTAAGTGCCAGGACTGTACATAATGAGGTCAGGTTGTACCTATCTTCAAGTAAGTGTAAGATAATGCATTCACAGTGAGTAAGACACGCAAATTGTGATAGATGCTGAAGTAATAAGTAATCAGAAAAGTGTACTGAACATTGCTATATCTTCCTTGCATAAATACCTGAGTATACCCTAAATAGAAAACGGCTTTCTCTCACGTACGTTGTGAGCGTGAGAGGGCGGCTATAGCTGTGTATGAGTATGCTGGCCTAAATAAAACCCATTTCCAAGCCTCGGTGAACATTTTAACAGTGAAATTTGTTGTTTCCACACCAAAATCTATCATTTTAGCCCCCCAAAAAATGGTCGAAAAATGGCCGGCACTGGGGTGACCCATAGGGCTAAAAATAGCCAGCACGAGGCGGGTTAAATGAGGCGGCGGAAACCGATATTGAAGTGCTTCGGGAATTTGAAAACATGTGCAAAAGTAGCAGCAGAGACAAAATGTTTGGACAACCCCTCGTTCTGACATGATATTTCACGTCTTCATTAGTTTGAGACAGAGTCCGCGACCAATTATCATTCTTACGGCAGTAGAGGTAAATATTCCATGTGGCAAAGAAATATTCAATAGCATCTCTAAAACTTATTGAGACGTAAATGGCTCATTACAATGTGCATACATTATTCTTCTCCAAAATTATGTTGACCCATAAGGAGCGCTGGAACCCGAGGATAGGCAAGTTGACCCAGAAATGTAAGATGAAAGTGACCAGCCTCACGCATCCGTGAGTGGCATTACGTGAGCAATAAACCCCAACCATCCCTTGGTTATAAACCTAAACAGGCTCAATCCGAATCGAGAGCCTTAATTACCCACTAAACCTCCAGGTGCTATAATCTAGTTATATGGTTACCATCCAGCGTAGTAAATGGTTTCCTGCTGTACAGAAACCATTTGACTTGTCACTGAATGCAGAGTCACCCACAGGCAGAAGGAAGAGGAAAGAATGAAGGAAAGAAAGACAGAAGAGGAAGGAAGGAAGGAAGAGAGGAAAGGAGAGACACCCAAAGCAGTACTACATAAAGTGAGTGGATGGGGAGTGCCCCCACCTACCACCACCTTATATATATATATATATATATATATATATATATATATATAATACCACAAATACTTGTTTTATGACTTGACAAACATCTAGAAGGCGGTGTTTCAAATTACTAACTCAACCTATAGTAGGTTGTGGCGACCATCATCCACTCACTATAGTCTCACCAATCTAAAACCAAGGTTTGGGTGGGGTCTGGCGCTGGGTGCAGCCATGCCATACTTCCTAAACGAGTGATGAGTAGATTCTGTTATATATGTAATAGGCATCACAGATAGGTACACACATACTAGTACAATATAAACGTAAGTATTCTAGCATATCAAAGGAAGGTAAACTAGTAATGCATATGGCTCTTGTACATCAATAAAGAAACGTGGCATACATATTTTACAGTGTTGCTGAAAAAAATGTGGTTACTTTTACCGACTTTCACGGTAGTTCTGAGCTGGGTAAGTAATGTAACAATTACGTTTATAATATAATTTGAAGGAATCAGTAGAACATACGCTATTTTCTTAATAGAAATAAATAAGTTAAAACACTCACGAGCGGCAACATCCAGGCCCATACTGGGAATTGATCCATTGGAGGGAGATTTAAGCTTCTGTCACGTGCTTCCACTGTTCACTTTCTGTTATATATATAACTTAAACTATATTTATGACTTAAATTAGTTTGTCTTTACACACACACTCATACACAAACACACACACACACACACACACACAGAAGTGGGTGAAGTCATGTCAGGCCAGGTGGCGAGATGTGAGCGGACGAACTCTAACGGTGTCAGGTCAGCCACTAGCCAATCAGAGTATAGGAAACAAGGCAGCGCTGTACACCGGGAAATCCCCGGCTGGACTCCACCCAAACCTTGGTTTTAGATTGGTGAGACTATAGATGTAGTGCTGCCCACTTCTTCCTTCACCTTTTTCACTCATTTTGTGTGTCTGCCCTCTCGCCTTATGTTACTTCCATTTCTCTTGTCACATTTTATTACTCTTCTTTCCTTTTCAGGTGGCTTTACATTGAATGGCAAGCCAAATGGTTTCCTGTAAGCCAGGAAACCGTTTACAGTCCTGGTTGGTAACAATACATACATCTGATACGTGTTCCCTGCGTGTCAAAAATTGGATTGGAGAAGGATTAGCGCCCCTACCAGTAATATTAACTCAAAGTCAAACGGCCACCCTCACGGAAGTATGGTGTCTGGCTATAGACAAATAGATACATAACCCAACCTAATCTAGCTTCCTGTATCGGTATGGCAGCTTTTGTTTGGACTCCTTTTCCTGTGTAAGCAAACAAATATTCTAAGAATATTAAAGGTTGATTTGACATGGCATTATTGCAGACAGGGATAATTTACACAATGAGATAAAGCCATATAACACACCCTTAACTCCCTACGACATGAATGCCCGTTAATAAAACAAAGACGTTCTTCGACCGCATGTCCTGAGTCGCACCATGAAACCGTCACAGGTTAAAGTAACTGGTACCGCGAACAAAGGAGTGAGTGGAATGGGTTGGAGTATTGGTGGATGGTGGGGAGGAAAATAAGTGAAAAGGGTGTTGTAGGATTAAAAGTTTCAATGTAATGAAGATAAATTCCATACAGTCGTCAAGGAGTGAATGTGTGTGTATGGGGAGGGAATAAAGAAATGTGTCTTGAGGGACAAAGAAATGGGTGGGCCAAACTAGAATTGAGGTGGAGGATGGCAAGAGGCAATACAATTTTGCACTGTGAGGACGCGTGATGAAAGACTGATAGTTTGAGTGGAATCAAGGTTAAATTAAATTATATCTCCATCTAGAGAAGACAGTTAGCGTTGCTTTCCCTGGAATGGCGGCTTACGTCGCAGGCAAAAACACCGGATGAAACTGGTATTTAAGTTTGACAGAGAACTGAGGTAAGGGCTGGGAGCGGGACTGAGGCATTGTCTCTATAAGCTATGTCCGAAGAGTAAGCCCTTCGAGCGTAATGATTGGCCATGTCTGTCATGTTCAGTTTCCTGAGACGAATCAGGATCGAGGTGGAATAAGTAGGCACGGCCAAGAATAATCACATCCGCCTGCACGGAGTCCCTTGGATGTAATGTTTTGTTTGGTGTGTGTGTGTGTGTGTGTGTGTGTGTGTGTGTGTGTGTGTGTGTGTGTGTGTGTGTGTGTGTGTAAATTATAACTAATATTATTTTTATCAAACGTTACTTAAAACTTGGTGGAAAGATTCAGGGTAAGGCGAAAACGAAATGATTCACTTTTGAGAACAATTAGTCAATGGCCAAGACTACAAGACAACATCAAAATTTGGATCGTATATCTTTGTGTGAACTAAATAGTTTCGTCTGACACAGAAACGAAATTGGATTTTGTTTTTTAAATTTAATAACAGGTAAAAGGAAAGGTCATATGACAGGGTCAAATTACAGCTTTTATCCTGTTTAGACTAGCCTCTAGGGAGAAACTCAGTGTAATGCGAGAATGAAGACCTTAGATTTTTAGAACAATCAAAAGTCAAAGGCAAAAGGCACATGGTAAGGTCAGCTTAAATATTTTTCATCCTGGAAGGATTGAGACCGAGGCATGAACTACGGGATTCGGTTTTAAGAACACCTAGTTAACAGTGAAGGTCAAAGTTCAACTAGTGAGTTCAGCGTTCGACTAATGAGTTTCTGTTTGTGAACTAATATCACTACTGTTTTAATCATAATTAAACCAAACATGTTGGGAGGATGATGGTCTACCACTGGAATGACCTTTGCTTTTGAGAACAATAGGTCAAAGGGTAAGGTCTACTGGGAAGGTGAACTAAGGTATTTTTCATCCAGTTTAGACCACACTTTGTGGAAGGATGTAAGATAGAACACGGATGAAAGAATTAATTATAATAACAATCAGTCAAAGGTTTCGGTCACAGGGCAAATTCAAGTGTTAGACACTTTAATTCAAACAGCTGTTATCTGATTAGCACTAAACTTACTGGAAAGATTAGGGTCAGCCAAGGATGAGGAGATTCGATTTTGAGATCAATTAATCACATGTCTAGGTTACAGAGAAAGATCAGTTCAGTTTCGATAGTCTTATACTTGATGGAAGGACTCAGGGTCAGGCAAGAAAGAAGTTATTCGATCTTGAGAACAAATGGTGGAAGGTCAGAGTCGGCGCAAAGGGCAGAAAACAGGTGCTAGTGTTGCAAAGAGTGATCCTCCTGTTAAAACATGGAATGGCCTCTACCTGCTTACCTCCCTACCTACCCCCGACCAGCGTACTCATCTTGCCAGAGACGAGGCAGCAGTTACACTCATCCTTCACCATGCCATAAGGATAATCTTGTGGAGTCTTTGGCCATCTGTCTTCCCCCTTACATGGAGGCAGTGGAGGGCAGTGGTGCTGGCGAGGAACGAGAGAGAGAGAGAGAGGGGGGGGGGAGGGGGAATGAGGAGGCAGGGACGGATGGAAGGGACGAGGACATATGACCAAATGGAGGAGGGAAGGTAAAGAAGAGAAAAAAAAAATGAGAATGAAATGAGGTGTGACAGGGAGATGAAAAGAGAAGACGGTGAGGGCGATGTGAGCAGAAAGATAAGGTATTGCAGGAGGGATTTTATATACACCTGCTGAGTTTCGAACCCTTACGGGTCTTCCACGACAGCCCTCCTTGAGCTACACTGGACGGGTGAGTCACCTCACCCACGCAAGCAGTTTAAGTGAGCGTATGTTTGTTGCTTAGTCATCACGATTCAGACGCTGCCTGAATGCGATGAATTGGCACTGATCGTTTCCTCTGGGAGTTGAGTACTCAATCAGCTGCGCCACCAAATGATTGTGTGTGTGTGTGTGTGTGTGTGTGTGTGTGTGTGTGAACCACCTGGTGGCAGACCTCCGAAATAGGGTTTGGTGAAACCTCTAATTGCTCTGCTCAGTGTAGCAGCATCAATCAAACACAGAAGGACAAACACTTGATCCGTTGACTCCAAACCTTCTCTGTGGGCGTGGCAAAAATGAAAAGCATAATCGGCGGCTCTAAACCCGACGGACAGTGTCTTGAGTTGTGACTGTATAGTTTGTGCTGACGTCACGCTACCCTTCTAAGCTGCAGCACTTGCCACCTGTCATATTAGTGGAGACTTTTTTAAGAAGAGTAGTTGTTTGTAATATTTTTCTGTACAATTCGTCGTTATGGAAGGAAAGGAAATTGTTTTTTGTTTTTTTTTCAGGATCCAAACCATATGCTTAAAAGAGCAAGGCTGAACATTTCCTAGATTTTGGAGATACCTATATTTCCAGGAAAACCCAGGCACAGAAGTTTCATTGCATTTGTTCGGATCATTATGAATCATACAGTTCTTACATTCGCGCTCGAGAAGCGAGAGCCCGACGAGTGTGTGTGTGTGTGTGTGTGTGTCTGTGTGTGTGTGTGTGTGTGTGTGTGTGTGTGTGTTTAATAAGATGAGGGATGGCGACTTTTTTTTTTCACTAAGTGAAAATAGATATATTGATGTTCCCATGCGTACGCCTACGTATACACGTCCGTTTTGGGGTAAACGTGTGCGTGTATGAAAGGTGAAATGCTCATGTGTGTGTGTGTGTGTGTGTGTGTGTGTGTGTGTGTGTGTGTGTGTGTGTGTGTGTGTGTGTGTGTGTGTGCGTGTGTGTGTGTGTGTGTGTGTTTGTCTGTTTTTTTTAAGATGAGGGATGGCGACTTTTCTTACTAAGTGAAAATAGATATATGGATGTTCCCATGCCTATGCGTGCTTATACATGTCCGTTTTGGGGTAAACGTGTACGTGTATGAAAGGTGAAATGCTCATATGTGTGTGTGTGTGTGTGTGTGTGTGTGTGTGTGTGTGTGTGTGTGTGTGTGTGTGTGTGTGTGTGTGTGTGTGTTTTATGAGATGAGGGATGGCGACTTTATTTTTAGTAAGTGAAAATAGATCTATGGATGTTCCCATGCGTATGCGTGCGTATACGCGCCCGTTTTGGGGTAAACGTGTGCATATATGGAAGATGAATTGCTCATCTGTGTGTGTGTGTGTGTGTGTGTGTGTGTGCGTGTGTGTGAGGCTCATTTGAAATGTGAGGGTTGATTCGTAACCAATGGATGGATACGTAACCAAGGGGTCGATTCGAAACCCAGAGGCCAATCAGTAAACAAGGTGCCGATTCGTACCATAGGATCGGATTCATATCCACGGGGCCGACTCGTAACCAGGGGGCCTTCTCGAAACCGTGGGGGCGATTCGTAACCATGAGGGCGATTCGTAACCAAGGGGACGACTCGTAACCACGGCACTTATTTGTAACCAAGGGGCTGATTCTTAACCCGGGTGGCAACTCGTATTAAGAAGTCGATTCAGAACATGAAGGTCGACAGGTAAAAAAGGGGCCCATAAGAAAACATGTGTAAGCTGTGTGACGCACCCAATGCCGACACCCTTGACCATTTTTGCCTGCATTGTCCACTTGTCTCTGATTTAATACCACACGGACTCACATTAGTGGACACTTGTAAACATTTGTTGGATGACGATAACCTAGATGTTCTTCTCATGCGTCATCCACACATTGGTGGGTGTTAATTTGTTATAGCTCAACAGCGTGTCCTGCATGGCACGAGTTCCCCTGTACTTACCTCACGTATCGCCGCATGGCACTGTACTAAGTTTGTCTCCTTTGGGCATAATAAATTAATCAAACCAAATCTATACAAAAACATGGGATCAAGTCGTAACCGAGAGGACGATTCATAGCCTAAGGACCGACTCGTAACCAAGGGGCCGATTCTTAACCAAGATCCCGAGTCATGACCGAGGCGGTGATTACTAACCAAAGGTCCGATTCGTAATCAACGGGCAGATTAGCAACCAAGCTGCCTATTCGTAATCAAAAGGCCAGTTCATTAAACAAAGGCCACTCCTACCCAAGGAACCGACTCGTAATCAAGGCGCCGACTCCAAATTGACTAGTTGACTCAAAAGGAAGGGTCCGACTCTTGACCAAGGGGTCGATCCATAACCAAGGAACTGATTCGTACGAAAAGAGCCAATTCGTAATCAAGAGGACGAGTCGTACCCAAGGGGTTGATTCATCACAAAGGGGCCAATACTTAACCAAGCAGCCGATTCGTGATCAATTGGTCGATTCGTAACCAATATGCTTATTCGTAACGAAGGGGGAGATTTGTAATGAAGGAAGTGATTCGGAAGCAAATATGCTGACCGTAACCAAAGGACGATTCGTAATCAAGGGACGATCGTAACCAAGGGGCCTATTCATCACCAAGACTTGAGTCGTACCCAAGGGGCTGATTCGTAAACAAAGGATCATTCGTAATCAAGGGGCCGATTCGAAACCAGTTGGCTTCGTAAGCAACGGGCCCATTTTAAACCAAAGGGCTGAAACCAGGAGATCGATTCGAAACCAAGAGGTCGATTCGTAACCAAGGGGCCGGTTCTTAACCAAGAGGCAAACTCGTTATCATGGAGATGATATTTAACCAAGTGACCGATTGGCATCTAGGACTCCACTTCGTAATCAACAGAACGATTCATAATCAATGGAATAATTCATAATCAACACGATGATTTGTAATCCATTCCCCGATTGGTAACGAAGGGAACAATTCGTAACCATGGGTCAATCCATAAACAAAAAGGCGACTCGTACCCAAACAGGTGATTCGGAACCAAAGGGGGTGTATTGGTAAACAAAGAGGCGATTGGAAACCCATGTGGCTATAAGTAAACAAGAGGCGGTAGTAATCAAGAGTCGATTCATCATCAAGAGCAGATTCGTAATCAATGAGTCATTTCATAGCCAAATGGCTATTTCGTAACCAAGGGGTAGATTCGTAATCAGTTGGCACATTCGTAACCAACAGGCCCATATGGAACCAGAAGGCTGATTCGTAACCAAAGGGCGTATTCGTGATGGATGGATCAATATGTAACTAAGAGGTCAGGTCGTATCCAAGGTGTCCACTCGAATTCAGTGGGTCTCACTCATCAAGGTTCGTAACCCGGTGACCGATGCCGAATGAAGTGGCCGATTCGTATCACAGGGACCTAGTTGTAACCATAGGGCTGATTCGTAACCAAGAGGCCGAATCGCAACCAAGGGAACGATTCGTAGTCAAATGGGTGACTCGTAACTATGGTGGCGGTTCGTAAACAAAAAATAGCAGTAACCAAGAGTGATTAGTGCCCAGGAGACTGATCCATAACTGATTAGCCGATTCTTTACCGAGGCGCCGATTCATAACCAATGGATCAATTCTGAGGCAAGAGGGCGATTCGTAACCAATGGGCCGATTCGTAACCATGGGCCAAATTCGTAACCAATACCCGATTCGTTATGAGCGGACCGACTCGTAACCGAGGGCCTTTTCGTACTCAATGCACAGTTTGTAACCAACGTGCCTATTCCTAATGAAGAAGGCGATGGGCAACCAAATGGATAATTCGTAACCAAAGGGAGCAATCGTAACCAATGGCCTGATTCGTCACCAAGAGTGTATTCGTAACCAAACGGTCATTTCGTAACGAAGGCGCCGATTCGTAACACTTTGGCACGTTGGTAACTAGCAGGCCCGTTTTGAACCAAAGGACCAATTCGTTATCAAAGGGCTCATTCGAAGCCAAGGAGGTCGACTCATAACCAAGAGACCGATTCGTATCGAATGGGACGAATAGAAACCAAGTGACCTCACTCACTGAATCGTGACCCAGACGCTGATCGCTAAACAAGATGCCGATTCGAACCATAGGGGTCAATTCGTATCCACAGGGCCGACTCATAACCAAAGGGGCCGACTTGAAACCATAGGGGCGATTTGTATCGAAAAGGCTGACTCGTAACCAGGGAAGCGATTCGTAAACAAAGTGACGATTCATAGCAATGGGTAATTTCGTACCCAAGAGACCGGTTGGGAACAATTGGCTGATTCTTGACCAAAGAGCAGGCGGGTAACAGAGGAAACGATTAGTAATCAATGGTTGACTCACAGCGAAAAGTTGATTTAAAAACGAGAAGTGGCGATCTGAAACCACTGGGCGTCTTTGTTATCAAATGTGCGAACAAAGAAGCCGATTCGTAACCAAAGAGGCAATTCGTTTTGAAGGGGGGGGGATTGGAAACCATAATCAAAGTGTCTATTCGTAACCAAGGTTCCGATTCATAACCAAATAGCCAATTTGTAACCAACGGTGCCATTCATTATCAATGAGCCGATTCGTGATCACTTGGCCGACTCTTAACCAAGATGATTCGTAACTAGGAGGCAGACGTGTAACCAAGGGGCCGACTCGTACCCAAGAGGCCGAATCTTAGTTAAAGAACCGACTCATAACCAAGAGCCCGACTCGTAACCATGGAGCGACTCATTACCAAGGGGGCGATTCGCAACAAAAGGGTCGATTCGTAATCAAGGGGCCGGATCGTAACGAAGGGACACTTAGAAACCAAGAAGGAGATTCGTAACCAATGGGACGTCTTGTAATCAATAGGGGTCACCACAACCAAGGGGATACTCTAATCCTATGGTGAGATTCGTAACCAAGGGATGATTAGTTGTTAAGGAGTTGATTCGTAAACAAAGTTCTGCCTTATAACCAAGAGGCCCATTCTTAACCAAGGCTAAGACTGGTGACAAAGATGCCAACTCGTAACCACTGGGACGGCTCGTAACCAAAATGACGATTCCTAACAAGAGACCAATCTGTAACCAAGGGTCCAGTTCTTAACCAAAGGTCTGACGATACCAAAGGAACGATTCGTAGCCCATGGGGATGATTAGTAACCAACGGGCCGATTTGTATCTGAGGGTCTAATACGTAGTTTAGGGGCTTACTTAAGATTGGTAACAAAGAGACCGATTCATAACCAAGTGGCCTACTCGTAACCAAAAAGCCGACTCATAACCAAAGAGCCAACATGTAACCAAATTACCGACTTGTATCCAAAGAGCCAACTATTAACCAGAGGGTGGACTCCAAACAAAGGGACGATTCGTAGTCAAAGGCCAGATTCACAACCAGAGGGACGATTCGTAGCGAGGATCCGATACGTTACGAAGGGTCTGACTCATAATATATATATATATATATATATATATATATATATATATATATCTCCCATAGTGCCAGTGCATTACAATGAAAGGAAGTCGGGGTGAACGGTGAGAATATCCTCGAGTACATCAAGAAGTGTGATGCATAGGTACACAAAGCAGAAAATAAGAGTCCAGGGGGTCTGAAGGGGGCAATAACTGGGCAGTTAACGATATGATGGGATAATGCTTCATCCACTGGATTATGACAGAATTTACATGGCCTGTTGGCGGTCGGTCATTCTGTGATTTCCCCTGGGAAGCGATACCCTAGGCGAATGCAGGCGACTGCCACATCAAAGTGGCGGGTGTGGGTGAGGTACTTGCCATAGGTGTGTCTCACACCACAGCAGTTGTCATAGTGCTGGACGGTGACACTAGTGGGACGTTCAGCATCGGTACACAGGGCTAGGTCCTTCCTGGACTCCTCGAGGAGGATTCTCCGGATTGTCATGGACACAGGGAGGTGGATGGCAACTAGGGGGAGGTTACAAGCTGCTCGGGCCAGGCGATCTGCCTGGTCGTGACGGATGTGATCAACATGGGCTGGGATGCAAATAAAAAAGACCCTGAGACCAAGAGCATGAGCCTGATGGAGGCGAGAGTAGAGGAAGGCGAAAAGAGGGGAAGGCCGTCGGGGGTAGGGGGGTAGCAAAGTAAGGCAAGGGCAGCTTGGGAATCACTGATGATGAGACCTGGTAGGTGATGCGAGGTAAGGAAGTCAAGGGCAGAGTGTATAACAGATAGTTCACACTGGGTACTGCTTGTCCATTTGGGAAGGCAGTAAGAGGTGAAGACAGGGGAAGCAGAGTTAGTCAAAGCAAGGCAAGCAGCTCCCGCCCAACCATTAGCGAGAACAGAACCCTCAGTGTAGACGTGAAAAGGAAGGGAAGGGTAAGTGCAGGCTACGGAGTTAAGGGTTTCAGCGATAGAGAGCTGTGAAGGGATCGGTAAATGTCAGAAGCAGTGGCAGAAGGTGTGTAGTGCACAGCAGGAGACATACGTGTCCAGGAAGGGGGCAGAGGGTCAGCAGAGATGGGAGTGACAAGATCAGCACCGATACTGGCAGGATCATGGCCAGAAAGCTGGAGAGGACAGTTGAGTGCCGAATGAATTCTTTTTAGCCAGGATGCCAGGCCTGGCATGTGAGCATGCCGGATCTGATCTAGGTGAGTGGAATCTGAGAGAATGTCGACCAGTCGGGAGGAAAAGAATGAAGCAGGAAACGGATATGTAGTTAGACACTGTGGCAAAGCAGACTCCAAGTATATGAATGAGATCGATGATGGGACACAGATTGAGTTCATGGAGCATGTTGACTACTCTGGCGGACTTGGGGCAGCGATGAATGAGATGCATCGCCCGATTTTGTACCACTCCATGTTGTTGGAGCGTTTTTTTTTTTTTTTTTTTTTTTTTACGTCCGACTCTGGGCAAAGGCTTCAGGGCCTATTTCTTGGGGGCAGTGACCTACTCCAAGGCCCAGTAGTCCTGCACCTCCACATGTCACCACTTCGGCACAAACACCCACCATTCATAATGAATACATGCTAGGGCTGTCTCATACAGGACTGGTGTATTGGTATTAGCGGAGGTATTTTTGCGACATGTCGGCGGGTCATCTGGTAGATCAGGAAAGTTCGCTTTTTAGGAAATTCAAATCCTTAAATCCCTGCCCCAGCCAGGATTCGCTCCTGGGTCCATTAGGATTGCAGGCCGCCTCTCTACCGATTCAGCCACCGTCTCCCCTTGTCCCCTCCGCGTTGGGGGGACAAGGGAGAGAGGGATAGTATGATAATCAAGAAGGGAGTGAATATATAACAGGTAAAATGAGTGAGCGACGGGGATGCTAACCTCATGCGAGTCACAAGTGAGTAATCCAAGGAGTTTAAGTCTGCGGTGAAGGTGGGTGCTGATAGTGGAGACATACTGAGAGGGGTTAAAGAGGGAAGAAAGGGGAATTCCGAGGCATGCATAATCCTGCACTACCTCAAAAAGAGAGCTGAGGAGGGTTATGGTTGTGCAAGCAACCCTATGAGTGAGAGATCGTGTAAATAGTTTGGATTTGGCAGTGATGATAATCAATCCACAAGCAGATGCAGCCTGGCCAAACTTAACTAGGAGACGTTGAAGAGTGACAGAAGGGGAGTGGATGCAGATATCATCAGCATAGGTTAGGATCAGAAAGGAGTCAGGGAAAGGACAAAAGACTCTCATTACTTTCTTTAAGTCCCCTATACCCATTTTCTTTGTTGAGGTGTTCTACTCACGAATGGCAACACTGTTATTTTCTCCAATTTTTACTTATACAGTAGTCTGACATTCCTCAAATCTTTAGCTTCCTTGGATCGAGTCATAACCGAGGGACTGACTCGTACCCAAGGGACCTATTCATACCCAAGGGATCGAATTGTAACTAAGGGGCGATTTGAGACCAAAGATGCCGATTCGTAACCAGAGATGTGATTAAAAAAAAAAAAAAAAAAAGGCAATTCTTAACCCTGGGGTGGATTCGTAATCAAGAGGCCGATTCGTAAAAGACTGTGACTTGGAAGCATGGGCCCACTCGTAACTAGGGGACCGAGCCTTAACCCAGGTGCCGACTTACAAGTGAAGGGCTGGCTTGTAGGGAAGAAGCCTTTTCTTAACTGATACAATAGCATCCGATGACCGAATGCTAATTGCCTGCCAAAATATGTTCTTGGCTAAGGTACCAGCTACCTAGAAACCAAATTTGAAGACGAAATATTTTGGCAACACACACACACATACACACACACCAACAAAAGCCATATCGCCTTGCCTTGCTAAAGGCGAGCGATAACATGAGTCTGACTTGTAATCAAGCACCTGACCATGAGGCCGACTCGTACGCAAGGGGCCAATTCGTAGTCAAGAAAGCCGGCTAGTAACAAAGAAGGCAATTCATAAAAAAAGGGCCGACCTGTAACCAATAGATTGATTCACAATCAATTGACCAATTCGTAACCAATTAGCTTAAATGTAAGGAAGGGGGTGATTCGTGGCCAAAGATTCAGTTAGTAACCAGATGGGATATTCGTAATAAATGGGACGATTCGAACTAAGAGAGTGATAATAATTTAGGAGGGCGATCGTCAACAAGGGGCCTATTTACTAGTATGAGCCGATTCGTAACAAAAGAACCGATTCGTAAAAATCGAGTCGATTTGCAACCGAAAAAGGTCATTTCGTAACCACGGAACCGCCTCATAACCAGTTGGCATATTCATAACCAACGGGTCCATTTGGAACTAAATGACAGATTCGTAACCAAAGCGTGGATTCGTAACCAAGGGTTCTATTCGTAACCAAGGAACCTCACTTGTAATGATTAGTAACCCAGACCCCAATACCTAAACAAGAGACAGATTCGTATCCACAGGGATGGCATATGACCAAGAGGCCAAATTGATATTGAAGGCTACTCGTAACCAATTGAGAGATTTAAAACCAAGGGCTCGATTCGTCTCCAGGAGAGCAGCTAAAGCAAAAGGCGATTCATAAACAAAGAAACAATTCATAACCAAGGAATTATTCATATCCAGCGTCATGAATTGGCGCGAGCGTGTTTATAAGTTCGTAACATTTTATTCAGAGTGAAAACCGCGAAATCTAGTGGAATTCTCATTGTGTATCACTCAGTTTAACTGTCCACGTATTCACTTGATTGGGACGGTTTTCAGAACATTTTTCAGTTTCATAAGTGATCGTCCTTGCGTGCGACATTAGCGCGTTTGCTGAGTGATTTATTGTGAGTGTGTATCACTCACTTTATTTTCATTGACCGTTGGAGCAAGTACGGCCATCCCTTGCCCCCTTCCATAATTCGAACTTAGTCAGGATTGGATCGTCGTGAGAGCAGGTTTATCCAGCAGCGAGTTCCTGAAATCTCCACCTACGTTGAATTGGTGAAGAGGGCTTGGCATAGTGCAGCGTCCGTCCTACGTACCAACGACAAGTCATTCCGCTTAGCCCCCTCTACTGACCAGTATTTCTTTTCGTTTTTCCTAGGTTTAAGGTTAGCTTTTGAGTGAGCAAGTGAGTGTATTCTCCCTGTTATTTTGAATTCATTTTGAGACTTATGTAACGTAAATTTATTTCATTGTAATTAATAAATTTTACAGTTCTTTTCCTTTGAGCTTAATTTATAGTTAAACTCGTGTTTTATTTCTCCACATTAAGCTTATTCTAGTTGCCGCTCCTAGTTTGCATAAACGCTTTGCATTATTCATAACTGGAACTTAGGCCAGTCCTTTTGTATTAAGCTTAAATCCATTGTGCCAACCAGGAGTTAATGCACCGGCAAGACCCTGTTTTTCATTATTAGCATTAGTTATTGACTGTCAGGGGTGGAGTCACTTTCTCGAGAGGCTAACAGTACTACAAACAGCACTCATGAGTTATTAGTCTCTGCTGTGTACTATTGAGAAACTTTATAAACTCTCATCCTTAGAGAATCGGCAAAGTAAGCCGGCATAAAGTAAAACTTACTGCTTGATTTCACAAGTCAATTCTTTGTCTCTATTTTCAAGCAAAACACCTAACCTTTATTAAATTTTTAAATTCACATCCCCCCGTGACATCTGGTGACCTCATTCCAGGATATTAACTCTAGCTTTAAAGTTATTAACGAGATAATACTCACTCACATTTAGGTATTTATCATTAAAGTCTATAGGCACTATTTTGCTGGTGATTATTGATCCATTTCTATTAATCTTATGTAGAAGTTTTCACAGTCAGTTATTTTTTTAATTTTCTTTACCAGTTTAACAAGATAAAACTGGTCACCACTAACCTGTGCCTATATTCTTTACTCTTGATTATTGGCATTTCTCTGCAAAATAGCAGTCAGTACTTAGTCTTTAGTTCACTCAGACTGAGTTAGCATCATGTCTACTGTAATGCTAGGTGAAATTGGGCTCGACTTCTCATTCCTATTTCACCTAACGTGGAGCGGGGTCCTCTTTCGAGACCGGAGCTAGTGCAATAAAGAGAGGCAGGACACAAAAACTCTAGGCAACAACCTTTACACGTATATTACCACAGTCAGACACAGGACAAATCAGCAGATATTACAGCACAATATATAGCAATATAAAACCTTATCTAGGATATGTGTATCTCGCAGGATACTTGCTTCTCTGATAGTAATGACAACACAATCAATCCTAGTGTATCAGGAGTGCAGTAAATTTAGGCGTGCGCGGGGGCGCGGGAGGGGAGTTGAGTCTCACTAGGAGGAGATAGGGGAGGTGCGGGGAGTGACTTGTGACGGCTAGGGGAAAGTTATGGTAATACTGGAGGGCGGCAGATATTAGCCGTGAAGTTTATATGGTTTCCACTAGCCGAAATACTTTGGTAATTGATTTTATTCTTGATTTACACTTACTCGGGATATTGAAGTGAGAGAGGGTGGTAAACAAGGTTTAAGGGTAGCGTGGGGGAGGGAGAGAATACCATTAATACTTCCTTTCACAATATTCCTTCACAGTAATGGGGGTATGTCTTTATAGGGGAATCTCCCGGCGGCACAGGCTTATTAATTGTATAACAGGGATGTCACTCACACGTATAGTCAATCAGATCTTGTTCCACACTCTCGTCCTTTAACTTCTCACTGTGATCTGATTTACCCCGATATTCACTATATGAAATCACTGCACAATACTTACATTAGGGGAAATCACACTTAACCTAAATCACTCGTGCTACAATATCACACGTATTCATCAGGGGGATAGGCAGGAACATGTCATCGGCGATCCTGCTGGGCTAGGGGCACCGCCAATGTGAGGCGTGCCGAGAGACACTGGATAACTCGTAAGGGCGTCCTCTCGCATCCTGGGCTTCCCTTGGCTTCCGGGCTTGGCTCGGGCGCGTGGCCCTCGGGACTGGGGCCGAATAGCTCCGGGAACCTCTGTGATAAGTCCCGGTGTCGTGGAGGCATAGAGAGATCACAGCCGGGTGTCCTGGGGAGAACCGAGAGAGACTGTGGGCTGCGGTCTCCAGCGTCTAGGGGCGCCGACAGGGGAGGGCTGTGGCAGTGACTTCCACTGGGGTCCGTCAGGTGCATCTGCTCTAGAGCCAGGCGTAGGGAACAGAGACCTGGGGAGGCTGGGAGGCCTGTCTGGGTCACTCTGGGACAGGGAGCCTGGGCTCCAGTCTCCTGCCGTGGGGACGTCTCTCTATTCACCTCTCTCTGCACACCCTCGGAGCGACCGTAGATCGTGTCACAAGGGAGGGAGCGACCATAGATCGTCTCTGCCAGAGCACTTTTGGAGCGACCATAGATCGTCTCACGAGGGTGGGAGCGACCATAGATCGTCTCTACCGGAGCACTTTCGGAGCGACCATAGATTGTCTCACGAGGATGGGATTGACCATAGATCGTATCTACCAGAGCACTTTCGGAGCGACCATAGATCGTCTCTACCGGAGCACTTTCGGAGCCACCATAGATCGTCTCACGAGGATGGGAGCGACCATAGATCGTCTCACGAGGATGGGAGAGACCATAGATCGTCTCACGAGGATGGGAGCGACCATAGATCGTCTCACGAGGACGGGAGCGACCATAGATGGTCTCTACCAGAGCACTTTCAGAGCGACCATAGATCGTCTCACGAGGATGGGAGCGACCATAGATCGTCTCACGAGGATGGGAGCGACCATAGATCGTCTCTACCGGAGCACTTTCGGAGCGACCATAGATCGTCTCACGAGGATGGGAGCGACCATAGATGGTCTCTACCAGAGAACTTTCAGAGCGACCATAGATCGTCTCACGAGGATGGGAGCGACCATAGATCGTCTCTACCGGAGCACTTTCGGAGCGACCATAGATCATCTCATGAGGATGGGAGCAACCATAGATCATCTCTACCGGATCACTTTCGGAGCGACCATAGATCATCTCTACCGGATCACTTTCGGAGCGACCATAGATCGTCTCACGAGGATGGGAGCGACCATAGATCGTCTCTACCGGAACACTTTGGAAGCAACCATAGATTGTCTCTACCAGAACACTTTGGGAGCGACTATAGATCGTCTCTACCAGAGGGGCGCCGTCTGGAGTATATTTTCTAACTCCACCCCTAGCTGTCTCAGCAATTCCACTCCGTGAAGGTAGTGTCTTTCTCCTACGGTGGCAGCGGCGTGGTGGCTGCATGCCACGGGGGTGCACGGCCCGGGCTGACATGTGTTGCTGTTGCCGGGAGTGGTGGTGGCTGGTGGTGGCCACCCCGTGGGGTCCATGTGGGGGTGTCAGCACATCTGTGGGCACACTACACTGTTCTTGGCTTGCCCTGTCGTCGGGGGTACTATGGTATTCTTCAGGGGCACTGTTTTTCAAGCCACGCATTTTACCACTCTCCCTCCGTAAAAAGTCACACCCCCGTGGCTAGAGGTGGAACGCTTGTGTGTTGGAGGTGGTGTAGACGGGCTGGAGGTGTTGCAGCGTAGTTTGCCAGGCGACAGTGTAGGGGTTCTCTTCTCGTGCTGGGTCCTAGGTGAGGAAGAGTGTGGAGGTGGCGGTGGTAGACTGGAGGAGGCCTAGCAGGTGGTGTGGCCCGCGGAGTCTGTGGTTCCTGCCGAGGGTAGGTGCCCATACGGCCCGCTTCACTCTCATCTTGCTTGGTGTGGCTGTCAGTGTGGTTGGGAGCTGAATGCTGGATACTGCGGGTAAGGGCCGGGTTTTGTGCCGTGGTAATGCGACGTTGAGTCTCTGGGGAGTACAGGTAGAGGAGATTTGGGCCTGATGTAGCTTGATGGTGTGAAGTCGTGGAGAGGTGGGCAGTGTAGGGGTGTGTGTGTATCGGGTGGGTGGGCATGAGAGTTGGCCGGAGGGGGTGGTGGCAGTGGTTCTGAGGGTGGGTGTGGGTGGGGAGGTAGGCATGCGGGGTGGGCGGGGTTGGTTAGCACGGGCTGTCGTGTGCGTTCGGGGCGCTGGAGAAGGTGAGATCGTCGGAGTGGGCATGCGTAGGTGTGGAGGGGAGAGGGCGGTGGTAGTGGGTTGTCCTGCGGGGGTGGCAGGGTGGGCAGGGCATGTGGGCTTGGGTGGAAAGGGTGAGGCGGCAGAGGGAAGGGGTGAGGGTGAGCGAGGTGTGGCGGGTGAGATGTCAGGTGAGGTGCGGGGGGTGGTGGAGGCGGTGGAGGCTGAGGTGGTAGGGGAGGTGGAGGGGGATGGCGAGGAGGAAACATAGCACTCGTATGTGGAAGTGACAGGCGGTGCGGGAGCAGGGGGGGGTTGGGGGTGTGAGGTCGGTAGCGGTGGTGAGGTGGCAGGAGAGGTGGCTTGGAGGGTAGGTGGCATGGAGGGAGTGCGATCTTGTGGCACCATCCCGGTGTTTGGTGGTGGAATGGTTTGGGCGGTAGCAGGGTTCTGTGCTAGTGGTGTGGGGTGGGCGGTGGGTACAAAGCTAGGGGATGGTGCGGGTGTGGGGGTGATGGCGGACGGTGTGCGGTGCTGGAACCGTGGTGGCTTGGCAGGGGCTGTGGAGTGGGATGTGGCAGGTGGTGTGTGTCGTCGGAGCCGAGGAAAGGTGGGGTGAGGTGTAGGGGGAGAGAGAGCCAGTGGTGGTGGGGAGATGCGGCCTCGCGGGGTTGTTTGAATGCTCGGGGATGAGGAGGAGGGTGTGATAGGGAAGGTGAATGAGTTAACCGTGTGGGCGGGGAAAGCGAGCGGTGGTTAAGTGATGGTGGTGGGTGGTGCGGGGTGGGAGGTGGAAGGCAGTAGATGGAGGGAGGTGGTTTTAGGAAGTAGGTTAGGGGAAGATGAGGAGAGGGTCCTAGGAGGCCTGTGAAGAGGGAGGCCGGTATTGTGTTGAGGGGGTATAGTGGTGTGTGGGGTGGGAAGGTTAGAACTAGGGGCAGGAATAGGGGAAGGTAGAACAGAAGAGATAGTGAGAGGGGAGGAAAAGGAAAGATAACGATCCCCCCTGTCATAGACTGTGGGAGACGTGAGGTGGCCCCCGCCATTACGATGGGATGCGGGGGCAGTGGGTGGGGCGCTTTCTGTGTTTCTCTTTTTGTATTTTCTTCCCCTGAGGCTTAGGGGAATTTGCGTATGGTGGGGAGGTTTGTAAGCGCCCTCGTGTCATTTGGCTGCACTGGGCAGCTTCTAGCTGCTCACGGATGTCATGGATCGGGCATCCATGGTAGCACGGAGAAAATTCCCACGGGTTGACGGTGATGAGGTCAGCGGGGAATTGATTTATTTCGCCGATGTGTAGAGGGGTGGCATGGATGGCTAAAAGGCGCCTCATTAAACTGATATCTCTATCCATGTCTCCTGTTGGGTCATGGATAGTGAAGTGTTGTTTCACAACACTTGGAAGTACTCTGAGCAGAGTGTTAAATGTATGCTGATCCCGGGTTTCCTCATCTGCCTCTGGGTAGGCAGCAGTAACCAGGCGTCTTGCCTGTATCAGGGTATTATCTAAATCCCCATCGAATGAAAAACTATCCAATTTGGATAGAGCCATTACTTTCTCTAATGATGGGGTGATGGCTTGTACAGTGAACTTTGTAAAGTTCTGCCAGGTGAGTTCTGGGACGATTTTTGGCGCTATGTTCGCCGCCGCTTTACCCAATAGTTGTAGTGTGACTGCAATTTTTTGTTGGTCATTTTTAAAGCCAATATCCAGTAAGGGTTTAATTATTGCCAGATATGTGTGTATATCATACTGGTCGGGGTCAAACTTGGGTAACTGAACGTGCGATTTGGTTGCCATTTTGCCAAATATTTCCTGATTACCTCTCTCTTACGCCCGTGTCTAGAACCACCGCTGGCCACCAGTGTAATGCTAGGTGAAATTGGGCTCAACTTCTCGTTCCTATTTCACCTAACGTGGAGCGGGGTCCTCTATCGAGACCGGAGCTGGTGCAATAAAGAGAGGCAGGACACAAAAACTCTAGGCAACAACCTTTACACGTATATTACCACAGTCAGACACAGGACAAATAAGCAGATATTACAGCACAATATATAGCAATATAAAACCTTATCTAGGATATGTGTATCTCGCAGGATACTTGCTTCTCTGATAGTCATGACAACACAAACAATCCTAGTGTATCAGGAGTGCAGTAAATTTAGGCGTGCGCGGGGGCGCGGGAGGGGAGTTGAGTCTCACTAGGAGGAGATAGGGGAGGTGCGGGGAGTGACTTGTGACGGCTAGGGGAAAGTTATGGTAATACTGGAGGGCGGCAGATATTAGCCGTGAAATTTACATGGTTTCCACTAGTCAAAATACTTTGGTAATTGATTTTATTCTTGATTTATACTTACTCAGGATAGTGGAGTGAGAGAGAGTAGTAAACAAGGTTTATGGGTAGCGTGGGGGAGGGAGAGAATACCATTAATACTTCCTTTTACAATATTCCTTCACAGTAATGGGGGTATGTCTTTATAGGGGAATCTCTCGGCAGCACAGGCTTATTAATTGTATAACAGGGATGTCACTCACACGTATAGTCAATTAAATCTTGTTCCACACTCTCGTCCTTTAACTTCTCACTGTGATCTGATTTACCCCGATATTCACTATATAAAATCACTGAACAATACTTACATTAGGGGAAATCACACTTAACCTATATCACTCATGCTACAATATCACACGTATTCATCAGGGGGATAGGCAGGAACATGTCGTCGGCGATCCTGCTGGGCTAGGGGCACCGCCAATGTGAGGCGTGCCGAGAGGACACGGGATAACTTGTAAGGGCATCCTCTTGCGTCCTGGGCTTCCCGTGGCTTCCGGGCTTGGCTCGGGCGTGTGGCCCTCGGGACTGGGGCCGAATAGCTCTGGAAACCTCTGTGATAAGTCCCGGTGTCGTGGGGGCGTAGAGAGATCACGCCCGGGTGTCCTGGGGAGAACCGAGAGAGACTGTGGGCTGCGGTCTCCAGTGTCTAGGGGTGCCGACAGGGGAGGGCTGTGGCAGTGACTTCCACTGGGGTCCGTCAGGTGCGTCTGCTCTAGAGCCAGGCATAGGGAACAGAGACTAGGGGAGGCTGGGAGGCCTGTCTGGGTCACTCTGGGACAGGGAGCCTGAGCTCCAGTCTCCTGCCGAGGGGACGTCTCTCTATTCACCTCTCTCTGCACACCCTCGGAGCGACCATAGATCGTCTCACGAGGGAGGGAGCGACCATAGATCGTCTCTATTGGAGCACTTTCGGAGCGACCATAGATCGTCTCTACTGGAGCACTT
This sequence comes from Coenobita brevimanus, assembly GCF_032717465.1. Lineage (NCBI taxonomy): Eukaryota > Metazoa > Arthropoda > Malacostraca > Decapoda > Coenobitidae > Coenobita > Coenobita brevimanus. Next base: position 31,945,427 of record NC_136957.1, on the reverse strand, counting down.
TTGGAGCGACCATAGATCGTCTCACGAGGATGGGAGCGACCATAGATCGTCTCTACCGGAGCACTTTCGGAGCGACCATAGATCGTCTCACGAGGATGGGAGCAACCATAGATCGTCTCGCGAGGATGGGAGCAACCATAGATCATCTCTACCGGAGCACTTTCGGAGCGACCATAGATCGTCTCACGAGGATGGGAGCGACCATAGATCGTCTCTACCGGAACCCTTTGTGAGCGACCATAGATCGTCTCTACCAGAGTGGCGCCATCTGGAGTATATTTTCTAACTCCACCCCTAGCTGTCTCAGCAATTCCACTCCGCAAAGGTAGTGTCCTTCTCCTATGGTGGCAGCGTCGTGGTGGCTGCATGTCACAGGGGCGCACGGCCCGGGTTGACATGTGACGCTGTTGCCGGGAGTGGTGGTGGCTGGTGGCAGCCACCCCGTGGGGTCCGTGTGGGGGTGTCGGCGCATCTGTGGGCACACTACGCTGTTCTTGGCTTGCCCTGTCGTCGGGGGTACTATGGTATTCTTCGGGGGCACTGTTTTTCAAGCCACACATTTTATCTACCAACGTCTATGTACAGGAAGCTAAAGACATGGGGCTTACCATCCCCGAAAAAGTCAGAGAGTATGTACTCTCTCGGTTTAGTTACGAGCAGCATCGTGAGAATGATGCTCGCAAAGAGCGTAGAATTCAACGTGAACATGAGCGAGAACAACGCAAATACGAGCAAAAACAACGTATGAGCGGGAACAACGCGAGTACGAGCGAGAACAACGCGAGTACGAGCGAGAACAACGCGAGTACGAGAGAGAACAACGCGAACTCGAGTTAGAACAACAAGAGAGAGAACAAGAACACGAACGTGCTGAGTGTGAGGCACATGAAAAACATGAACTTGAGATGCTGAGGCTCAAGCGAGACTCCTTGGCTTCAGACACATCTGGAGCAGCTAACCCAAGCTCCACGAGCAATCTCCCTGCACATGTTTTGGCGATCCCACACATCAAGCTTCCTCCATACAAGGAAGGTGAGTGAATCGAGCCATTCATAGCTCGTTTCAAAGATATGGCTCAGCTGTACCAGTTGGATGAGGCAGCTAAGCAGTTTCAGTTTCTTAGCTTGTTTGAGGGCCCTGCCCTCGATATTCTCCACAGAATTCGTGGAGATAATCTCACGTATGAGATGATGAAGGCCGTACTCGTCAAAGCGTACGGTCTCACAGTTGACGACGCCAAGAGTCAGTTTATGAGAGCAAGTTTACGAGTTCAGTTCCTTGATCAGCTTACTGCTTACTTAGATGAGTGGATGGAGAAAGATGAAACTCCTTCCACGCATGAGGGGATAATCGACCTTATGCTGCGCATGCAGCTAGAAAAGTCGTGGCCTGTTGAACTTATGGCTCAGCTTAAATTCTGCCAGGTAAGGGATGCCACCCAAATGGTGAACAAGGCTGATGCATTCTTCACTGCATATGGGTATCAAACTCGTAAGCAGCACACCTGGAACAGGAAAGCTGACAAATCTGGGAAACCGTCTCAGACTGAACCCCAGCAACAAGGCCATTCCCAGAATAATGGCCAAGGTCCAAAGCCTCAGAAGAAGGACCAGGGGTCAAAACACCCAGAAACCTGAGTGGAGGTGGTACGACAAGTACCCTAACCGGCAGCAGTATCAGCTACGCAACCGACCGTCGGGACTGTTCTTTTCAGCACCGGCCCCTTGAAGGCAGGAGGCCAACGCAGCCTTCATTCCTCAACAGCAGCAGGGCGGTGTCGTCCCTAGCAGTACAGGTACTTCCCTACAGTTCACTAGTCCCTCAGTGACAGTGAACACTCTGCCACAGGAGGTCAATGCTCCACCTCCCCAGACAGTAAGTACGACCCCTCATGTATCTAGTTCTCAGGGCACCATGTTTGCCGCATCATTTATTCAGCAGCCTTACCAGTCCCTGGCTGCTTCCTCCAAAGGCCCTCCCACGGGTGAAAGTGCCTTTCTTGTTCAGCCAGGGTTTGTGGGAGGCATTCCTGTGAAGGTCCTGAGAGACAATGGTTCCTCAGGTTGCTCTGTCAGGCAGAGTCTAGTTCGGCCTGAGGAGTACACAGGTCGACAGATCCAAGCTAACCTTATTGATGGATCAGTGAGATTGTTCCCTGAGGCACGTATCCAAGTGGCATCTCCATTTTGCACTGGTACGACAGTTGCAGTTGTCAAGCCAGAACCTTTATTTGACCTTATGATTTGCAATATTCCAGGTGCCAAGTATAGTTGCACCGAAGATGACGCTACTCAGACTTTGGCTGCAGTAACACAAGCCATCGCTGAGGCTCCAAATTGTGTCACCCCTGTGACCACTGCATCGCCACAAGATCTGATGTGTAGCCAAGTTGTTGTTCAAGAACAACACTGACCCAACACTTGCTGCCGTGTGGAAGAAACAAAAGGGTAGAGTGATTAATCCGCCCAATCCCGATGTTTTCTGAGCTTTGGTTCGCACCAGTCCCGGCTCTTTTGGATCATTTTTTTTTTTTTGCTCAAACATTCGCTTTTGGTCAGAAACTAAGGAAAATCACAAAGAAAGGTGTCCCTTGGGTCCAGAAATGGCTCACCTGGAGCACGTAAGTTTGACAGGTACTGCCATGCTCTATGAGTAGTCTTTTCACCGTACGTTTTCTATGGTGGCACGGGTACTCTGAACTGATGTAGTATACGTTTATTATCATGTATTCATATGTTGGAAATATGTATACCAGAAGTATATTGGATTCTATACAGAAAAAAATGAGAAATAAGGTATGTACCATTGTGCGACCCTAGCGAAATCGGTCGATTATGTCACCGATGGATAACAAACATCGTTATTTCATCAGCTATTGTATTTTTTCATGATCCATATTACTTCCACAATAACATCATACCATTTTCAACTTTACATAATTGTTTGCACATATTTTGAGGCATTATGACAAGAATTAGCATAAAAGTAGCACTTATTTACTAAGTGAGATCATTTTATTTCATGCTTTTTTCAACTCAGATTCTATTTTTTCACCTTTTAGATTACTTATAATACATAACCCACTTACATGTTATACAATTAGTTTTATAGATGTACTTGCTTTACGAAAAGAATTAGCATTAGAATAGCGCTTATTTACCAAGTGACAACTTGGTCTTTCATGCTTTTTTCAACTCAGATTCTATTTTTTCACCTTTTTGATTACTTATAACATAACATATTACCCATTTACATGTTAGACAATTGCTTTTACAGAAGTACATGCTTTATGAAAAGAATTATTATAGAAGTAGCGCTAATTTACGTAGGTAAATCATGTCATGTCATTATTTTTTCACCTCTGAATTTATTTTCTCCCCCTTTATAGTACTTCTCACATTACATTCTGGCCTTTTCCATGTTAGACATTTGCTTTCACAGTAGTACACGATTTACAGTAAGCCTTATCCTAATATATATATATATATATATATATAGAGAGAGAGAGAGAGAGAGAGAGAGAGAGTGAGGTGGGATGGTGGTACACTGAGAGACAGCTTATCCCATAACTGGTGGCTAAATTTAGAGCCCTTGGGGAATTTCCCACTCCTCTTACACCGTGAACAGAATTCTTCCTAGTGCTTATTTACCTACTGACTGTATGTTCTGTGACTTTCAACTTAGACTATTTTTCAACTTAATACTAACTTTACAGTAACTATACCTTTCATGCTTTTTTCAACTCAGATTCTATTTTTTCACCTTTTTGATTACTTATAACATAACATATTAACCATTTACATGTTAGACAATTGCTTTTACAGAAGTACATGCTTTATGAAAAGAATTAGCATAGAAGTAGCGCTAACTTAGTGGGTAAATCATGTCATGTCATTATTTTTTCACCCCTGAATTTATTTTCTCCCCCTTTATAGTACTTCTCACATTACATTCTGGCCTTTTCCATGTTAGACATTTGCTTTCACAGTAGTACACGATTTACAGTAAACCTTATCCTAATATATATATATATATATATATATATATATATATATATATATATATATATATATATATATCGAGAGAGAGAGAGAGAGAGAGAGAGAGGTAGGATGGTGGTACACTGAGAGACAGCTTATCCCATAATTGGTGGCTAAATTTAGAGCCCTTGGGGAATTTCCCACTCCTCTTACACCGCGAACATAAGAACATAAGAACATAAGAAGAGAGGATAACTGCAGTAGGCCGGTTGGCCCATGCTAGGCAGCTCCTAGAAGAGTAACTGAACTACTAGAATTAGATAAGGATAGCAAAGAAGAAGGCTCTCCCCCGCCCTCCAAACCCTCCAGCCGAAGCCGGCAGGAAAAAGTCAGAAAGAACACCACGCCGTATAGAAAAACTGGCGTGGACATTTTACAGGAAAGTGTGAAAGGAGAATAGAGACTATCATAGTGTAACCTGAAAAGAAATTTTTTTGAATTAGTATTGGTTATAAGATTTTCTTTATTCTATATCCACCCCTTATTTGTCATATGCTTATCTAGCCTATGCTTGAAACTCTCAATGGAAGAGGCAGCAACTACTTTACTAGGTAGCTTATTCCATTCGTCTACTACTCTATTACCAAACCAATTTCTACCTATTTCCTTTCTGAAACGGAATTTTTCTAGTTTGAAACCATTATTTCTAGTTCTATCCTGTATGCTCACTTTAAGTACCTTGCTAATATCTCCCTTATTTATACCATTCATCCACTTAAACACCTCAATTAAGTCTCCCCTTACTCTACGCCTCTCTAGCGAATGCAGACTTAGTCTTTTCAGTCTGTCTTCATATGACAGGTTCCGGACGTCATGTATCATTTTAGTCATTCTTCTCTGTACATTTTCTAACGAATTAATATCCATTCTATAGTAAGGACACCAAAATTGTACTGCGTAGTCTAAATGTGGCCTTACTAATGCTAGATAAAGTTTCAGTATTACTTTAGATGATCTATTGCTCACGCTTCTCGAAATAAATCCTAGGACCCTAGCGCTTATTTACCTACTGACTGTATGTTCTGTGACTTTCAACTTAGACTATTTTTCAACTTACATACTAACTTTACAGTAACTATACAACCTCCTATGATTAGTATCACATAAGATAACATGGCACTATTATGATACTGAGCGACACTTTATCACGTATGTACAGGCCTTACCACACTACACATTCTTTCAATAGTGCCTGTTATTATGGTACTCACGGAAGCACGGTTGCAGGCAGAGAGCAACGTTGCATTCCACACACTCGTACCTAGTGTCTCTTCTTTTATAATACTTCCAATATAACATATTATCCCTTTACATGTTGGACAAGTGCTTTCACCTTCTGCTAACTCACACCACGCCTAACACGAACACCACGTGGACGTGTTGCCTCCCCCACACCACTCTCGCTTTCACGAATCTGTCTGCGCTCTCCCGCCCCAACACTTTCACTTTCTGCTGCCCTAATCATCCCCACACCACTGCTTTCTGCCACAGAACACATAGAAGGAACATACCTGTGGAACAGTCGCGATGTGACGTCTGTCCCAGTCCCACGTGGCGATATCTTTTCCTTCCCCAGCCAGGAAAATACGCCACCATGTACTGCTTCCTCGTCCTCAACTGATGGTATGTTTTTGCTGCCTAGATGCAGCACGTGGTGCAGGCTGGCCGTCCCCTGCCCTCCTATATGTTATATATTTGACCTTCCTTGGGGAAGGGACCTCCTCATCACTGCTGCTGGTAACCTCCTCAGGCTGCATGTAATCGACATCGAGGGTGTCGTCGTCCAGTGGGGAATCACTATCCCCTGTAAAGGTATCCAGGGCGACTTGTATCTCCTTGTCTGACAGCCCATGATGCGCCATGTCTGACCTGGGTGATTGCTGACAGGTAAGTAGACGATCACAGGGTCAGGTGGGGTTAATCTGGGTCTAGGGGATTAACTGCCTGGTGGCGAGTAGGTGAGGCTTGCGTAGGCAGGAAAAACAAAAATCAGGCGCGAATTTTGAAAAAATGTGAAAATTATGCAACTTGCAATGTTGCCGCATTAATTCACGTCGCCGGGACATGAGTGCACATCATGTGCGGACGTTACTTCACATCGCTGGGACGGCGTGGGTTAAGTATTCACGGGGAGGTCAAGCCAAGTTCCTTAGTAAACAAGGACAGCTGTACCGTGAGTCACGAACACCCCAGGGCGAGGTTCGATTGCAGTTCGTCGTTCCCGCTAAGTACCGACAAGCAATGTTAGAATGGGGTCATTGTTCAGCCTCAGGATGTCACAGGGGCAAAAGGAAAACCCAGGGCCATATCTGTGCTGACTTTTTCATGCCAGAGATGGGACGAGAAATAGATAGCTTTGTGCTTTCCTGCAATGTGTGTCCACGTACCACTAATCAGGGACATGTTCTTCCTGTGCCGTTTGAATCCACACCCATAATCTCTGAAGCGGTTGAGAGACAGGGCAGTGGTGAAGTGGGTGCAGACCTGATGTCTCACCCGTTGGCCTCACAGGACACAGTATGTCCAGGGCCTGTACATATGTACCGTAGATTAAGGGGAAAGTTCGAAAACCCCATAGGGACAATCTGAGGCTGTGTATGAATTACCTTGTGGAACGTCTCGAGCTGTGGGCCTCTCTGAGGATTCCTGGAGAATGCACATTATCCACATGAGTGTTCACATCCACGGTGGGTGTTAAAATGTGACCTGCCTGAGATTGCGTAGGGATTCTCAGCTTCCTAATGTTAATTGTAAGTGTAGAGTTAGGTTAACCAGTAAACTGCCCGTTCTCAGAGATATGAGCAATCCAAGAACTGGCATGTTTCCTGGTTAATAATGTTAGGTTAACCAGTAAACTGCCCGTTCTCAGAGATTTGAGCAATCCAGGAACTGGCACGTTTCCTGGTTAATAATGTAGGTTAACCAGTAAACTGCCCGTTCTCAGAGATTTGAGCAATCCAGGAACTGGCACGTTTCCTGGTTAATAATGTTAGGTTAACCAGTAAACTGCCTGTTCTCAGAGATTTGAGCAATCCAGGAACTGGCATGTTTCCTGGTTAATAATGCTAGGTTAACCAGTAAACTACAGGGGTCTTGAGAGATTTGAGCAATCCAAAGACTACGTTTCCTGGTTAATAATAAACATAAGTACTGATTGCTAGGCAGAGGGAGAGAGAGAGAAATGACACGTTCGATGCTCCTCCTTGATTCCTTTCGCAGGTGCAGCTGGCAGGTGCAGCATTGTTGCGCAGATAAGCTGATCATCCCTGACGCATGCTGCCGCCTCTTCTCTTCTGCCTCATCGTCATTATTTACTATAGTATTACATAATTTTACACGTAGGCACAGTTACACCACAACTGTCACACCTACACCGTGTATTACATACATCACGCTATGTAACAATTAGTTGTTAGTGTAAATGTAGTAAACTTTCGCTCAGTTTGACCTGAATACAGGATTTTTCACCGTCAACTCGGAGTTTTTTCCTCAAGCTTGCTTCTATTAACGTAAATACGAGGTTTTTACGCTCATGGGCGAATGTGATTTTCTCCTGTAGCAGGGTAGTACACACACCACAGTGTGAATCTTGTGTGACTGAGTTAGGATTTATATGTATGTATATCGAAAAAAAAAAAATTCTGAAGGAAAAAAAAAAAATGATTTTGATGGGGCGTAATGTCATGAATTGGTGCGAGCATGTTTTAAGTTCATAACATTTTATTCAGAGTGAAAAATGCGAATTCTAGTGGAATTCTCATTGTGTATCGCTCAGTTTAACCATCCACGTATTCACTCGATTGGGACGGTTTTCAGAATATTTTTCACTGTTTCATAAGTGATCGTTCTTGCGCGCGACAGTAGCGCCTTCGCTGAGTGATTTATTGTGAGTGTGTATCGCCCACTTAATTATCGTTGACCGTTGGAGCAAGTACGGCCATCCCTCGCCCCCTTCCATAATTTGAACTTAGTCAGAATTGGATCGTCGTGAGAGCAGGTTCATCCAGCAGCGAGTTCCTGAAATCTCCACCTACGGTGAAATGGCGAAGAGGGTTTGGCATAGTGCAGCGTCCGTCCTATGTACAGACGCCCAGTCATTCCACTTAGCCCCCTCTACTGACCAGTATTTCTTTTCGTTTTTCCTAGGTTTAAGGTTAGCTTTTGAGTGAGCGAGTGAGTGTATTCCCCTTGGTATTTTGAATTCATTTTGAGCCTATGTAATGTAAATTTATTTCATTGTAATTAATAAATTTTACAGTTCTTTTCCTTTGAGCTTAATGTATAGTTAAACTCATGTTTTATTTCTCCACATTAAGCTTATTCTAGTTGCTGCTCCTAGTTTGCATAAACATTTTGCATTATTCATAACTGGTACTTAGGCCAGTCCTTTTGTATTAAGCTTAAATCCGTTGTGCCAACCAGGAGTTAATGCACCAGCAAGACCCTGTTTATCATTATTAGCATTAGTTATTGATTGTCAGGGGTGGAGTCACTTTCTCGAGAGGCTAAAAGTACTACAAACAGCACTCGTGAGTAATTAGTCTCTGCTGTGTACTGTTGAGAAAGTTTATAAATTCTCATCCTTAGAGAATCGGCGAAGTAAGCTGGAATAAAGTAAAACTTACTGCTTGATTTCACAAATCAAGTCTTTGTCTTTATTTTCAAGCAAAATATATAACCTTTATTTAATTAGTAATTCTCAAAACCCCGTGACATCGAGATCAATTTGTAACCAAGAGGGTTATTTGTATCGAGACTGATTGGCAACCGAGTGGCCATAGTTAACGAAGGGGCTGATAGGTAATCAAGGGGCTGGTGAGTAACCAAGGGAGTGATGAGTAACCAAGGGGCTGATGAGTAACAAAGGGGCCGATGAGTAAGGAAGGGGCCAATATGTAACCAACGGGCCGATGAGTAATCAAAGGGCCGATAGGTAACCAAGGGGCCGGTAGGTAACCAAGGGGCCAATGAGTTACCAAGGGGCCAATAGGTAACCAAGGGGCCGATGAGGAACCAAGGGGTTATTCGTATCAAGACCGATTTGTAACCAATGTTGTTATTTGTATCGAAAATGATTTGTAAACAACTGGCAGATAGGTAACCAAGGGGCCGATAGGTAACCAAGGGGGTGATTTGGCACCAAGGAAACCATTAGTAAACTGAGGGAGTGATTAGTGTCCAATGGGGCAAATAGAAACTATAGGGCCATTTTGTAATCAAAAGGGCGATTTGTAACCAATGGGCAATTTGGAGCCAAGGGGCTGCTTGGTAACCGAGAGGCTGACTCGTAAGCAAGGCACAGGCTCGTACTGAACGGACCATCTCGTAACCTGGCGCCGAATATTAACAGAGGGATGAACTCGTAACCAAGAGGCTGACTCATAACCAAGGGCCGAGTGTATGTACATCCTAATCACGAATCGTCCTCTTCTTTACCGGTCAGCCCCTTGGTTACGAATCGGCTCCTTGGTTAAAAATCTCATCCTTCATTACAAATCGTCTCCTTATTTACGAATTGCCCCTTTCCCTACTATTCTGACCCTGTCTTAAGAGTTGTCCCCTTGGTTAAGAATTGGTTGTTTGGTTATGAATCGGCCAATTGATTACGAATCGGCCTCATAGCAACGAATTGCAACCTTGCTTTTCCCCTGGTTACTTGTCGGCCTCTCGGTTGCGAGTATGCCCCTCACTTACGAGTCGGCCCTTTGGCTACAAGCCGTCTCCTTGGTTACAATTCAGCTCTTGCTTATGAATCGGCCTCTTGGTTATGAGTCAGACCCTTGGATTCATGTTGACCCTTAGGTAACACATAGGCTCCTTTTTTTTTTTTCTTTTACAAATCAGCACCTTGATTACGAACTGTCTCCTTGGTTACAAATCGGACCCTAGCTTACAAATTGAGACCTTGGTTACGCATTGGCCTCTTGGTTATGAATTGACCCCTTCTTTACGAATTGCCCCTTAGGTTGCGAATTAGATCTTTGGTGACGAACCACCCCCTTTAATGAACCAGCATAATACTGAGAGGTGATAAACGAACTGGGAAACTCGCCTTTCATCTGCTGTTTTGATGAGAAGCATGGCCGGTTTCCATCATGGACTGCATCACAGCTGCAAGGTTAATATTTGGCGTATTGTACCCATACAAAGATGAGAAGTTCTCTGTTTCTGGAGTATCAGTTCATGGATGAAAAGTGGTAATGTAGGACTTATTAAAGACCAGAATACCAGCTGACAAATCAGTTCAGAGCCAGGATGGTGGTTCCAAAGGACTGGCGCACAGAGTCACGAACAGAAATCTCCCTCATCACCCAGCTGGGCAATATAATCTATCAAGGTCCAGCTCGGGAAATTCATTTTCCCATTAAAAAAAAAAAAAAAAAAAGTGTGGATACCGTTTGAGAGTGATATCTTAACGATTGTGAGTAGATAATTACGCATGTCAGTCAGGGGCTGTCCAGGAGGTAGTAGGTCCATAACTCAGTGACAATCAAGGCAGTAATGCTGAGGGTTGTTGGCATTAGGACGGTCAAAAAGTATGCAGGGGAGATGAGGCACGCTCTCTACAGCAGACTTGCCAGACAGGGTAATATCCTATCCGAACTGAAGCAGACACATAATTGTGCCTGTGAACCGTAAGACCATGTTGACGATTTGCAGAGGGTTCTAAAGATGTCTTTGAGATAGATAGCTCTTGGCACAGGGATAGAGATTCCGGCAGCATTGTTGGTGAGCCACCTGCGGAAAACAAACGACTGCTCAGCCGATCCAAGAGATCTCAGACGATGGAATGAACACATTTTCTTATAGGTATGTTTAGGGTAATACATACAGATGCACCCAGGAGGATGCACGGGGGGATGGCACCACTTCCTACAGTGAATTCTGGAAGCATTCCTGTTTTGAAGGGAGAGAAGATTCTACTTTTTATCTGTGGAAAGAATGAGGCCACAAGTGGAAGACGATGATGAAATGACTGAAGGAAGCATTGAAGATCTTCTGGAGAGCTGGAGGGAACGCAGATATCATGAGCGTAACAGGTAACGGTGATTCTGGGAATGCTGGGAAAAAGAGAGAGTAACCAGTGCTTAAAGACATTCAAAAGAAATGGACTTTGAATACCACCTTGCAGAGTACCAAGTTCAAAGGCCTTGGAGGAGCTACACGTGCCCTTAACCCTCCGAGTGCCAGACCCGTACATGTACGGTGGTGCCTGCGTTTGTGGACAGTGCCAGAGCCAAACATGTACGGTCAGCAATTGCAACTGGAGTCAACAAGCTAATTTTCAAATTTGGCGGGAGATGACTGACATGGACATGCACGCACCCTTCACGCATCTGTACCCATTTCCTATTTCATCTATATACCCAACAAGAGTGTCCTTGGCTCGAGTAGCGTAATTACTGATGAAGAAAATGATGATCTACCTCAACTCAATGGGTGTTGGCGGCGGCCATATGGGCGTTACTCCGAAGTTTTCAGCCACCTGCTCAGGGAGAATCGACCTCAAAATCGACCTAAATGGCTTCTGTGAGTACTTTTATTATTGTTCTCCATGCTTTCTCATCATTTCTAACCTATCTAGCAAAAAAAAAAAAAAGACAATGGTCGAAAATTGACTGGCACCACGGCTCTGGGATGGTCCAAAGTCTACTGCCACACGGCTGGTTTAAAAGGATAAGCAAGGTTCTATTACAGAGGTAACCGTGTATCCTTCTCAAGAGGTTTCCTTGGACACCAAATTCCACCAGCTGTTTGAGGATGATATCTCTGTTTGCAACATCAAAGGCACTTTTAAGATCAATGAATGCTACAACACTGGCAGGGCAGAGGAGGGTATTGAGTAACATCAGAGTGGCTTCTCATGGATGGTTTTATCCGTACGGTAGGATGGCCGTGCGGTAGGGTGTCAAGAAAGCATGTCTTCAAACGAGCGTTTTTTTCTGTACGGTTCGCCTTGAGCAGTGCATAGAATGTACAGAAACAGTGATTTGCGCAAACTGCTCAGTTTGCCTACGTTTGCTCGAGGTGGAGGACGTCAAGAAGAGAGTGATTTATGTGTACATAATGAACAGGGAGTTAAAAAAGAAAAGACAGCATATATTATATATATATATATATACATATATATATATATATATATATATATATCTATATATATATATATATATATATATATATATATATATAGATATATATATATATATATATATATATATATATATATTATATATATATATAGATAGAGAGATAGATAGATACAGATATAGATATATCTATAGATCTATATCTATCTATCTATATATATATATATATATATATATATATATATATATATACGTTATAACTTTTTTACAGCCTTATGTTCCTGTGCTTCAAGTCGATGAACATTTGCTTAAAGCCAAAGAAAAAATAAATTTATTCCTCTCAGCTTAAAAAAAAAAAAAAGTACCCTGAAATGAAAAATATATATATTTTAACAAGTGTATATTTACATGTACACTGATAGAAAAGAGAGGAAAATGTGCAAAAGAAGATGAGAGTAGAGTGACACAAGAAAGAAAAGTAGCTGGTGCAATGAAGGCCTTGATAAGAAACAGAGGCTCAAGTGTTGCAGCTGCACGAGGCTTACATGAGGGAGTGTTAGTGCCAACTTTAACATATGGATGTGAGAATATTGTGTGGCATGAAAATGAAAAGTCAAGAGTGAGAAGAGTGGAGATGGGACTGCTGAGGAATGTATGTGGAATACAGAGGGTGGATAGGATACGAAATAATGTGATTCGTGAAAGGTGTGGAAATGAGGAAGTCGGTGGACACCAGAATCGAAGAGAGTGTACTGAGATGGTATAGTCATGTGGAGAGAATTGATAACAATAGAGTGGTGAAAAAGATATATCTGAGCGAATTTGAATGAGGGAGGAGGCAAGGTAGGTCATGAAGAAGGTGGAGAGATATGGTGAATAAGTGTGTGAGGAAGAGAGGTTTGGAAGTCGGCGAGGCTAGGGAACTGACAAGAGATCGAGCTGGCTGGATGAATGTTGTGAGGAGAAGTGCATGATCAAGGATTTTGGCACCCGTTTTTAACGAGGCAAAGTCCGGATTGACTCAATCGGATATGCTTATGTGAAGCTGCAGAATATGGTGAATGTTTTTTGGTGTATCCGATAGAGCCAGGATTCCGGGGACTTAAATGATGAGTGAATGGAAGCGTGGCCCATTGGACTGGGCAAAGTTGGGCTACTCCTCACCGTGCCCTTGGGTGGGAAAGAACGTCCGAATGATGATGATGATAATGATGATGATATAACAGAAAAAATCAAAAGAGCTTATACAAATGCATTAATACTTAAAATCACTGTTTATTACCTACTGTAGAATGAATCTAAGTTGCAGTTTGGCTTTGTTTCTGCAAGGCAGCATAAAGTTCCTGCATCAGTTTGATTGCACGTTCTGCACATTGATTACTTCATGGTATCTTGGGTAAGGATGGCTCCTGCTTCCAGTGATTCTGCAGTGAGTTTAATGCTTTTTTTTTTTTTTCTAAGATTTCTATATTTCTGACAAGTTCTTGAAGTCATCTCATTAGTAACCCAGTACTCTGCCCATTCGTACGAAATGAATCTGCATACCTTCTCCGAAGTCTTCCTTGTTGTAGGTATAAGAATGAATGCAAGGACAGCGAGAATTGCTCTTCAATTCCACCTTGCATTACTGGTATTTGGAAATTTGTGAAAGTTAATCAAAGAAAAGGGGAATTTTTCTTCAAAGAATCTAAACACTCGTGTTAAATGGTAAAGAAACTTCATGGCATATCTTCATCCTGACTTATCGAGGATCTCTTCTGTTCCATTAACAAACTGTGATTTTAGTTCTTCATATTTCGTTATTAGTTGAAGCACAAATGGATATTCGATACTAAGAGAACTGGTGTTAGCGCCAAGTTCTTCGCCCATATACCAAACGGAGAATCCTGTCCAGCTTATGATGCTGACAACCGATAACCTGTGGTTTGTTGAACTTCTTATCCGAGAACATTTGTTGTAATCTGACTAAACAACTCCACTCTTTTTCCCAGTATTAATGCCAGCTGTATCAGCAATGATCATTTTTAATGCATGTCATAAATTGAATTCATCAATAACTTTTGCAATTCTTTCAACAATAGTTTCAGCCTAGCCATTTTCCAGATGTAATGCATCCAATTTTATTTCGGTTCTTTCATTTTTAAATAGTACTACTGTCATAAAATGACTAAATGTCATAAAAGACTTTGTGGTTCCTTTGTGGTTGAGTTATATATATATTAGACTTGTGGACGAGCGGTTTTTATATCTTGGAGTAGCTTCCCATTTGTCATGTAGTGACAGGAGAGGTAAAGAATAGTATGGGACTATTTTTATTTGTCTTGGAAATATTAACAAGTCTCTCACACAGAGCGAAGTATAGAGTCCCGCTAGCTATCTCTCTGTCTCGCTCTGGCTCCCTCTCTCTCTCTCTCTCAAGTTGCTAAGCCCTTTCTTTTTCTGACCTGCCTGTTCTAAGGCTTGTCTCCTTCTGATCCTGCCTGTTCTGTGGCTAATCTTCCTCTGAGCTCTCTTTCCTAAATACTGGTGTAGTAGAGGTGTGTCACGTGTGTTCCTTGTGAGTGGAAAGTTCTAGAAGCCTGTGTGTGAGTATGTGTGTATGTGTGTGTATGGTCACTAGGCGCTGTTGTGTGCCTATCAAGCATTCCTCGAGTTAAGAGTGTGTAAGCATGTTTAGCACTGCTCGATTCTCGCAGACACAATAGCTTCTCATCATCTGACTCCCTGCTTCTATCTGTCTCTCTATCTGTCTATTTATCTATCTATCTATTATGATTTGTAATTATAATACATTGCTCGGTCACGCGAAAATGGCATACCATCGACAGTTAATAGTCCTAACATATTAATACATATTATATATACATTATAATGAACTTATAAGCTAATTAAGTGAAATACATGATATTGTAAAAGTAACATAATTGTATGAATATTGTATACATATTTGAATAAATGCAATGGTTGTTGCATAACACTTTGTAATACGTGCATGTACAACAGACGTACGCATATAATTGTGCAATGGTAATATTGCTAGGTTATACATTACATAGAGTTATCACTTTAGTAATGTCTAATATTTCACCTAACTTGTATGATGATACTGGTAATACAGAATTGTGCTATAGTTGTATGACTTATAATATTGTACTAACATTGTGGTAATACATAATTGTAACATTTTTATGAATTGTTACACAATGTAGGCCTTTAAGTGTCCTGGCCTTATAAAGTTACATCTTGTTAATGCAACTGTTACATATGTGGTACATATTGTTTGTAGTTACATAATTGTAGCAAGTGTAACATAATGCAATCGTTTGTCGTTACATAATTGTTACATATCGTTTGTAGTTACATAATTGTAATAAGTGTAACATAATGCAATCGTTTGTCGTTACATAATTGTTACATATCGTTTGTAGTTACAGAGTTGTAATAATTGCAGTCCTGACATATGCTGCGGTCGATGATATGATGTGTCATGCCACTTGCTTGTGGAGACAACAATTTGCTTTTTTGTTTGTAGTTTATGTGGAATTTTGGCATATGTAGTAACACTCACACTTATTTTCATTTGTTTGTTACGTGATCTTACTCTATTTCTCTTTTTTCTTTCTTACTTTTCTTTCTTTCTTTCTTCCTTTTTTTTTTTTTGTATGTATTGATTTTCTATAGTTTGTTTTTCTTCGCTTGTGTACGCTTTTTCCATGTTGTTCATGGTTGCATAAATACTGGCTAATTTCCTTGGGATACTTTTTTAAAGTTTAGTTTATATTGCACAGGTATTACTGAAAATTATATTATATGGTCCCATATTTTGTTATTTTATATAAAAAAAATATATATACACTATATACAGTATTAACTATATACACTGACTTGTTGTTCACTTGTACCTATCGTGGGTAATATGTGTGTCAGCACTGTGTGGAAATCATTGTCTTCACGATTGTGTTGAAGATGTTCACTCATGCTAACGTCATTTGTGTTGGGCTTTTTTTTTTTTTTTCTATTTTACTTTGTAACTTAATTTATTTTTTTCCACTAGGTAGCTTTAATTAATAAATGTTTAATAGAGTTCTTTTAATCGCTCACTGAGTAACTGTGATGGTACATTTTCTTTATCACTTTGTAGATATAATAATGTATAGCTGTATGTATGAAACACGTATTTTATGTAGGTATAAATGGTAACACTCGTTGGTAGTAAATAAATGTTATAATAAATGAATGAATATAGACAGTGTAGAATATTTATTGTTGGTGATTATTTAGTGTTTGAGTTACGCAGATAACTGAAGTATGTGTATTTAAGCTGTAACTCTACAGCACGTTTTATATGTTTGTGCAGAAGCTTATTGTCTATCACTGTGTATTGTATAAATGAAGTAACTATGTAACTCACTAATTTTTACCGTGGAGGAAATGGTGTGAGTGGTGTTGCATGTGGTGATAGCGTTGTTCTTCACGGGTTGATTGGCGTGTTGTCATCTCAGCACATGGTGACGTCGGCTTCCCACACTGGTAGCTGTGGTGAATACTGAGTAGTGATGCTTAAGCTGGGTGAAGAAAGGTAAGTAAGTCGCGTTATAAATGTGGCTCTGGTGTTTTGCTGCGTCTCTTGACCTCTGCGTCAGGCGGGAGAGAGTGGTGTGCTTGTTGCTTTGGTCTTTCCTCTTCTTTACTTGCTTTGTTTTATATTCTTCTTGTTGCTGCTTGAAGTTACGTGAAGATTATAGAGTTGTTTTGTAGACTTGTAGGCTATTTGCATTGTAGGCTGTATTTTGTAGAAATTCACTGTAGAGCTGAAGCTAATCTTGTAGAGTCTCGCCTGCTTTTGTAGAAATTTGCTTTTAATTCGGAGACAATGTCCGTAGATTCGCTGGTTCGTCATAGAAGTTGCAAGATCGTATCAATATTTTGTTAAACTACTTGCAAGGCGTCGTGTGATCCCTTCACCTCTGCATCAGCATGATGATCGGGGAGACGGAGGGGGCTGGGTGGAGAGAATACTGTCAGGAGCTGGTTATGTTGTTGGTTGTGAGAGGTATTCATTTTGTTTTCAATCTTGATATTTTGTAGGAATTCAATGTTGATTCATAGACGAGGTTCGTATACGTTCGCTGCTACCAAATGTCATAAAATGACTAAATGTCATAAAAGACTTTGTGGTTCCTTTGTGGTTGAGTTATATATATATTAGACTTGTGGACGAGCGGTTTTTATATCTTGGAGTAGCTTCCCATTTGTCATGTAGTGACAGGAGAGGTAAAGAATAGTATGGGACTATTTTTATTTGTCTTGGAAATATTAACAAGTCTCTCACACAGAGCGAAGTATAGAGTCCCGCTAGCTATCTGTCTTGCTCTGGCTCCCTCTCTCTCTCTCTCTCTCAAGTTGCTAAGCCCATTCTTTTTCTGACCCGCCTGTTCTAAGGCTTGTCTCCTTCTGATCCTGCCTGTTCTGTGGCTAACCTCCCTCTGAGCTCTCTTTCCTAAATTCTGGTGCAGTAGGGGTGTGTCACGTGTGTTCCTTGTGAGTGGAAAGTTCTAGAAGCCTGTGTGTGAGTATGTGTGTATGTGTGTGTATGGTCACTAGGCGCTGTCGTGTGCCTATCAAGCATTCCTCGAGTTAAGAGTGTGTAAGCATGTTTAGCACTGCTCGATTCTCGCAGACACAATACCTTCTCATCATCTGACTCCCTGCTTCTATCTGTCTCTCTATCTGTCTATTTATCTATCTATCTATTATGATTTGTAATTATAATACACTACCTGGTACTCCTTTTCATCAATCCGCTTTCCATCGAAATGTAAAGACCATGTTTCCAACTGTAACTTTTCAATCATTTCCTCCTTCAGTGTAGCAGCCTCTTTGTATATTGACTGGCCACTTCCTGCTTGACTTGGAGCTGGAATGTCAATACCATCATGTGAGAATTGTTTCCACATTTTAGCAGTTTGTTTGTCGATACCCCAGTGGATGTCATCAAGTTAGTTGCAACTTACTTCTATTGTGTTTCTGGTTGGTGGATGATTAGTCTCATCTTCACCCTTATATTCGCCCTCAACAGATTCAGTGGAACTACCACTAGATGAAAGATCGTAAGATGTTGATGGTAATGTAGGTTCATTAGGCAGTTTTCGTCTTTTTGGTGGGTGATTGGTTTCCTTACTTGCAACTTGACATGTTGAGTACTTCACTTCTCCTTTGCTTTGCACTTGTAGGTGGTAGAGTTGTTTATATTTACTGGATAACCATTGATCGTTCTTCTGTATGATATCAAAAAGTTTAAGGCATCATATTTTCCCCTCTTGACACATTTAACTTAAGATTTTAGCACCTCGTCAAGCTTTGCTTGTATTGATTGATCTGATACATGTGGAAAGTTCCATTTATTCTCCAGTAATTTTGTAACTTCTTTGGAATTTCGACAATTAACTCTTTTCTCAATTTGATTTTTGCTCTAAGAAACTGGTAACGTCCATCACCTTGCATTTGGTTTGGCTTTCTGCATTTTTCTTCTAATGAAGCTTCTTCTAACGGATCAATTCCTCTGCTTCTATGTGACTGCTGGAACTGCACCAAATTATTGGTCCAGACATCCTTGATGTGACTTCTTTTGTGTGACGTCATGCTTATCTGAAAAAAAAAAAAATACTAATAATATAATATTTAACAGGAACACACCAAACAATTATTTTGCTGACTGTTCACCTGCAAACTGCGAAGATAACTGTTAGATGCTGAAAACTGCATCCCGTTTTATAATATTTAGATTATTCTAGAATGTTTAAAACAATGTTAAACCATAACTGTTATAGAAAGTTCTAAACAGTTCTAAAATCTTATGTGCAAGTCTATAAAGTTATAAAAAATTGATATAAAGAATAAGAAAGTGATAAAACTTGCTTGTGGTAAAGTTAAATTTATGGTCATCTCTTCTTTTAAATTTGGGGGTGACCTTTTAATGAAACTGAGAGGAATAAGGGCTTTTCTCTTTGTTTTTAAACAAAAGTTCATCAATTTATCATACAGGTTACCTTTTAATTGAAAAAAGTCAAAAAGTTTTAACACACACACACACACACACACACACACACATATATATATATCTATATCTCTGAATATATATATATATATATATATATATATATATATACAGTATATACAAGGTGTCCCAGGAGGAAAGTCACCTATTCACAGAAATGAAAGATCAAGTCATTGTAAGTCGGAAATATTTTATGGTGAAATTCTTTTAACGCCTTGGTTTAAAAGTTACAAGACTTTAAATACGAACGTGCTCGGAGTTGGCCAGAGGGCGGGAGGGAGGGAGGGCTGCAATGGTGGGCGTTGCCATCTTGAGGGTGTTACTTTTTATTCTCTCTTGGGTATTTAACTTCTCCAGGATGTTGATGTGATTACACATCAAGATTTTCGTAAATAAAGATAAAATTAACTTAAAAAACGCGGGATATCGTTGTAGCAATTAATAACTAACACATAATGAACTCCATATGGCAACAGCGATCAGCTGGACGTTGAGGAGGAGTGTGTAGCCACTTCCCACTGATGTTTGACGTTTTGTGTGTGTGTGTGTGTGTGTGTGTGAAAGGAGGGTTGTTATTTTATTTCATTAGATGTTCAAAATGACTGCCGTCTGCTTCAATGCATAATCTTGCTCGCTGTAGCACTGAGTGTGTTGCCTTCCGCAAAACCTCTGGATTGTCCTGGATGTGCTGCGCGGCTTCCAATACTCTCTCAAGAAGTTCTTGCTTACTGTTGACTTTCTGTTGTACACCAGTGACTTCATGTGTCCCCAGAGATGGAAATCCAAAGGTGATCGGTCTGGTGATCTGGGTGGCCATGGGCATGTTCCTCCTCTCCCTATCCACTGGCTAGGGAACGACTCATTGAGGTGTTCTCTAACTTGCCTGCTGTAGTGTGGAGCACCGTCATGCTGGAAAACGAGGTGTTTCCGTGTCCTTAGAGGTACATCATCCAGCAGTGACGGCAGTTCATGTCTTAAAAAAGTGGCATAGGTATCTCCATTATGCTGATCTTCGAAGATGTGTGGGCCAATCAGGACGTTACCGACAACGCCACACCACACATTGAGGGAAAACCTGTGTTGGAGATTTCTTTCAGTTTTTTCATATGGGTTTTCCTTTGACCAGCAGTGTTCGTTGTGGGCATTGTGCATTCCTGCACGAGTAAAGATGGCTTCATCCGTGTAGAGAATGTATTTCCAAAGCTGGGAGTGATCTTGTATCCATCTGCAGAAGTCCAGTCTTTTTTCAAAATCTCCATGCTGAAGGTGCTGAACTTTGTAAAGGTAGTATGGATGGAGTCCTTCTCTTCTGAGTGTTCTCCACACTTTCATGCGAGGAACTTGAAGTCGCCACGAAATTCGTTGTGTGCTTATCCCAGGGCTTTGTTCTACGGCAGCAATAATCTGTCATGAAGCACTTCTCTCTCTGATGACAAATGCACTCCTGGGAAACAGCCATGATCTCGAAGATGCTGGTAAACTCTGTAAAAAGTTCTGGGAGTTACATGTCTTCTGTTTGGATATCTTCTTCCATATTCATGTGCAGCAGCTCTGGCACTCCCGTTACAGAGCCCGTAAATGAAGACCACGTCTGCATACTCAATGTTAATGTATGTATGCGGCATTGCGACAGGCGTGACATGGTGACAAGTGTACTGTAGCCGCCCTAAGCTAAGATTCCTCTGCCTTGAGTGATGATGGGTGGCACAAAACTGTCAACATCCAGCTGATCGTTGTTGCCATATGGAGTTCGTTATGGTTTAGTTATTAATTGCTACAACGATACCCCGCATTCTTGAATTTCATCTTATCTTCATTTACGAAAATCTTGATGTGTAATCACATCAGCATCCTGGAGAAGTTAAATACCCAAGAGAGAATAAAAAGTAACACCCTCAAGATGGCAACACCCACCATTGCAGCCCTCCCTCCCGCCTTCTGGCCAACTCTGAGCGCTTTCATAATTAAAATCCCGTAACTTCTAAACCAAGGCTTTAAAAGAATTTCACCATAGAATATTTCCGACTTACAATGACTTGATCTTTCATTTCTGTGAAGAGGTGACTTTCCTCCCAGGACACCCTGTATATATATATATATATATATATATATATATATATATATATATATATATTGTCACTGGCATAGTTACCCCAGTAGCGAATGGGTGAAATAGAAGATAAGGTGATAATGAAAGGAGAGAGAAGCGAGCCATTAATAACATAAAATCTTTTTTCTTATCAGTTTTGCTGCCTGTAAAGGGTAACCCTGGTCCCCAGCTGCATTTACCCAAGAGGTCACTTTTGCCTTCTCAACTGATAACACACCACATGTTTTTTCTCACAAATTATGCAGAAAGTTCCTCTTGTCCTTGAACTGTGGGTGTGACATAATGTGGGAGAAGCAAAGTAGGGATGGTTGCCAATTAGAAGCCTAAATGGCGCTTTCGTCACGTTCTTGATGGCACGCAATTGGTTCTGTCTGAAGTGTATGAGGCCCTCATTGGTAGCAGGTGCCTCTATTGTTTCTGTATGGACAGAGATTATTTTTAAGACAGCCTAGTGGTTAATTAGCTGAGAAAGGCAGAGTAAGACTCCTTTATAAGCTCCAGGAAAGTGTGAAGAGACACATTTGTCTTATTTTGTACACATATCCCTATACACATTTTGTCTCTTTTGTACAGACACACATTTAGTTTCATTTTGTACACAGTTGTACACATTTACTGTCACATTACACTTTTGTCACATTGTGTTGCACTTTTCCCCAACACTACTCAATACATGACTTTGATTACAAAACACACTGTTTGTGTACAATTTCTCATTTTTGGTTCACTCCTCCATTTACACTACTGTGTGATATATATCTGGATTTAACCTTCGAAGTCTCCACGTTTCCTCGGGCTTTGTCAGTACTTAGCTTTCACTGAGTGTACTAGTTAGGTAAGAAATAACTTGTTTTATATTTGTATCCTGAGGCCTATATGAATCCTCCCTTTTGTAAAACGAACCCTGATTTCTTCTTTGGTTGTGTATGTTATAGTGTACAGTAATATTAAGTTAGTTTTCTTGCAAACTTTATCTTATCCCTTCCCGTTTTTTATTAAGTGTTAAGAGGTTAAGAGTGCACTGTAATATACACCTCCATAACAATTTGGCGACCTCCTAGCCAGGATAGCTCTGTGACATAATATTGGCAACCTTGGCCACATACACAGTGCTTACTCTTACCTACTTAACTGTAATCAGTAATCATGGCCCTAATGAGTGATAGTGATGTGAAAGCATTTTTGGATTCTAAGCCATCCCCAAACAGAATGAAAACACTCACAAAACACGAGCTCATATTGCCTGCCCAGGCTTTATAGTTGAGATTTCCTGCCTCAGTCACTAAGACTAAGTTACTTGATTTAATATCGGACACCATGTTTGAGTAAAGTGAGTCCTCCATAGCTAGTTCTGAGCCATTTGATACTGCACAAGGTGTTGACCCTGAGCCGTTGGCATCGGAGATACCTGGCCCTAGTGATTTTTCTGCTCATGATACTGGTAACAAAATGCAACTTGAATTAGCCGGAATTAAGTTGAGCGAACTTGAAGTGCTAGCAAAAATGAAAGAACAAGAATGGAATGCCAAAATGAGGGGAAATAGAATTACAGGCTCAAATGAGACATAAGGAAATGGATAACGAATTCAGACTGAAGCACCCTGGTTTACCTAGAGCTAGTAGTTCATCTGCCAAGGAATCTTTTGATGTTGCTAGGAACATTAACCCGAGACGTCCCGTCGACGTATGGGTACGTTGCAACATTTTCCATTTGGCAGTCCCGTCGATGTACTGGAGCGTTTTGCAATTGCAAGGTCCCTAATTTGCACAATTTTCAATTTTCTCACGTGATTTTTCGTACATATACACAGGACACCTTCCTCTATTCCTCTACAAGATGCCAAGGAGGGACAATGCCTTACACCGCATAATCTCCCCCCCCCTCGCACGCCATTGTCTCGGCAATTCACCTGCTACCAGTGACCTGGCCAATAAAGACATTCAGGGCCAGAGTGATTCCCCAATCGATGACAATGTGGAGGACAAAGTTTACATAGCATTAAAGGAAGAAACAGTCAGAAATGATGATCAGGTAATGTGGCAAAAGAAGGTCAGGAATGGTGATGAGTTAGTGAGTGAAACAATGCTTATAATGCTTATATTACTGTTTGAAAACCAATATACTCTCGTACTACATATAAATTCGTACCAAATAAATAAATAAATACCGTTTAGGAGTGGTGTGGAATAGTTATCCTCCCATAGAACTCGTTTTCTTTGCAGCCAGCCTTACAGAAAACCCTGTAAGGTAATGAGGTACTCCTACCTGTATCGAGTATTTTAAACCTCAGGTGAGAGATTTCTCTATGAATTTTCGATGTTTCTCACCAAAAGCGGAGGTTTTAGCCAAAAAAAAAAAAAAAATCGAAAAATGGTCTGGGGGGTGTCGGAGATGCGAAAGTGGTCGGGACGTGACGGGTTAAGCTAATACCTCCTTTTAATGAGGAAGATGTCACGAGGTATTTCCATAAATTTGAAAAGGTGGCAGGTCGTCTCTCGTGGCCAAAAGACTCTTGGACAGTACTGCTGCAGAGTGTTTTGAAAGGAAAGGCTCAAGAGGCTTACATTTCTCTATCTGTTGATCAAAGTGCTAACTATGATTGTTTAGAAGATGCCATTCTCAAAGCATATGAACTCGTGCCAGAGACATATAGGCTTTAATTTAGATCCACCTTTAAACAGAAAGATCAGACTCATGTGGAATATGCTAGAGTACTGACAGGCTTATTTGATCAATGGTTGCATTCTAAGAGAGTTGATTTCTATAAACTTAGAGAATTAATGATCTTAGAGAACTTCACTGGTAAGATAGATAGGGATGTGGCTACATACCTAGTGGAAAAAGATTTAGATACCCTAGCTGAGGCTGCTGTTGTAGCAGATAACTATAGTATTATTCATAAGCATGAACGTAAGCCTCAGTTATTTGTTAATGGTAGGAGAGTGAACCAATCATTTTTTGTGAACCCTTCTTCTGGTAAAGGCATGTTAATGTCAAGTGACACTAATGGGAACACTGCAACCCCAGAGCATGTTAGTTCTACGAAAGTAAGTGAGGACAGTGTTGCCAGAGGGTCAAGAAAAAGTGTCAGGTTTTGCCAGTATTGCCATAAAATGGGGCACTTGGAGGATTGGTGGTGGAAAAAACGAGGGAAAAGTCCCTCAGTCAAACTAATTTCTTTGGTAAACTCTTGGGGATCTTTTGACACCAACATAGAGCAGCCACCCACAGATATTGTTAGCAGTAGTCAGACACAACCCCAGCAGGTTCATATTGTTGATAAGGCCAGAGTGGAACTGTCAGTGGTGGATAGACAGACTCCTGTGGAGCCAGTGTTAGACACTAGTAAGACTGGGGCAGTGCAGCCATCAGGTTCAGGTGAGAGTTGTAATAAGACTCCATCACAGTGTCCTCCCCCAAGCAGTACTCAAAATGACTCCTCCCCAGGTCATTTATTTGCTAACTTTATTTCTAAGGGGTTAGTTTCAGTTGATGGAAAAGGTGGTAAGGGAGTCACTATACTTAGAGACACAGGAGCTTCACAGTCACTAATGTTGAAGGGGATTGTTGATGTAGCTGACCCTAATGAATGTGTCTTGCTGCAGGGTATAGCTGAGTTTGTATCTGTTCCCCTAGTTGAGGTGAAGCTCCAGTCAGAGTTGGTTACTGGTTCAGTGTGTGTGGGTGTTGTTGACCAGCTTCCTGTGCAAGGGGTCACTTTCCTTTTGGGTAATGACCTGGCGGGAGGACAGGTGAATGCTGTTCCCTGCATGTCAAAAACTCCCCTGAGTGAGGATAGGACTAAAGATTTGGAAGATACATGTCCTAAATTGTTTCCCGCATGTGCTGTAACTAGAGCTATGACGGCAAAAGCTTGCCATGAGAATGTTGACAGTAATGGCACTGGCAATGCCGATGATGATATTGGGCTTGGTGATACCTTTTTTTGCCCAGTTAAATGACTCGGAGGTTGATGATTCTCCCCAGACTGATGCAAATGCAAAGTTAGCTGATATGCAAAGTTCTGATCCAGAGATTGCCACTGTAATTGACTCAGCAGTCAGGGAAGATGAATGTGAGTCTGAATTGACAGAGTGTTATTATTTAAGACCAAATAACGTGTTAATGAGAAGATGGAGACCTCCTAGTGTTGCTCATGATAACAAGTGGGAGATTGTACATCAGGTGGTGGTTCCAAGACCCTATAGGCAAAAAATTATGTCCATTGCTCATGACTCTTCTTTAGCAGGTCACTTAGGGGTGAGGAAGACTCTCTCCAGCATCTGGCAGCATTTTTACTGGCCTGGAATCCGTCGAGATGTCTCCCGGTTCTGTAGGTCATGTCACACCTGTCAGCTAGTCGGTAAGAGCAATAAGCCCATCCCTGTGGCTCCTTTGATTCCTCTACCTGTGTTTGAGGCCCCATTCGCTAGAGTCCTTGTGGACATTGTTGGCCCTTTGCCTAAGACCTCTTCAGGCCACCAGTACATCGTCACAATGTTAGACATGGCCACTAGATATCCTGAAGCCATTCCCTTGAGAAATATTTCAGCTAGTTGTAGAGGAGATGCTAACCTTCTTTACCCGTTTTGGTCTCCCTAAAGAAGTGCAGTCGGATCAAGGCAGTAATTTCAATTCCAAACTGTTCAGACAAACCCTTAAGGAGTTAGGAATCTCACAGGTCACTTCCTCAGCATATCATCCTCAGAGTCAAGGTGCATTAGAGAGGTTTCACCAAACTTTGAAGAGTATGCTCAGAAAACTATGTGTTGATGAAAAGGAATGGGACAAGTGTTTGCCTTTCCTACTTTTTGCAACCAGAGAGGCACCAAGCGAGTCCTTGGGCTACTCCCCATTTCAGTTAATCTTTGGCCATGAAGTAAGAGGTCCCCTTAAACTCCTCAAAGAACAATGGGTCAAGGATGATGACCAAATTAACTTGTTAGACTATGTGTCAAAATTTAAAGAAAGACTGGCCTATAGTATGGAAGTAGCCAGGGCACACTTGGAGTCCTCTCAGGAGAAGATGAAGAGGTGGTATGACCACCTAAGAAAGTTAGGCACAGAGTGTTTCACCCAGGTGATCAAGTTCTTGTCTTGCTTCCCATTCATGGTCAGCCTCTGCAGGCAAGTTTTGCAGGCCCTTATCTAGTGGAAAAGAGGGTAGGTGAAGTAAATTATGTCATTTTAACCCCAGACTGGAGGAAGGAACGAAGATTGTGCCATATAAATATGTTGAAGGAGTACCACAGGTGAGACGTGGACCCCCCTAGTGCTGCATGCATGGTGTTGGCTGTCGAGTTTGCGGACCCCACTATGGTCAAACTCAAATATGAAGTCCGTTTGGGTGGGGCCCGCGCGGGGATTTCCCTCTCTACAGCTCTGCCAAACCTCCTCTCTCTCTCTCTCTCTCTCTTTCTCTCTCTCTCTCTCTCTCTCTCAGTTGATTGAGAAAGATTTATATATTTATAAGTTTTGTTTTCTTCTATATTGTTTCGACCTTTTTTCCACACCACCACTGAGGTAAAAGTCTTGGCGCATTTTTTTTATAGAGGTTTCCCCAGTAGGCATAAGTCCTCTCTGATCTTTAATCAGACAATTCATCCTCCGAGCTTTCTGATATGTTGATTAAGAATGAATCCACGAAATGGTCGACTGCTACGTCTTGCTGTGAATCTTCTTCTTGCTGTTGTTCAGCATGCTGCACTGCTTTCATCTAGTTATTCGGTGTTACATGATTCAAAGCTTCTTTGGCAAGACGTTTAAGATCAACCATTTTGAAGGTGTTTGCCTTGGCTATATAGGTCTTCACCTGAGCCCAAATGAGCTCAATAGGGTTGTACTGACAATGGTACGGTGGTAATCTTATGACCCGATGCCCTGCTTCTTCAGCAATTGTGTCAATTACATACTTTGTGCCAGTATCAAACTTCTTTGCAAGTTCATACAGCTCATGTTTTAAGAGATCGTCACTGGGCCGTACTCCCTTCTTTATAAGCCAGTCCCTTATATCCGATTTTCTCCAGGACGAGGTTGGGTTTTTTTCAAGTTGGACTGAATGATAGGAAGCATTATCCATAACAATTACAGAGTTTGGTGAAATGTTTGGTATTAGTTGATTCCTGAACCAGTCTTCAAAAAGTGTTGAATTCATCTGATTATGGTAGTCCCCATCGTTTTTTGCTTGAAATATCAACTCAGCATTGTTAACAAAGCCATTTCTCGTTCCAGCATGCACAATAATTAAACGACATCCTTTTCCAGTCGGTTGCTGTATTCCAGTGGCTTGTGGGGATGCAGTGTCAGTCCAGCATTTTCCAACTGTATAATTTTGATTTACCCAAGTTTCGCCAAGATACACAATGTTCTGGGAAGACACTTTGACCTGCCGAATTTCTCTCAAAAATCTGGTCCAAACTGCTGCTACATCGCTCCTTTCCATGAGGAACTTTCGGCCATCAACTTTTGCATATTTGAAGCCCATCTGCAAGAGAATCCTGCGAAGAGACTCGTTGCTTCCGTTGAAAGATATGTTTTCCTTGAGTTCTTCGTAAATCTTGTGCAATGTAGGAATTTCATGCCTTTCATAGAATCCCAGGACAGTTCTTATGACCACACGCTTGTCGAAATCGTCGAGATTCGTTACAGTTGCACTGCGCTTCTTTTTTGGTGACGAGAATACAGGCTGTTCTGGTGACATTTGTGTCACACAAGCTTTATTGAATTTTGAGCAGATTCTTTGGACTGTTTCTTCGCTAACGTTGGTAGCTTTGGCAGTGTGAGCAACTGCTCCTGAAGGTGGAATTATAAAGTCTCCAATAGCCTTTTCTTCTAAAAAATACTTGTTCACATTGTAAATAAGTTCTTTCTCCCGACTATGGAGCACACGAGAGCGAGTCGGAGTAGCTGCCATCGTGGGTGGAGATCAGGGAGGAAATGACCGGTCACCTGTAGTCTGAGGTGGGTGTCCTTGACCTCTGGCAACGTCGGAAAGCGACGTTGTCACGTGGTGTGGAATTTATACAAATCATTGTTATTATCCTAAAAAGCGACACATTCATAGCACTATATAGCCTTATTTAATATATTTAATAAGTACAGAATATTTAATATACAATTTCAAATAGTAAATAGCTAACGTATGACAGAGAGAGAGATAGGTACTGGGGTTGATGCGGCAGAGCTGTAGAGAGGGAAATCCCCTCTCGGGCCCCACCCAAACAGACTTCATATTTGAGTCTGACCATAGTGCTGCATGCGTGGTGTCGGCTGTCGAGTTTGCGGACCCCCCCAGTGCTGCATGCGTGGTGTCGGCTGTCGAGTTTGCGGACCCCCCTAGTGCTGCATGCGTGGTGTCGGCTGTCGAGTTGGCAGAGGATGAGGGCTGCCCTTTGACTTTGGACCAGATGAAAAGTTGGAGAGAAAACCAGGAAGCTTGGAGTACACTGACTGATAAACTCAACCACTTGACTGCAGGGCGGTGTGCTGAGCTTGTTGCCCTTCTCAGGAATTTCTCTGATGTCTTCCGGGACACCCCAGGATGGACGGAAGTGGCACAGCATGATGTGGACGTTGGAGATGCCAGCCCTGTAAAGCAGTCCTCCTACCGGGCTAGTCCTCAGAAGCAGACCATCATTCGAAAGGAGCTGAACTACATGTTGCAGCAGAGGTTAATCGAGTCCTGTCAAAGTGAGTGGTGCTCCCCAGTCATAGTGGTTCCAAAACCCAATGGGAAGGGGGGATAGAATACTTCCCCAGTATTCCCTGCTTGTCGTAAGAGGCAACTAAAAGGGACACTATTATCTACATTCTCTTTGCTCTCTTTCTTTCCCTTGTATATACTTTGTCTGTCCAAACCCTCTGCATTTTACTTTCATTTAGTTAATTTCCTCTCTCCACTGTCTGGTTCCTGCGAGTCACTGGCACTGGCTCCAGGGTAAAATATTTTTTTGCCTAAGAAATCTTGATGAACTCTGGTGACGAAGCAATGGCCCTCAGTCCCGTGCAGCCCTTAAGTGGGCAGGGGGTGCTAAGAATCCCACGGTGTAAATATAAGTTTATACATCCTTAAGAATAGGAAACTGGAATGTTCGAACTCTCAATCAGGCTGGTAAAATGAAAGAGTTTATTTCAGTGTTCAAAGAATACAAGATGGATATTTGTGCTCATACAGAAACGAGGTTGCTTGGAGTTGATAAAATGAATTTGGAAGATGGTATTACTTTGTTGGTTTCTGGTAGGAGTGATGGAAATCATTACCAAGGAGTAGGCTTACTGCTAAGTAGAGATGCTTGTAAGGCAGTATGTGAGTTTGAACCAATTAATGAGTGCTTGCTTTATGCTCGTTTAAAATCTGACCATGGTAATATCAGTGTGGTTGTAGTGTATGCTCCGACAAATGAGGCTGCTGATGAAATGAAGGATGACTTTTATGAGAAGCTACAGGATGTAGTGAATAGAGTGGCAACACATGATGTGTTAATTTGCACTGGTGATTTTAATGCGATTGTTGGCAGTAGTAAGGATGGCTTTGAAGATTGTATAGGTAATGAGGGTGTTGGTACAAGGAACGAAAATGGGGTGCGACTTGGAAGCTTTTCTTTGGCAAATGACCTTATAATTGGTGGAACTATCTTTGAGCATAGAAAAATACATAAGACTACCTGGATTTCACCATGTGGTAAATATTGTAACCAGATTGACCACATTGCAATTAGCAGAAGGCATAGGAGTTATTTGCAAGATGTTTGCGTAAGGAGGGGGGGCAGATATAGGTAGTGATCATCAACTTGTTGTGTCAAAGATTAAAATAAAACTTAAGAGAAACGTTAATGGTAATTGTACAGGAGCTAATAATTATGATTTGGATGAGCTGAGAAGTGATGAGAGCACGAAGGAAAAGTTTCGGTGGGAATGTAGGAACAGGTTTCTAGTCCTGCAGCCTTTGATGGAATCTGAAGACAATGATATTAATCAAATGTGGAGAGAGGTAAAAGAGGTTTTGCATGAGAGTGCTAAGGTTACTATTAAGAAAAAGGGAAAAGCGAGAAGGAAAAAGTGGATGTCAGATGAAACATGGAAAGCAATTCAGAAAAGGAAAGAGGCTAAGTTAAGAAGTGAAGAACAACATGTTGATGGCCAGGTAGTTGAAGTACTTAGAGCAAAGTACTGGAGTTTACATTCTGAAGTAAAAAGACTCGTTAGACGTGATAAGAGGAGACTATATGATGAAAAGGCGACAGAGACAGAAATTAAATTAGGTAAAAATGACGGTCAGAGCACAAGAGCAGCATATCAGGCCATAAAGGAGTTAACTGGGACTGAAAAGAGAAGGAAGGAAATACCTGTACGAGATAGAAATGGTAATTTGATGACTAAAGATTTGGATATAAAAGGAAGGTGGAAAGAGCACTTTGAATCTGTTCTAAATAGACCAATCCCAGCTGAAGAGGACATTTTGCTAGCCGAGAGAGATAGAAATAGGGGATATAACTTTGGAAGAGGTAGCAAAATCTGTAAAGGAGTTAAAGAATTTTAAGGCCCCAGGAGAGGATGGAATATTCCCTGGAATGCTTAAGGTGGAAAATGACGAGTTGATGAATGCGCTTTTGAAACTTTTTAATGTGGCTTGGGATAATGGTGGAATTCCAGAAGAGTGGAAAAATGGAGTGATTATAAAAATACCAAGAAAGGGAGATTTAAATGTGTGTGCCAATTGGAGGGGGATAACTTTGACACCTGTAGTTCCAAAAGTCTTTTCCAAAATCTTGCTGAACCGAATAGAGCCAGTAACTGATAAAATTTTAAGAGAAGAACAAGCGGGAATTAGAAAGGGTCGAGGTTGTAATGATCAGATTTTTATTGTAAGGCATCTAATGCAACACGCTAATGAGATAAAAATGCCACTTAGTATGTGTTTTGTGGATTTTGAAAAGGCGTTTGATAGTGTTTCACGTGGAGCTATGTTGAAAATTATGAGATTCCATGGTATACCAGAAAAGTTTGTAAATATTATTAGAAGTCTGCATGAAGGTACTTTTTGTAAGGTAATGGTGGGTGGTTCTTTGAGTGATCCATTTCAAGTTAGTTCAGGAGTGATTCAAGGAGGAGTTCTTTCACCATTGTTGTTTGTTTTGGTTATGGATTATGTTATGAAAAAGGTTGTAAGGAGAACAGGTGCAGGAATTAACTGGAAAGAAAATAAGAAGCTGATGGATTTGGACTATGCTGATGATATTGTACTGATTTGTGGAAGTATTTACGAGATGCAGAGGGTGCTTGATTGTCTGGTGGAGGAAGGAGAAAAAGTGGGATTGGTAATAAATTGTGGAAAGACTGAAATTATTAATATGAACGTGGAGAACCAAATCGATTGTGTAATTGGGAATAATGTGGTGAAGAATGTAGAAAACTTTAAATATCTGGGAACGATTGTATCATCCAATGGATCATTAAACAATGAAATTGAGGAGAGGATTAGACAGGCTTGGCGAGCTGTTGGATTGATGAAATCTGTTTGGAATAATAATATGCTTTCGGTACATACTAAAGTGAAAATTTACAGGTCCATAGTTAGACCAATTTTAATTTACGGGCACGAGTCATGGTACAGTACAATTATAACAGATCAGAAAGTATTAGGATTTGAGAATAAAATACTGAGAAGGATTCTTGGGGTAAAGTGGCAAGACAGAGTTACAAATGCAAGAGTAAGGGATATTACGAGAGTGGAACCAGTTAATGAATATGTGAGACTGTCTCGCTGGAAGTGGCTGGGGCACATATACAGAAAAGAAGGTAGTTTAATACAGGATGTGCCAGAGTGGACTGCAAGAGGAAGAAGATGTAGAGGTAGGCCGAGGGAAACCTGGTTGAGGACAATGTATAAAGAAGCAGGAGAGGAATGTTGGTGGGACCTGAAGGAGATGGCAAGAGACAAATATTGGTGAAGAGTGTTCATTGAAGCCCTATGCATCCCGTGGGGTGCAACACCCAAGGATGTTGAGAGCTGTGTAACTTATATTGACGATGTTGTTATTTTTAGCAACACCTGGGAACAACACTTGAGCCAACTAGATGCCTTGCTTCAGAGACTGTCCTCTGCTAATTTAGTGCTTAACCCCTGTTAGGTAATGTTCTGAAAAATTACACTATAGGTAACCAGGGGTCTGACTGACCCCAATTTTAAAAATTTTTGTAAAAATCGAAACACAGTTGATTGACACATGCTTTTTTATTCAGATACTACAACCATTTGGCCACAATTTCGTATGAAAGTTATCAAAATCCATCTTCAAAAAAATAATTAGGAAAAAAAAAAAACTTGAAAAATGTACCACTATAACAGTAATGTTTCTACTCCCCTGCTACAAATGATTCCCCACTATTGGACCACCGGATCATGTACATACATGACCCAAGTATGTGGTATGAGAGACATAAGCCCCTATGTTTGTAAATAAGGCAAAATCTGTAAAGGTATAAACAGGGAAACCAAAAAAAGCTGGTTTTCGTGACACCTCTAATGCATTATCTAATGTAGGTAGAAACACATGTACAAACAACATTGTATCCACACTATTGGCTCAAAGTTAACACAAAAACATTATAATGCAATTGCTTTGCATGTGATATAATTGGAAAGCCCATGTGTATGTAAAAAAATAAAATATATTTTTCTTTTCCTTTTACAGTTTTGCTTTACAAACAAAAAACATTCAATTCACATGGAATGATGGCTTGATGCGCTTTTTTATGACCTGGTTTAGTTGCAGTCCAGGCATATAGGGGAAGAATACTCAGGACACACTGGACGCTGGCAATGTAGACACGTCATGTGGGTCTTGCGATCCTTTGACCTGTCGCACAGGGCACACTGCCTCCTTGTTCCATCTGTTGCAGGAGGCCTCACGTGAGGGATGTTGATGTCAAACACTTTCCCGATCGTCAGCTTTGTGCTCCTCTTCATGGTTCGGAATTCCATTCTTTCTTCAGCCCAGGGATACATCAACTTCTCAGCCAGGTCCATCATATACTGCCGACGTTCGATTCGAGGTTCTCCCTTCCTGGACCTAGTCTGGTTGCACACAGTCCAGGAATTCACAACAGCTGCATTCACCATGGCATAAAACATGCAGAGAGGCCAGTGCTTGGTCTTGCGGCTGCAGGTGTAGTGTGCAGTCACCTGGTCAAATGCATCCACCCCTGACTTGGTTTCATTGTAGTACAGAATGACCTCAGGCTTCCCGTTAGGTGCAATGTTAGGAGTGCTGTGTATGGAGCTGATCAGCCAGACAAACTTAATGTTTTTCTTATTGGGCAAATGTGAAAGGACGAGTAGGTCCTTGTCATATAAGAAAGCTGTGGTGCCCTTAGGAATTACCTTCTTGTCTTTCATCAAAGCTGGTATGTCTGGCTTGTTTTGTTTGAGAGTCCCAACATATGTAAGGCCATAGTTCTTTAGCAGGTCTTCAACAAGAGGGATAGATGAGAACCAGTTGTCCCCTGTGATGTTTCTTTGAGTGTTTTTGTAAGGCTCAACCAAGTGGGTGGTCAGATAGTGGCCCATGCTCATACTTGCAGGTGGTTTTGTTTGTTTTCCAAGGTAACACATCAGGTAACCTGGGGTCTGACAGGCCCAAGCAAAATTGCACATCAAGTAACCTGGGGTCTGACAGACCCCAGCAAAACTACACATCAGGTAACCTGGGGTCTACTGACCCCAAGCCTTTATTAGAGGCCAAACTAATCAAGATCAGGAAAATTTCTAATCACCACACTCATCTACACTACTCGTCAGGAAGGTAGAGGGAAAACCAAATTCCACGGCCTTAATATATATGTATGGCATGAACAAAAACATTGGCTGGGGTCACTCAGACCCTAGATTACCTAACAAGGGTTAATTTAGCTAAATGTGAATTTGTGAGGGCTCGAGTGCAGTACCTAGGTTATGTGGTCGGTTTAGGCCAAGTGAGTCCACCTGATGTTAAAGTTCAGGCCATAGTCAATTCACCCCCAACTCAAAAATAAGAGAGAGTTGCAACGATTCTTGGGTATGGTAGGGTACTACAGACGTTTTGTCCTGAACTTCTATGATCTTGTAGCTCCTCTCACTGATTTGTTAAGAAAAGGAGTCAAGTATGAGTGGAAGCCAGAATGTGAAGAAGCCTACTCTAAAGTCAAAGCCATTCTGTCAAGTCACCCAGTGCTTCAAGCTCCCAATTTTGATAAACCCTTTAAATTAGCTGTTGATGCCAGTGGCCTAGAGGCCGGCACAGTCTTGCTTCAGGATAATGATGAAGGCTTTCAGATGCCTGTGTGCTATTTTAGCAAAAAGTTCAATAAGGCCCAGAGAAATTATTCAACTATTGAGAAAGAACTCGTTGCACTCATACTTGCCCTTCAACACTTCTCTGTGTATGTTGGTCCAGGGTCAGGTGATGTTGTAATGTACACTGATGACCACCCTCTGAAATTTTTGTCCCGATTTAAAGACAAAAATCTTAGATTGACCCGCTGGGCCCTATTTTTGCACGCATACTCTCTTGATGTAAGACATGTAAAAGGTGTTAGTAATTTTTTAGCAGATTACCTGTCCAGAACTTGATTGTACAGTATCCAGAAATTTCCCCTTGGGAAATTTCTTCTCTCAGGAAGGGAGGTGTCACTGGCGTAGTTACCCCAGTAGCGAATGGGTAAAATAGAAGATAAGGTGATAATGAAACGAGAGAGAAGCCAGCCATTAATAACATAAAATCTTTTTTCTTATCAGTTTTGCTGCCTGTAAAGGGTAACCCTGGTCCCCAGCTGCATTTACCCAAGAGGTCACTTTTGCCTTCTCAACTGATAACACACCACATGTTTTTTCTCACAAATTATGCAGAAAGTTCCTCTTGTCCTTGAACTGTGGGTGTGACATAATGTGGGAGAAGCAAAGTAGGGATGGTTGCCAATTAGAAGCCTAAATGGCGCTTTCGTCACGTTCTTGATGGCACGCAATTGGTTCTGTCTGAAGTGTATGAGGCCCTCATTGGTAGCAGGTGCCTCTGTTGTTTCTGTATGGACAGAGATTATTTTTAAGACAGCCTAGTGGTTAATTAGCTGAGAAAGGCGGAGTAAGACTCCTTTATAAGCTCCAGGAAAGTGTGAAGAGACACATTTGTCTTATTTTGTACACACATTCCTGTACACATTTTGTCTCTTTTGTACAGACACACATTTAGTTTCATTTTGTACACAGTTGTACACATTTACTGTCACTTTACACTTTTGTCACATTGTGTTACACTTTTCCCCAACACTACTCAATACATGACTTTGATTACAAAACACACTGTTTGTGTACAATTTCCCATTTTTGGTTCACTCCTCCATTTACACTAGTGTGTGATTTATATCTTTATTTAACCTTCGAAGTCTCCACGTTTCCTCGAGCTTTGTGAGTACTTAGCTTCCACTGAGTGTATTCTGGTTAGGTAACAAATAACTAGTTTTATATTTGTATCCTGAGGCCTATATGAATCCTCCCTTTTGTAAAACGAACCCTCGTTTCTTCTTTGGTTGTGTATGTTATAGTGTACAGTAAAGTTAAGTTAGTTTTCTTGGAGACTTTATCTTATCCTTTTTGGTGCTTAATTAAGGGTTAAGAGTGCACCGTAATATACACCCCCATAACAATATATATATATATATATATATATATATATATATATATATATATATATATATATATATATGTATATATATATATATATATACAGTATATTGATAGATAGATAGATAGATAGATAGATAGATAGATATTTGGAGCGTGGAAATCGCAGACGTTGGAAGAGAATCACCAGGCTGAACACAAACATGGTGGTGAAGTTAGGGTCTTTATTTGCTGATGTTTCAGAAAATGATTATTTCTTCAGAGCAAAATCTACAATGGAGATATATACACAGTTAAGATTTTTATGTTATAACGATCAAAACAAAACTACGAAACATGAAAGTAAAATACAACGAAGTTCATTAAAATACCACGTTCGTAAACCAGTAATTAAATATAAAATGAAGGCGGTAGGAGTACGAAAGCAAAACGAATCTGTAAAATAGTAAGTGCAGTATTGTAAAAAAAACTTACCTAGTGTGGAAAAGAAAACAGTTCACAGGAAGGTCCAAGTCATTACTCTTCCGAAAAACACTATATACTTTCCCATAACATACACGGGACCCCTTAGCTTCACACTGAGGAACAAACTTATAAAACTTTCAGCCTAACACTTCCCACCAGTGACACTTAGAGTTGTGTTTAAAAAACAAAAAACACTCCAGAATTATTTCAAGGTAAAAGACACCATTCCCTTACACTTACAAGCATCCGTTGTTTATCTCTTCACGTGTGCCAGCTGTAAGGTGGCATATATAGGTAAAACAAAAAGACACCTAAAGACACGAATCCATGAACACTTAGGTCGTTCAGTTCGAACAGGCCAGTTAATCAC
>NC_136957.1:31823641-31906141 GCF_032717465.1 Coenobita brevimanus | reverse complement strand
GCTTCCTCTTGGTGTATACCCCTTTTCTTTCGTTTCCTGAGAGGTTGGTATGATGAAAGTTAGGGTAATTAAAAAAATGAATTTGATCATCTGTCGTTCTCTCTCTCTCTCTCTCTCTCTCTCTCTCTCTGTCGTTTAATTTATATTTTTGAGATATCGCAAAATTATCGTGCAAAATGTATGATAATGATAAATGCTATCGTACATCGTATAGAAAAAGATTTTTTCGTTTATGTAGTATAATTATCTTTCTATACGACAACACTGTATAAGATCCAATCCACAAAAAGAAATTGTGTGGCAGATAGAGTGCTGAGCCACAGGGAGTGCCAGGTTAATGAACTGAAAAGGAGACATTAAAAAAAGAAGGATAAAAACTTTAATGCCGTCACGTCCACTGGCTGGTCGCTTACCTTGAAGGGTTCTAGGTTTCGGTAGCCTAACTACTGGCCTTAATTAACAGTTAACTACAACAGCTGGTAATTATTCAACACTTAACATAATGAAGTAGCATCAGTGTATTTGCAGGTGGCATCTTTTAAATTCATCAGCAAGTAACATTTATCAGCAGATAACCACATAACACAGCAGGTAACCAATCAGCAGGTGACAATGAAATAGCACTGCTATACTTGCACGTAAAATTATTCAACCATATCAGCATGTAACTCCAATCAACAGGTAACCACATTACGAGGTAACATCATTAGCAGGTAAAACGTGCATCCTATCTTTAGGCAGGGTCAGCAGTAGGGAACATCCGTGGGGTTATCAGGAATAGGTAACTACAAATTAGTTGTTCTGTCTCACATTAATGCAGTATCCATTTCTAATGGTTTCCTGTTGTTTGCATTTCAGACACGTCCTGCACTTGCCGAACATATTCCAGACACTCCCACGCTCCTCACCCGGATCCTGTGAGGGAGATGAGGTTAGGCTGGGCGGGGTTGGTTTGGGATGGATTATGCTGAGTTAGGTTAGATTAGGCAGTCCAAGCTGGCTTGGTTAAACTGGGTTGGGAGAGATGAGATAGGGTTAGGTTGGGGGGGGGGTTGGATTGGGCTGTCTTGGGTTGGACTAGGTTAGGTTAGGTATTAACGAAGAATATAGATTGTAACATTGGGCTGTGTTGGGTTAGATTAAAATTATTTACAAATCAGATTAGATTATGGTTAGGATTGGTCTGATTTGGCTGGGTAGGGTTGAGTTGGGTACGTATCCTGGTTTGGATCAGGCTGGTTTCATGAGAGTAGAGTTGGGTTGAGATGGGCTCGGTTGGGGTGAGAAATGTAAGAGTAGTGTCAAGATCAGCGTATAATGAGCTTGCTGATCACTGATGTTTGGACAAATCTCCCGTGCTGAATAGGTTTTTGAACCGTGTATCTTACTGCATCGGTTCGAAAAGTCTCCCTTATGATGAATTAATCTGTTTGAATGTAGTCAGAATAACTGGAAATGCGTTACTGGGGTGAAGAGAATAGAAAGATTGCTAAGTTTTAAAAAGGGCAAAAGTTTTAAAGAGCATGTATTTATTATAAGGGCATGTATTTATGAGTTAACAAACAAATACATCTTAGAATAATAAACTTCATACTGCACCTATTTCGAGAATGTTTATCTTCAGAGGGACTTACAAAATTAATGCTTCATCATGCCATAAAGGTATAATGAACGTACTGTGCCAGAGAACTGAGGTAAGTGCTGCCTGAGATATATTGTCTCTTCAAAAGATATATACCTAAAGAATGACTCCCAGGCGAATGCTGATTGGCTGTCACGTTCAGCTTGCCTAAAACACTAATGAAGGAGGTAGAAAAGCGGCCAGAAGTAATTATAATTCTGAATGTACTATATCTGTCTACAATCTATTCACTTACCTGCGCACTGTCTTACCTACCTACCTACTCAGCTACTTGCCTTGGCACAGACGAGGCAGCAGTCACACACATCCGTCACCGTGCCATAAGGACAGTCTTGTGGAGGCTCTGGGCATCGGTCGTCCCCCTCACACGGGCTGCAACGAAAGGCAATGGTGCTGGCGTGGATTAAAGGTGTGAATGTGGGAAATGAAACTGGGGAGAGGGGGTGGGGAGAGACAAGATATGGGAAAGTATGACGAGGAGAGAGAAAAACAGAGAGGAGCGGAGGTCAGGCACAGGGAGATAGGGGTAAGAGGAAGCTGATTTATTTTTACGAGGGGAGAAGGTGAAACAAAGCTGGATGGGAGGAAAGGAGGAAGGGAACGAAGGATGGGGGAAAATGGCGAAGAAAGAATGTGGGGAGAAAGGGTAGAGGAGGTAGCGATAGAGCAAATGTGAAGAGGAGGAAGATATGAAAGGAGACTGGGACAAGAGGAGACGGGGAAGAGGAGGTATGTTTGAGGTGGGGAGAGGGGGAGGAGAGGCAGGTTTGTTTTAATCAATTTATTACGCCCAAGGAGCGACATAC
Organism: Coenobita brevimanus; assembly: GCF_032717465.1. Lineage (NCBI taxonomy): Eukaryota > Metazoa > Arthropoda > Malacostraca > Decapoda > Coenobitidae > Coenobita > Coenobita brevimanus. The sequence goes on along the minus strand of NC_136957.1, from coordinate 31,903,693 downwards.
CTGGCAACAGGACCATGAGGCCAAGTATTATGTACAGAGGAACTCGTGTCTCGTAGGGAGGAGAGGCAGGGATGGCGGGAAGGGATGGATAGAAGAACGAGGGCTGGGAAAAGAAGGATGGAAAAGGGGAGTAAAAATTTGGAAGGGAGAAGAACAGTTCCGGAGAGAGAGAGACAGAGACAGAGACAGACAGACAGACAGACAGAGACAGAGACAGACAGACTGAGAGAGAGAGAGAGGGGGGGGGGAAGAGAGGAACAGAAGAGAGAGAGAGAGAGAGAGAGAGAGAGAGAGAGAGAGAGAAGGAAGTAATTTTCTCTCCCCGTCAAAAAAAAAAAAGAAAAAAAAGTTACATGGGACTAACAAACAAATACGAGTGATTTATCTTGGAGAGATTTGTTTAAGGTTCTCCAAAATAAGTATGTATTTTTTTCTTCGCCAAAAATAATAGTTAACTGGGACATAGGCTATCAGATCCCTCTTTTCTTTACTTCTTGAGTAACAATAAACTAAGAAATAGGAGTGGCTGTTCTTGCAGAGATTTGATTATGGCTTTGCAAAAAAAAAAAAAAAAAAAAAAAAAACTCTCCCCCTTAGAAGAAACTTTCCAAACAACATCCCATTAGTGCCAATAACCTAAATTACCCACCCACACGCACCACACGTGTGCTGCCTCAGGCTAACATGTTTTTTGATACACTAATTAACCCAAGTGCAAATTTCCCACCCACGCACACACCACAAGTGTGCCGCCTCTGACTAAAACATTTCTGGATATATAATTGACCCAAGTGCGAATTTCCCACCCACATACACAGACACCACAAGTGTGCCGCCTCTCTCTCTCTCTCTCTCTCTCTCTCTCTCTCTCTCTACGGTATATATACATGGTATATCTATATAGAAAAGGAATTTCACCCGTATATATCGTAAGTCGTATAATGATATTTGATATAGATATATATTGCATTTAGTCGTCGTCTTAGTGGTGCGAAGGCTAGTGGTTGAGGGGTGAAGAAGGGAAGGGAAAGGGGATGGGGGGGGTAGAAGAGGAGAGGGGAAGTGGGAGTAGAAGTGGAGAGGGGAGTGTGGGATAGCGGAAGGGGAGAGAGGGAACCAAGGGGTTGAGGAGGAGAGGGAGAAATTCTGTAGGGTTGAGGGCACAGGCAGGAAGGTGGGGAGAGGTGAGTGGGGTGAAGATTAGGGGTTGAGGGAAGGAGAGTAGAGGAGTGGGGTGTCAAGTGCGGGGGTGGGGTGGGGTGGGGTGGGGTGGGGATGAGTGAGATAAAGGTGATATGGTGGTGGTGGTGGTGGTGGTGATGGAGTAGAGTGATGGTTAGAGGAAGAAAAAAGTTGAGGAATGTGAGCGACACGATCATGGTGGTTGTGCGGATGGGGTAAGATGAAGGAAGGAAAACGCATTGGAGTTATAGTAGGACTCGCGCACGTTTGCGGCTGTGGTGTGGCCCGCACCTGTGTACAGTGTTGCCACGTTTTCTATACCGTTATCTCTCTCTCTCTCTCTCTCTCTCTCTCTCTCTCTCTCCTGGCGGGAAATGTGAGCCACCCTGAGTACTTTTGATTCTTTTATAAGTTATTTATAATTGTGCTTTCATTTGTTAAATTGGTTTTGTTATATTTAGTGATGCCGACAATGCATTCAATGCATGCCCCTCTCCTGCCTCTCTCTCTCTCTCTCTCTCTCTCTCTCTCTCTGTAGGGAAGCTATCTGTCAAGGCCACCGACTGGGTGTGGAAGTGTTGCCGCTCGCGAGTGAATAGTTTTTTTTTTTTTTACTTCGGTATTGGCATATGCCTACTATTTTGTCCTACATATTAGCTTATGATTATAAATGTGATTATTCCTCGCCCTTAAAATTATGGTAAAAGCCAGTAAATGTGAGCATTTTTCCCAAGCAACACCTGTACAAGCTATGGTTGGGTATACGGAGGGGTACGTACTTTATTTTAGGCCAGACTGGGTAAGTGTTGCCACTCACAAGAATTACATGAATTATTTCTTTTACTTTGGATATTGGCATATTTCTTCTTTTTTCAGGCTCATTATCTTATATCCATAACTGTGATATTATTACCCACCCTAAAACTACGCTAAAAACCATTAAAAGTGACTACAATATCTTTTAGCAACACTGTACAATATGTATGCCATGTTTCTGTGTTACTGTATAAATATTTTATGCATAATAAGATTACTGTTGATTCATCCATCAAAATACACAAGTGTAAGCTTTATTCATCTGAATTTATCGAATTTGTGATGCCTTGTACATAAATAGCTTCCGTTTCACATCGCAAGTTGGGGAAACGTGGCACCATTGTACACAGGTGCGGGCCACACCACAGCCGCAAACGGGCGCGAGTCCGACTATAATGCCGTAGTGGGGTGAGAGAGGATGAGGAGGATGGTGAAGTGAACCGAGCAGTGAATGGATTGAATAATAATAATTTTACGGTCATAATCTTTTCACTTTAACATGGCCTAAAACTGCCGGCTCTACATCTTGTGAAAATAGTTTAACACCGAAATTGGGTACTAGTCACGAAGAAGTGCATTCCACGGAGCTGCGTGATATCAGCTGCAAAATGACGAAAATTTGGTGCAAGTTAAGGTAAAGAATAATAGTTTATTCTGCGCACATGGAGATATAGCTGATGGAGATACAGCGGATGCGACGGTGAGGATTTTGGTGAGGGGTGGTAACACACTAAAGATATCATCAGTTATTCCCATTGCTGCATAATGTTAGTATACAAGTGTGAGTACTTTGTTGAGATGGTAGAGGTTAAGGAAGGAGAGGAAGTTGATGGGTGTTGAAGAGGGTGTGGTACAGTTCTTTAACCCTAATTTGACTCAGATTTTTGTTCTTGTGCGGCTATTTCCTGTTACAGTTCAGCATTCAAGATGGAGTTGGCAGTTTTACCCCCTAACACCTATTCCTAAGGCTAAACGATTTACATCATCTTACTGTCCTATTCTGTGTTATCGCCAAACTTTGCATAAATAACGTACGAAAGACTATCAACTTAACATATCCAAAAGTAAATCGTTAAGGAGGAAGTGCCCGACGGGAATACTGGCCTTGGCGGGGGTTTGGTAAAGGTTGGTGGATACAGTCTTATGTGGGGTTAGGAAAGGGGTGTGGCAGGGTGAAAGAGAGGTGGGTGAGATGGGGTTTGGTAGGAGGATGAGGTGGACTGGTGAAAGATAGGTGAGGGAGAAAGAGAAAAAGAATCTATGAAATTCTAAACGAAGCCGACCCATACGCATGTGGGTGGAGCCCTTATGTTATGTTATTGGCTCAAAAACAAAGAAAACGTGCGGGTACAGGGCTAACGAAAACATAAATGCAGGCATATATCACAGTGCAAAATGCGGACTTCGGTGTACACCGCGCGCAGATGTATCTTATATATATATATATATATTTATATATATATATATATATATATATATATATATAGCCGTGGCTCAGTGGGTTACAGCGCTCCTCTCTGACCGAAGGGTCGGAGGATCGAATCCACCCAAGGGTCATTGGTAGACTTCAAGAAGGCCATCCGGTCATGAAATGCTACACGCTCCAGTTCAAAAAGTCCTCTACCCAGGAGCAACGCCTTAGCCCTTCGGGGATACCTGGCGTAAAACCAAATTATTTTATTTATTTTTATTATATATATATATATGAGGAACACACTGAGGTCGTTTGGCCATGTGGAAAGGATGGAGGGTGAAACACTGACGAAGAGAGTGTATGTGAGGGAGGTGGAAGGAAGAAGGGGAAGGGGGAGGCCAAGGATGAGATGGAGGGATGGGGTGGAGAGGTATATGAGAGAGGGGGGTGTGAGTTAGGAGCAGGGCAGTGAAATGACGGGGGAAAGGGCGACTTGGAGGCGATTTGTTTGTGGCCACCCCAAACGGGATTGAAGCATCTGGCTATATATATATAGATATATATATATATATATATATATATATATATATATATATATATATATATATATATATATATATATATATATATATATATATATATATCCATCATCCAATTCCACGTTGCCCCATGAGAAGCGTAGCTGCCCGGGGCTAGGCAATTTGGTCCTGACATTTAAGATGAGAGTGAACAGCCTCACGCATCCCTGAGTGGCATTACATGAGCAATAACCCCAACCATCACTTGGATATAAACCTTCACCGGCTCAATCCGATTGGAGTGCCGTAATTACCCACTAAACCACCAGGTGCCATAATTTGGTTATATGGTTACCACCCAGCGTAGTAAATGGTTTCCTGGTGTACAGGAAACCATTAGGCTTGTCACTCAGTGTAGAGTCACCCATAGGCAGAAGAAAGAGGAAAAAATAAAAGAAAGACAAAAGAGGGAGTGTATATATATATATATATATATATATATATATATATATATATATATATATATATATATATATATATATATATGGTCAACTCTCAATTCTTTCAATAATAACTTGAACAAGTCATCATCCATTCCCCCACTAAAATCTTCAGATGGCAACATTACAAATGACCCGCGTGGGAAAGCAGATATCTTTGCTAGTACATTTGCCAGAAATTCTACCATGAAGGAAGCCAGCCAGAACGTCCAACTAGAATTTGACTCTCCCGAAATTCTATCTATCTGTCTATTGTTCCATTTAAAATACAGACAAGATACGTAAAATCCATCCTAGACAATTTACCTACCAACAAAGCTCCAGACCCAGATGGAATTCCGCCAAATGTTTTGAAAAAGTTTTCTCCAGAACTTGCCTCTGTTCTTGCTAAATTATTCAGACTATGCATATGTACTTCTTCATTCCCTAATTCATGTAAAGAAGCCAATATCCACCCAATTCCAAAGAAAGGAAGTTCCTCTGACCCCTCTGATTACAAACCAATAGCTGTCACTTCTTCTCTTGGTAAGGTATTTGAAACTTTAATTAAAAAGCACAGTTAAACATCTTGAATCCCACAACTTAATTAGTGATAGACAATATGGTTTTCGCCACGAAAGATCCTCCACTGACATACGCAATCTCCTGACTCATACCATCCATCAATCAATCGACCTACGTGGAGAAACTCAGGCGGTAGCCCTGGATATATCTAAAACTTTCGACACAGTATGACACCGTTCCCTGTTGTCTAAATTCCCCTGGTATGGACTAAAGTCTATTGTCCTTTTGATTTCCTCATATCTCAGTGACAGAAAAATAAGAGTAAAAGTAGATAATGTATATTCCAATTTCCACTCAGTTAACGCTGGCATGCTGCAGGGATCAGTTCTTGCACCAACCCCGTTCCTGGTACATATTAATGATCTCTTATCTGTCACCCACAATCCCATACATTCATATGCAGATGGCTCAACACTTCATAGTTCATTCACACTCAGACACCCATTTACAAAGTCTGATATCTCTAACTCTCAACTTAGTACAGCCATCTCCATAAATCAAGACTTATCTACAATCAGTGAATGGGGACAAAACAACCTTGTCTCATTTAATGCTAGTAAAACTAAATATATATAGTTTACTAATAGACAGGTATTGCCTGATTCGTATATTACCTTCAATGGTACAAATATTCCCATCCCCAAAAGTATTGAAATTCTAGGTGTCTCACTTAGAAATGCCCTCAACTGGACCTCGCATGTCAGATCACTTGCTAAAACCGCCTCAAAGAAACTTGGGTTATTGTACAGAGTCCGTAACTTCTTCACCGACGAGCAGTTAGCTATAATTTATAAGAGTCACGTGCACTCTCAGGTTGAATACTGCTAACCCTTGTGGAATGGATGTGGAGAGGTTGCATTAAAACAACTAGAAAAAATTCAGAACAAAGCCGTTAGAATTATTAATAATCCTGCTATTACTAATAAACTACTTCCCATACAATTAAGAAGGAATGTTGCCTCCCTACCCCTGGGGGTAGGGTTTTTTTTCAAGAATACTCCCCCAGTATCCCTGCTTGTCGTAAAAGGCGACTAAAAAGGTTGGCGGAGGGTTAGTGCCCCTCCCCGGAAAACAACTAACTAAAAAAACAAACAAGAAGCCTCGGACAAGGACTGATCTAACGATGACGGCCCAGGACCGGACAAAGGACTTGGTAATGGCTACATGGAATGTAAGAGGAGCGAATGATGAGGTGAAAGAGAGAGAGATTGTCCAGGTGCTTGAGGGTGCGAAAGTGGATGTATGTGGAATAACTGAAACAAAATGGAGAGGAGAAAGCGTGAGAGAAAGGGAGTATGGATGGGGTATATGTGCAGAAGTAGGTGAGAATGAGAGGGCAAAGGACGGAGTATGTACAGTTGAGTAAAAGATGGAAGAAGAGCATAAGACAGTATGGATCAGTTGGGTCAAGGATTGTGTGGGTAAAGTTGAAATTTGGAATACAAATGTGGGCGATTGTGTGTGTGTATGCGCCAATGCAAGATCGTGCTAGCAGAGTGAGAGAAGAGTTCTGGACAAATGTGGAATTGTGCGTGAAAAAGTTTGGAAGGAATGGAGAGACTGTTTTTGATCGGTGATATGAATGGTAAAGTAGGAAATGTGAAGGTGGATGGAATAGTTGGTGAATGGGGTCTGCCTGCTGAGATAGATGAGAATGGCAGTGCGTTAGTGGACATTTGTGCTGGGAAGGGGTTGGTGATAGCCAATACCCTTTTCAGGCATAAAATGATCCACAGGTATACATGGCGAGTGATGAGAAGGGTGGGTGGTGAACTGAATGAAAGGAAGGCAATGATTGATTATGCGTGTGTGGATGAAAGGATGCGAAGATGTGTAATGGATGCAAGAGCTTATAGAGGCTGGGGGAGTGGACTTTCTGACCACTACTTGGTGGTGGCCAGAATTAGGATCCAAGTAAGATGGAGGAATAGAAGAAGGGAAAGACGAGAGGAAGGAGTAGTTGCAAGGAGAGTGGAAAGGTTACAAGAGGATGAGAAAAAGGCAGAGTATAAGAGAGAAGTGGAGGAAGGATTGGGCAAATATGAATTGGAGTAGATGGGGAACGTGGAAGGTGTGTGCAGGATATTTACAGAAGAAATATGTGCAGCATGTGATGTGGTGTGTGGGAGGAAGAGAAGACAGAGGGGGGTGCAAGGAACAGCGTGGTGGACTGAAGAGGAAAGACAGGCTGTGGCACAAAAGAAGAAAGCATACAATGAATGGATGAGAAATAGGGGCGTGGAAGAAGTTGAGAGGCGGAAGAGAGAGTTATATGCAGAAAGAAAGAGAGAGGTGAAAAGATTAGTAAGACAGAGTAACAAGAGAGTGTATGAGGAATTTGGAAGGAATTTGAGTGTAAAGTGGAGGGACTGTAAGAAAATGTTCTGGAAAGAGGTGAAGAGAGTAAGACAGGGTGGAAGTGAGGTTAGCAAGGGAGTGAAAGATAAAAATGGTAGATTACTAGTGGAGAAGGGAGAAAAAGTGAGCAGGTGGAGAGAACACTTTAAGGAATTGTTGAACATACAGGATGGAAGTAACACGAGTATAAGTGGCTGGGGAATGGCTGGGAGAAGGAGGGAGGTGAGAAGACAGGAAGAAATCAGTAGGATAGAAGTTGTGGAAGCAATGAAGAAAGTTAAATTGGGGAAAGCCCCAGGAATTGATGGAGTGTGTGGTGAAATGCTGAAGCATGGGGGAGAGATAATAGTAGAATGGATGTGGAAGATGTGCAGATTGGCCTGGGAGGAAGGTAGAGTCCCGGAGGATTGGAAGTCAGGTATAATTATTCCCTTGTACAAAGGAAAAGGGGAAAATGAAGTGTGTGGTAATCATAGGGGCATTTGTCTTCTTAGTATAATAGGAAAAGTGTATGGTAGGATACTTATTGACAGAGTTAGAGAAAAAACAGAGGAATTAGTTGGAGAAGTACAGGCAGGCTTTAGGAAGGGAAGAGGTTGTGTAGATCAGATATTCATTCTTAGATCTTTAGTGGAAAAGTTTCTAGAGAAGGGAAAGAAGTTGTATGCGGCCTTCATGGATTTGGAGAAAGCATATGACAGGGTGGATAGACAAAGATTGTGGAAAGTATTAAGAATATATGGAGTAGATGGGAAGTTGTTGAATGCTGTGAAGAGTATGTATGATGGTGCTAAGGCTGCAGTGCGTGTGGATGGTGAACTAAGTGAATTTTTCTCTTTGAAGGTTGGGTTGAAACAGGGATGTGTCATGTCTCCATGGTTGTTCAATCTGTACATAGATGGGGTAATAAAAGAGGTACGAGGTAGGGTAGTTGATGTTGGAGTGGCCCTGGTGAGAGAGGACAGTGCTTGGAAACTCCCTGTACTGTTGTTTGCAGATGATACTGTGTTGTTGAGTGAAGACGAAGGGGAGCTGCAAGGCTTGGTGGATGAGTTTAGGAGAGTGTGTAAGAAACGGAATGTAAAGGTGAATGTAGGGAAGAGTAAAGTGATGGTCTTTGAGAGAGGTGAAGTCAGTGAATGGACAGCGAGGTTGGATGGTGAGGAATTGGAAAATGTGAGTACGTTTAAGTACTTGGGTGGTGTGATGAGTAAGGATGGAGGTTTGGAGGGTGAAGTGCATGAAAGGGTACAGCAGGGAAGAAAGGTTGCTGGTTCTTTGAAAGCAGTGATAAGAAACACGGAAGTGAGCATGGAAGTGAAAAAGTTACTACATGACAGTATTGTGATACCAACTCTAACATATGGAAGTGAAGCTTGCACGTTGTTGGAAGGACACAAGTCAAGAGTGAGAGCAGTGGAAATGAGTTATTTAAGAGGAGCCTGTGGAGTCACATGGAGAAACAGGTTGACGAATAAGGATATAAAGGAGCGTTGTGGTGTGGATGTGGATGTGATAGGAAGCCTTATGAGGAACACACTGAGGTGGTTTGGCCATGTGGAGAGGATGGAGGGTGAGAGGCTGACGAAGAGAGTGTATGTGAGTGAGGTGGAGGGGGGAAGAGGGAGGGGGAGGCCGAGGATGAGATGGAGGGATGGGGTGGAGAGGTATGTGAGAGGGGGGTGTGAGCTGGGAGCAGGGCAGCGAAATGGCGGGGGACAGGCCGACGTGGAGGCGATTTGTTTGTGGCCACCCCAAACGGGATTGAGGCGTCTGGCAATGGATAGATAGATAGATTTTTTTTATAGCAAATGCTCAGACGAAGTTGCATCCATTGTGCCACCTCTCCATGCCATCCTTCGTGCTACACGGTCATCAGGTAGAGCTCATGACTGGAATGTCACTCAGCCATATTGCAGAACCTCCGCCTATCAGAATTCTTTCATTCCCCGAACTGCATCTCTCTGGAACTCGCTTCCCCAGAGTTGTTTCCCTCAAAACTTCAATCTACAACTGTTCAAGTCTAACTGTTACAGATACTTTATGAACAGAGGACACCAGTAATCTGGTGTATGGATTAGTTTCTTTTATTAATTTGTTTTTCTTTCCTCTGTTCTGTTATTTTATATATATATATATATATATATATATATATATATATATATATATATATATATATATATATATATATATATATATACACGCTTGTCTCATGTGTTTCTCTCTCTCTCTCTCTCTCTCTCACACACACACACACACACACACACACACACACACACACACACACACACACACTCACACATAAATATCTGTCTATTATATACATACATACATACATACATATATATATATATATATATATATATATCTATATATATATATATATATATATATATATATATATATATATATATATATATATATATATATACAGTATAACAGATGGACAGATGTTTATGTATGTGTTTGTGTGTGTGTGTGTGTGTGTGTGTGTGTCGTGCTGAACTAGGTATATTGCCTATTTAATCAAATTAGGCAACTTTCCTACCAATTTTGCAAAGTTAGTATTGGTGTTGCTCATTTTGCTATCTAGGTAATATTTCTGCATTATTAACACAATATGGCATTGCAATTTTTACTATAATGTTAAATTAGAAAATAATTAAACATTTTCTTTTTTTGTATACATATTTGGATGTGTAGAGGGTAATTATGAGAACTGGAGCGGAGAAAATGAGAAAGAAGGAGGAGAGTGGAGAGGAACTGACAGGTGTAAAATAATAATAATAATAATAATAAGAAGAAGAAAATATGTATTTTGTGATACCGGGATTTTCCTCCAGATGTGAAAAAAAGAAAACTAAAGACAGATAAATACAGATAGAAACGTTATCCTCTTAGTAATTAGTTTGGGATACTTTTAAACAGGATAGGTTTGATTATTAATTATCGCACCACACACACCTCACCCTCCAGGGACGTCAAAGTATTTTGATTAAGATCGGTAATGTTCGTCTCTGTTGAGGGTTAATGATAGACAATTCATTTTTCAATACAGCGATAAAAGTTATCGAAACTGTTGACAGTAAACTTTCTGTAACTTAAGATGTTTTCTCCAACGTTCCGTCACACACACACACACACACACACACACACTCACACATACACACTGACTTCTAATCTGGCTACTGACACAAACAAGACAACTACTAACATGATGGCCTGAGTGATCACTAATTCATGCTGATGCATTTTTCCATCATGTTCACGGTACTGGCAGACGACACCTCTTATCAATTACCCGATGACTTTATTTCTATTTACAATGGACCTCTTAGACTCAACGGGTTAGAACTTACACCCATTAACTTCGTCGCTAAGATGAGGTCTTCACTTTACTCCTCTTCTCAGCTTAACGCTCTGAGGTCAAAGATGTTTTTCACAATATTCTTGCCATCTCATTACGATTCAGCTTAGCAGAAAATTTTCGACATGGAGGGTTTACATACAGGCTAGGTAAGCTTCCCTAAGCTGAGTAAAATCACCTAATATCAGCAAGAATAAACTAACAAAACGGATGTCACCAGGACTGAAGGGATTAGGAGACTAAGACAACGTGAAAAAGGTTAGGTACAGCCATAACTTCTTCAATACGAAATTTCTAATCCTAGCTGAATAAAATCGTGTGGATAAAGTAAGGATTATATATTTGGGTTGAGAAATGGTTCGGTATAACAGTGTAGGAAGAGCGAGGTGTGTGATGTTGCATTTGGTACGAAACAACGATGGGTTTTTGACTTGGTATTTAAGTAATTATAAGCAACGTTGGGTCTGGTTAGTACTTGGATGGGTGACCGCCTGGGAACACCAGATGCTGTTGGCATAACGTTCTCCGTAAGTGTCAAGTGGGGTTGGTGGAGGATTAGTGCCCCTCCCTGTAAAACAATTAACTCTAAGCCCTTGGCCACCCCGTTTGAGATACATGGCGTCTGGCAATGAATGAATGAATGAATGAATAATCCTTTAAAAACCTTGATAAGGGAAATTCTCTCTCTCTCTCTCTCTCTCTCTCTCTCTCTCTCTCTCTCTCTCTCTCTCTCTCTCTCTCATCGTTCACCAGTCCGTCTCAACCTCTTACCTAACCGCATCTCACCCACCTTTCTTTCACCCTGCCACGCCCCTTTCCTACCCTCACATAAGACTGTATAATTATATCACCCTTTACCAAACCCCACCAAAATCAGTATTCGCGCCAGTTACCTCTTCCTTAAAAATTTACTTATCGATATGGTTGGTTGATAGCCTTTCGTACGTTATTTATGCAGAGTATGGTGATAACACAGAATAGGACAGTAAGATGAAGTAAATCGCTAAGGAATAGGTGTTAGGGGGTAAAACTGCCATCTCCATCTTGAGTGCTGAACTGTAACTGGAAATAGCTGCACAAGGACAAAACTCTGAATCAAATTAGGGTTAAAGAACTGTACCACACCCTCGTCAGCACCCATCAACTTCCTCCCCTTCCTCTACCTCCACCATCTCAACAAACTACTCACACTTGTATACTAATATTAAGCAGAAATGGGAATAACTGATGATATCTTAAATGAGTTATCACCCCTCACCAAAATCTTCCTCACCGTCGCATCCGCTATATCTCCATCAGCTATATCTCCATGTGCGTAGAATGAACTATTATTCTTTACCTTAACTTGGACCAAATTTTCTTCCTTTGCAGCTGATATCACGCAGCTCTGTGGAACGCACTTCTTTGTGACTAGCACCAAAATCGGGTGTTAATTTACTTTGACAAGATGTAGAGGCGGCAATTTTAGGGCACGTTAAGAATATGGCCTTAAAATTATTATTATTCAATCCCTTCACTTCTCGGTTCACTTCACCATCCCCCTAAACGCTCTTTCCCCACTACGGCATTCACTTCACTGCGTTTTCCTTCCTTCTTCTTACCCCATCCGCACAACCATCATCATCTCGCTCATACTACTCCCCTTTTTTCTTCCTCTAACATTCACTCCACCCCACCACCACCACCACCACCGCCACCATCTCACCTTTATCTCACTCCTCCCCACCCCACCCCCTCACTTGACACCCCATTCCTCTATCCTACTTCCCTCAACCTCAAATCTTCACCCCACTCACCTCTCCCCATCTTCCTGCCTACCTTCTCAACACTACATAATTTCTCCTTCTTCTCAACCCCTTGGTTAACCCTCTCTCCTTCACCTATCCCCAACGCCCCTTTCCACTTCTCTTACCCGCACTTCCCCTTTCTGCTTCTTCTACCATCCTTTCTCTTTCCCTTCCCTTCTTCCCAGCTCAATTACTAGCCTTCGCACCACTAAGAAGACGACTAAATGTAATATCTATCTCTATGTATGCAACAGGTCAACTCTGGAACTGTCTTCCTCTGTCTGTATTTCCTACTACCCTTGATCTCCAGTCTTGCAAAAGCAATGTGTCCAGGCATCTCTTGTCTTGTTTTTTTTTTTTTTTTCCTTCTCTTGGAGGGAACAATTTGGAGGCTCCTTCTTCGTTGCATAAAAAAATACAAATTAATTTTATTATAGGAATTACGCACTATACTGGTGAAATTCGTCTTCTATATAAGGAGAGAGAGAGAGAGAGAGAGAGAGAGAGAGAGGCGACACACTTTTGGTGTGTGTGTGTATGTGGGTGGAAAATTTGCACTTGGGTCAATTAGTATATCAAAAAATGTGTTAGTCTGAGGCGGCACACGTGTGGTGGGTGTGTGGGTGGGTAATTTAGGTTATTGGCACTAATAGGATGGTGTTTGGAATTTTTTTTCTTAGGGGGAGAGAAAAAAAAATATTTTGCAAAGCCCTAATCAAATGTTTCCAAGAAAAGCCACTGTCATTTCTAAGTTTATTGTTGCTCAAGAAGTAAAGGAAAGAGGGATCTGATAGCCTATGTCCCAGTTAACTTTTTTTTAAGGGGAAGAAAAAAAATATTTATATTCTGCTGAACCCTAATCAAATCTCTCCAGGAAAAATCACTCCTGTTTGTTAGTCCCAGGTAACTGATGTTTTTTAGGTGGAGAGAATTTTTTTTCCTTTCTTTCTCTGTCTGTCTGTCTGTCTGTCTGTCAGTCTTTGTCTGTCTGTCTGTCTGTCTGTCTGTCTGTCTCTCTCTCTCTCTCTTACCCATTCTCACGCTCTCTATCTCTCTTTTTCTCTCTCTTTCTCACTCATTTTCTCTTTATTTTTTTGCCTATTTCTCTCTCTCTCTCTCTCTCTCTCCCTCATTTTCACGCTCTCTATCCCTCTTTTTCTTTCTCTTTCTCACTAAATTTCTCTTTCTCTATTTTTTTCTGTCTCTCTTTTTCTCTATTTCTCTCTCTCTCTCTCTCTCTCTCTCTCTCTCTCTCTTCGAAACTGTTCTTCTCCCTTCCAAATTTTTACTCCCCTTTTCCATCCTTCTTTTCCCAGCCCTCGTTCTCTTATCCATCCCTTCCCGCCATCCCTGCCTCTCCTCCCTACGAGACACGAGTTCCTCTGTACATAATACTTGGCCTCATGGTTCTGTCGCTGGGTATGTGGCTCCGTGGGCGTAATAAATTGATTATAATAAACCTGCCTCTCCTCCCCCTCCCCCAACCTTAAGCCTACCTCCTCTTCCTCGTCTCCTCTTGTCCCAGTCTTCTCTTGTACCCTCCTCCTCTTCACCTTTGCTCCATCCCTACCTCCTCTACCTTTTCTCCCCACATTCTTTCTTCTCCTCCACTCTCCTCCATCCTTCGTCCTCTTCCTCCTCTCCTTCCATCCTGCTTTGTTTCATCTTCCCTCCCATCAAAATAAATCAACATCGTTTTACCCCAATCTCCTTCTCGTCGTACCTTCCCATATTTTGTCTCTCTCCCACCCTCTTTCCCGTTTCATCTCCGGCATTCACACCTTTAATCCCCGCCAGCACCACTGCCATTCGTTGCATCCCATGTCAGGGGGAAGACCGATGTCCAGAGCCTCCACAAGACTGACCTCATGGCACGGTGACGGATGTGTGTGACTGCTGCCTCGTCTTTGCCAAGGTACTGTAAGTAGCGGAGTAGCTAGGTAAAATGGTACGCAGGTATGTAATCAGACTGTAGGTAGATATAGTCCATTCAGAATAATAATTAATCACGGCTACTTTTCCACCTCCATCATTAGTGTTTTAAGCAAGTTGAACATGACAGCCGATCAGCACTCTCCTAGAAGTCACTATTTTGGTACAGTACCTTTTGAGGAGACAGCATATCTCAGGCAGCACTTGCCTCATTTCTCTTACGTGCAGTACATTCATTGTACCTTTATGACAAGAAATTTTAATTGTGTATGTCCCTTTGAGGATAAGCATTCTCGAAATACTTAAGTATAGAAAAAAGTTTCTTATTCTAATTTGTATTTGTTTGTTATCTCTGTCATTATAAATATATTCATTTTAAAACCTTTACCCTTTTTCAACCTACCCTATCCTCACCAACATCATCATCTGGAATCCTTTGCACTCTTCCTATTCTCTTCACCTCAGTAACGCATGTTAATTTATTCTAGCTATCTTCAAACAGTTGTATTCATCTCAATACTTTTGGAACCGGAGCAGTAAGATACAAACTTCAAAAACCTATTCAGTACGACAGATTTTTCCAAACCTGAGTGAAACTGTCTGCCAATGGGAAGAAAACAGTTTAAACTGTCATTGTACTGGAAGGGATAATATTCTGTCATACACATTTAATGGTATAATCAGCAAGCTTATTGCACGTTGGATTTCACAGTCTTCTTACGTTTCTTATCCCAACCCAGCCCATCTGAACACAACTTGGCTCTCATGAACCCAGCCTGATCCAAACCAGGATAAGTATCCAACTCAACCCAACCCAGCCAAATCAAACCAATCCTAACCCTAACCTAATCTGGCTTACAAAGATTTACAAATAACTTAAACTAATTTAACCCAACCCAACTTAAACAAACCTTATCTCTACCAACCCAGTTTAATCAATCTCGCTCTTACTACCTACCCTAACCCAACTCAACCCAATCCTGCCCAAACCAACCCATCCCAAGCCAGTCCAACCTAACCTCATCTCTCTCTCACAGGGCCCGGGTGAGGAGTGTGGGGGTGTCTGGAATACGCATGGCAAGTGCGGGACATGTATGAAATGCAAACAACATGAAGGCGACAGAAATTGATACTGCATTAATGTGAAATAGGAGAGCTAGTTTATAGATACCTGTTCCCGATAACCCCACGGATGTTACCTGCTGTTGACCTTACATACAGATTGGATGCACGTTTTACCAGCTGATGACATTATTTCATAATGTGGTTAACTGTTGATCGTTGCTACCTGCTGAGATGATTGCATGACTTTACCTGCAAGTACAGCAATATTACTTCACTGTCACCTTTTGAATAGTTACTTCTTGATAGTTATTTTATAATGTGGTTAAGTGCTGATAAATGTAAATTGCTGATAAAGTTAAAAGATGTTTCCTTCGAATACAGTAATGCTACGTCATTATCTTACCTGTTGAATAAATAAGGCCAATAGTTAGGCTACCAGAACCTAGAATCCTTCAACATAGGCGACCACCCAGTACACGTTATGGCATTACAGATGTTGACTGTTTCTTCGTTCATCGACCATGCACTCTACCTGCATGCCACACAACTTAAAAAATGATCGTTTTGTCTGTAGTACCCACCATCCATACTGAACAGACACTAAGACTGTTTCTCTGATGACTGGAGTGAGTGCAGGGAGAGGAAGGGAGGTTCAACAGCAGTGAACTTTGTGGAAGGTTAGTAAAGTCTGCCTTAACGCAATATAGCGTCTTTCCTGCTCCAGCCTGAGATCGAGCTCGTGCCCTTTTAAACAGCAGATCACTTCTCTAACCATCTGACCACCATCGCAATTTGGGGATTAGAATTATTGCGCCGACATTCATAATCAGTTTTACTAGTTGCATCTTAAACCACCATCCCATCAAATGTTGATGAAAGTTACATCACTCATCACTTCACCCATTCCAACTCCTGTATTCTCATTCCATATAAGACCTCTTTCTATGTAGATGAAATTCGTAACTTATATACTTTTGATAAATTTGTGTTTTTGCAAATGTTAGTATTAACCCTTAACTTCCTTTCTGGGTGGGAAATGATGATGATGATGAATATAATATTCCGCGAGCATACTACAACTGGATATGTGGGAATATTGTAATTCCATACGGTAATTTTTTATATAATTTATTTTAAAGTATAATTACGGGAGCAAAATTCCAGTAATTTATCATCTTTTCTACGGTTGAATTTTCTGTGCAGGTTACTCTCCCTCAACAGAAATAGGGATTCTTCCCTGTTCGTAGATAATTCTCTTTGATATAATGCATCTAAGAGGAAAATGATGGGCATTGCCTAAGTCTGAAGTACACAGAGTGGACTACTAGGCGATCTTCTGTCCCTGACTGCACAGTGTAGTGTATTCTGAAGTACAGGACGGGTCCTTCTGAAATACTATAATGTTTCTCCTGCTTCGCCAGCCACAGATTATTTTCTCTCTCGTCAATAATTCGCCTGGCCACTTCGTAGACGTATTTTTAAAATCTTGCTTCTTCCTAAATTAAAGTATTAGATGGAAGCAAGATTGAATTAGTAAATACGCCATCGAACTAAAATATAAGTAAAACAAGGCATCAGTCTAGGTTTTGAGTTATTCATTGACAAACTTCGCTCAGATCTAAATACTTCACATGTGTCGGTATACGATGCAGGTGTGCAGTTGTGCAGAATAATATGTGCTCATTCCTTAACCGAGCAATTATGAAGATCCTACAAAATATTCTGAAAAGTTTGCTGGGTTTATAGCACATCATAGGATTACGTCATTTTTTTTTTAAGTGGTTATGTTAATGCCCGAACCTATGTACATGTACAGCTCCGTTCAGAAGTTCGTACTACTTCCAGCGTGGAAGGCGCTAGTCTCGGCCCCTCCTTCCCGGACGACAGGTTACAGCTTCGGACTTCCCACGAGCAACCAGACTTTGGCTAATATCAAAGCAGTGTCATTCGCTCACCGACTGTTAAATGAAATGAGAATTTTATTTTCATACTCACAAATATCAATCTTACTGCTGATTAAATGATGAAAGTAAGTTTATATTCGCCTTCCTTTAAAAAAAAAATAAATAAAATAAAATAACAGCAGAAAAGCACATAACAGAATACTAGAAGATCGGCTATGAATCAATGTGATTATGCGAGTTAGTGAGTTATGGCATGTCTTAATCCCTAGACATGGGCCGTTTTTCAGCTAACCATCTTAGCTCAGTATTTATGAATAGTTCTACCATTTCAAGAAAAATCTAAGCAGCCAAAAATAATGTGTATGCAGTCAAGATATTCAAACATTTACGAAGTATCTGAACAGCTAAAGCTCATGTTCATACTCAAAAGTAGATGAAGACGATTGGTGGAGTCTAAGGAATAATGGAAATCATATGTTTTAAGACGAAGTAGCTAACATGATGTTTCCTCTACGTAACCGTCGGTCTCTCTCTCTCTCTCTCTCTCTCTCTCTCTCTCTGTGGGGTGTGGGAGGGGGGATTCCACCGAGGTGTTTTGGCTATCCTCTGCTCAAAGGCGAAATCAGCACCGTCACCTGCCCCACCAAGTTGACATAAATCGGCGAGACGAGAAATTAGTGCTCAGACGTCAAATTTTTCGCGCTACGTGATGATGGCTTTTCCATCAGGGCAACAGCGCATCAACTTGACCTCACTACAAAAACTGTGATGAAGTGGATAAAGAGATGGGAGGAGAGTGCCAACCTTCAGGACCAACGTAAGACATAAGTCTTTTGCATTACTGTAATGTTATGCAAATAATGAATAATGTGAACAATAGTTCTCCGTTATATTCCAGTGCTAACAGAAACTAAAACTAGTTTTCGGCCCCTGTGGAAGATGTCAGTGAAAATAGCATTATACAGTGGCGTAGTAAGGGGGTGGGAGTGGGGTTGCAACCTTCTCGAGCATCAGTTTTTGGGAGAGTGGCAAATTACGTCCTGAGTATTATAGTCAACGTTCCCATTTTGCTTTTTGACGTGGTGTGGGTGACTAATGTAAAGCATATGCAACAGGTGTAAAAATAGTAATTATTATGCATTATTTTCATGGCCAAATATTCCCTACACTACATCCACAATTATTAGTGGCTGCCAGAGCCAGCGGGCGGGGCCACGCACGGTGGCTGATGTTCACTTCGCCTCATCTGTTGCTTTTCTCACGTCCACACACCTCACACCCGAATATTCATTATGCCTTGTAAAGTCGTGATTTACATGCAATATATAATGTTCCATGATACTTCCCCAGCCAATGTTTGTTGAACCTTGTCATGATGTTTCACAAAATATCAGACTTCGGTTCAGTGATGCATTGTCCACACAGCGTGTGTGTGTGTGTGGGGGGGGATGTGAGAGTGGGTGTGGGAGTGTGGGAGTATAGGGGTGTGGGGTGTAGGCCTGTGGGTGTGGGGGTATGGGTGAGGGTGTGGGGGTGTGGGTGTGTGTGTGGGTCTGGGTATGGGTGTGGGTTTGTGGGTGTGGGTTTGGGTGTGTACGTGTATGTATGTGTTTGTGCCTGGGTGTGAGTGTGTCTGGCTATGGGTGTGTTTGGGTGTGGGTGTGTAATCACTTGAAACTCTTTGTATGGCATAAGGGCGAAAATTATGGAGTAATGGGACTGGAAATGGGACAGTTTTGGAATGTGTGTGTCGTGCGTAAAGTGTGTTAAATAATGAACAATAGGAACTGAGAAATTGTTGGTGTGAGGAGGTTTATTGATAATATAAACAGTTGATGTGGTCATGAAGAGAGAATGGAGAATAATAGGAACTGAGAAATTGTTGGTGTGAGGAGGTTTATTGATAATATAAACAGTTGGTGTGGTCATGAAGAGAGAATGGAGAATAATAGGAAATGAAAAATTGTTGGTGTGAGGAGGCTTACTGATAACATAAACAGTTGGTGTGGTCATGAAGAGAGAATGGAGAATAATAGGAACTGAGAAATTGTTGGTGTGAGGAGGCTTATTAATAGCATATAATGATATACAGTTGGTGTGGTCATGAAGAGAGAATGGATCTTGATAAGGTGGTGAAAAAGTAAATTCGAGTTTGAAAGTCGGCGGAGGTTTGGATGTTGTAGTTGTTGTTGTTGCAACCCCAGGTTCATCTCGTTGCGATCCCAATGGAAATCAGAAGCTTCTACCCGTCGTTTCCAAAAGTCTTTGGTTGAGGTTATATTGAAAGACTACGTTGCAATAGTGATGTGCATGTGGTGAATGAATGTGTTGTGGTGTGGGGGGTTGCCTTGCGGTGTGGGCAAAGTAACTTGTTTGTGAGTTGTATTTTGTGTCGGAACCGTAGCAGGGAACAGTGGTGACCACATCGTAGTCTGACTATATATATATATATATATATATATATATATATATATATATATATATATATATATATATATATATATATATATATATATATATATATATATATATATATATATATATATATATATATATATATATATATATTTAGACGAAGATGCACTTGACATGTTGATGATGACTGGCTGAATGTGATAAGTCCGAATAACATAGCTGAATTTCAAATAATTACCAAGTAATGTGACATTACCTGGTAATTATTTGAAATACAAGGATGTTATTCGGACATGTTGCATTCAGCCAATCATCACCAACCTGTCAAGTGCATCTTCGCCTCAGTTAAAAAAATATATATATATATATATATATATATATATATATATATATATATATATATATATATATATATATATAGGTGCGTTCGTGTCTTTCTGGGTAGGGTTGATAAGGAGTGTATGTCTGGTGGTGGTTCACGAAGGATGCTGTTTGACTGAAGGGTTTGGATGGCTGTGGTGGCTAATGGCTGTGTTTATGCACTGTATGTCTGTGATTTGTAGTGTTGGGTGATCTGTGATTTGTATTATTGGGTGGAGAAGGGGGTATGTTGCTGAGATACTCTGTGTAGTGTTGGGCAGTTGTTTGTTTGTTTATTTTTGGATGGCGGTGATGCAACATGAAATTGCAAGGGTGAGATGGGTACTGAGCTACAGCAATTAACTGTCTCACGTATTCATATGATCTTTGGAAATAATTTTGCATCTTGATGAAAGTGATCTATAATAATGATTTTGATGCATACTGTACTTATTCTTTAGGCTTTGTTCGTCTCCTTAACTCTGCTGACTCCCTTCGGCCTCTCTCTCTCTCTCTCTCTCTCTCTCTCTCTCTCTCTCTCTCTCCAGGGATGGCCCGACCGGGAGGGGGTGTCACTCCCCCTCCCAGTGTGTGTTCTGAGTTGGTCAAAAATCGAGAAGTCATTTAGCAGGCTTAAGCTTTTAAAAACATAGGCCTATTTGCGAAACCGAACCAAAGAAAAAACGTTACATTATCTGATGGTTCTAGCTTGTGAAAGTGACCTAACTGATCAGCTGGATCTTCAAAAAAACTGTAGATTGGTGGAAGCTCATGAAAACATGAATAAAATTATAAAAGCCATTATCATTAAACAATCGGTATATACAGGTTGTTACTGCTGAATCCTTATTAATCCATTATCCACATTCACTTCAAGTTGACTCAACATTCGTTTTTCACCTTTTTCCTTATTTGACTTACCAAGTGTGATTTGTATATG
Source organism: Coenobita brevimanus (assembly GCF_032717465.1). Lineage (NCBI taxonomy): Eukaryota > Metazoa > Arthropoda > Malacostraca > Decapoda > Coenobitidae > Coenobita > Coenobita brevimanus. The sequence continues at coordinate 31,882,571 of NC_136957.1, read as the reverse complement.
TGTCTGTTATTTTTTTTCAAGTAGTCAGTTTAAGCATCTTGTATCTCTCACTGTGCGACTGAAAATCAGTGAACAGTAGTGCAATTTTGAACTGTCTATATTTCACCAGAAATCCAGAATGAGAGTTTGTTTAATTTTGTCACCAGTAAATAAATTGCTTTCCAGGAAATACTGTAAGTCTGTTACAATAAATTTGGTTTGTTATCATCTATTTAGTTGGTCAAACCGTAACGCCAAACGGATCAAATTGGTCAAAATTGTCCTTATCCTCCCCCCAATCACATAGTCCTCGGGCCATCCCTGTCTCTCTCTCTCTTCCTCTATACACACACACACACACACACACACACACACACACACACACACACACACACACACACACACACACACACACACACACCACTGTTCCTCTGAATTCTGCTTGTATCTCTTCCCCATTACGACTGAAACGAGGCACTTGCCTTGCCCCATCCTCTCACCCGCTCTGTAATGCATCTATTAACTACTAATCTGCCTTTCTTGTATACAACTAGTTAATTGTTGAAATGTCTTAGGATGTCTTTTTCCAGTGCATAGTGCCACAGTATTTCAAACGCTGTGCGTCCAGGCATCTCAGTGAAATGGATATTTGTGTTTACGTTTCTTTGGATGGAACTGACAGGGTTTTGATTTATGATGGTCACATACAAATCAGTCCTAGTCATTCTAAGAACGAGACTTCAATTCCCATCTCTTGGTGTAGCTGTTGTTGTTGTTGTTGTTGCTGTTGTGTAACCCTGGTCTGTCTGCCCAAGCAGAGCCTTGAACCACGGTCAAGCAATCGCCTCAGCAGGGCTGTCCCGTGCAGTGATGGGGTGAAACTAGGATATCCGGCCTTGAGCTGCATTTAGTCTCGCTACGCCACTATCTTTATAGGCAGTAGTTTGTTTAGTACAACTGTAGCCCTTGTAACAATATTTTCATATCATACAATATATTTCAGCACAAGTATACATACTCGTAATGTTTTCCCAAACAAGACTTTCGGCGTTGATTTTTATTAGTGCCATATTTACTAATAGCGAATACTTTCATGTTAGAAAGGACGGGAGCCCCTCAAAGAACCACCCAGGCTGGAGATGCTGCTATTGTCGCAGCAGCAGGGGCAACACCTCTTACGATCGCGGTGGCCATAAGGGACAGTCTTCAGTTAGAGGTGTCCGCGCTGACTGTCAGGCAAAGGCTGCATGACGCTGGTATACACTATAGAATTCCAGCAATGATGGAAAGCCTGATATAACAACACAGAAAGGGGAGGTTAGCCTTTGTTCAATGCTATTTTCAGAAGAATCTAGACTTTTGGTCGCGAGTCATCATCATGGATGAGAAGTGTTTCTCCTCCACCTCGCATGGTAGAGTTCACTGCTGGAGAAGAAACAACACCAGGTATATGATATTACCATTTTTATTACTGATAAAATTCCGTACTGTTATTGCCCCCCCTCAATGGTCCGTCTTCGTTGCAGTCATCTGTTTTCTGTTCACCTCGCTGTTACAATAATTAACCGATATCCAGACTTTCACCTATGGAATAGGTCAATAATGAAGCTGTCTTCCACAGTCTGCATACCCCTCCATCCTTGATTTCCAGTCTTTTAAAGGGAATATGACCAGGCATCTAAAATAATCAGGATCCCTTGTTTTGGTCTTATTCTGTTCATATTGTCCTGGAAAAAGATATAATTCCTTCAACTCTTTGCCTCTATTTTCTTTGTATAAAGACATTAGTGCCGAGAAAAACTGTGATCAGTTCTTAGGGGAACATGTCATCAACTAGTATTCTGTCTAATGGCTGCAACAATAAAAAAAAAAAGAAAATATATATTTCGCATGCAGATGCGAGAGGGTCGACATTTGTGAGGAGGCACGATAGGGTCACGTTATCTGTAACATCTGGGGATACCTGACTCTACTGTACATGGCCTGGGTGACATGTTCAGCATCGAGGGGAGTTTTACTGCTGACCAGTGTGTCCATATCCTGGAGGAACGTTCCCTGCCATCTTTACGCACAAAGGGTTTCCCGTTCCAAGATGGATCTGTAATTTCCATGCATGACCGGTGCCCCATCCACACCGCACGTGTAGTACGGCAGTGGTTTCAGAGACAAGACATACGTCACCTCTCAGACTGGCCCGCCAAAGGGGTCAATCTAAATGTAACAAACATGTTTGGGCTGACATGATTAATACCTGGCAGCCAGGAGACGAGAGGACAAGAAATGATCTCCTCAACCACGTAAACGTCCAGCAGGAACTTTGCCGGTGCAAACACGACTTCATCCGTGGCCTTGTAAGCTCCATGCCTGATAGGTTGCAAGCGTGATTGAGAAAGAGGTAGGCTGGACCCGATATTGATGTGAAAAGTTAGGCAACAGTTATCATTATATTAAGGATATGTATGCATATTAGAGAGAGAGAGAGAGAGAGAGAGAGAGAGAGAGAGAGAGAGAGAGAGAGAGAGAGAGAGAGAGAGATACTGTAGATAGATAGATAGATAGACAGATAGATAGATATAATAGATACAATAGATAGATATAATAGAGATACAATAGACAGATATATTATAGACAGACATATAGATATAAAAAAGATATAGATATAGATATGGTATAGATTATTAGATATGGTATAGATAATATAGATAGGTATAGATATAATACAGTTTATATATATATATATATATATATATATATATATATATATATATATATATATATACTGTGGACTAAAAAATAGAAATAAAAATAAAATTGTCTATTTTTTGTCTGAAAACTTCGGTATAATTATGCTTATATATTATCCACCTCCTATTAGGTGCAAGATTACTCACACGTAATAAATGGGATGTGTTCCTTGGCCTTCCCATACAAACAGGACGGATGAAGTAAACTATTGTAATGTATTTTCCTCCATAATTATACGCTTTGTTAACGCGTCGGTGGTGGTGGACGGTGGTCGCGGTGGCGGTGGCGGTGGTGGTGGATTGTGGGTGTTGGTGGGTGGCGGCAGTGGTGGTGGTTGGTGGCGGCGGCGGCGTTGGTGGTGGTGGGTGGTTGTGGTGGGTGGCAAGTGGCGGAGACTATGGTGGTGGTGGCTGTTGTTGTTATTGTTGTTGTTCTTATGAGTTTGTGTTTGTGTGTGTGTGTGTGTGTGTGTGTGTGTGTGTGTGTGTTTCAGTGGGAGACTAGTCAGCTCACAAATCACTTACTGATTCATATCAGACTTCATTTCCCTCTATTTGTGTATTGTAACTTGTTACTTGTATACATATTTTCATCACAACCTCATAATGTCCACGTATTTCCTTCATTAATATGTAATAATACTTGCCAATATCTGTATAAATATCCGTTTCATCTCAAATTTCTCATTCGTCGTGTGACTGAAACTGTTCCGGTATTTGCTGCTCTGTCTGTGGTGGCGAGCTGTTCGGGGTATTAACATGTCGTCCAGAAAGAGCGGACCGAGGCTTGTGACTTCCACTTTGGGTGTAGTACGAACTTATGAACCGAGCTGTACATATGACAGCGTGATGTAAAGAAACGTCCACACCAAAAGCAAATGTTGATGTAACCAGTATTGTTTTCACCTCACGGAACTGGGTAACTCCCACAATTTATTTACTAAATCGTGACTGTGTGAAAACTGATAAGCCTTAATTATGAGGCAGGAATGCGTCTCCATGGTTACTAAAGCCGTTGTATCTTCCCTGATGAACTGGGCCACATGCAAAACTTCTGACTGCGTGAAATTCAATCAGCTTAAGTTAAAAGACTGGAATAAATTTTCGGCCGATGGTCAGATCGAACCTTCAGTCTCACTATATCAAGCTATCAACACTGGAATGGGTTCGGAATCTTCGTCAGTTCAGAATATCACACTCACTTAACATGTGATGGCGGCAGTGTTGAAATCAGGGCTAAGAACTATGTTCACACCAATAAGAAAGTGATCAGCCATTGTTGTAAGCATTACAAAGGATATCAACAATGTTCCGCATAGTTCTCGGTCTTCCCCTTCCCATTCTCGAGTCCTCTTCACTTCAGGACAGGCTACTTGCTGTCTCCCTCTCCTTTCTCTTACCTCATTATGACATCAACACGCCTTGCTATCTTTCCACCTCATCCTTGGTCTTCCTCTACTCAACCTCCAATCATCCTCATCATTGTGCATTTTCTTCTTTATCTTCCACCTACACCTCGGTTTTCCTCTCCGCAATCTCATAACTATATCCCTAAGAACACTTTCTTTTTAATCCTTACACCTCGTTCTCGATCGCCCCCTCTTCACTCTCTGATCTGATTCAGTCGGCTTTGGTGTATCTACTTCTGCTCTCCGAATAAAAGTGCCGAAAAGTGTTCCTGGAATTCTGCCGTGTTTCTCGCTTAGCAGTTATTGAACGCGTGCATGTGTAACCAAGGCCACGATTCGGATCCATAGCGCCGATTTGTAACCAAGAATCCCATCCATAATCAATGGGGGCTAAAACAACAACAACAACAACAACAACAATTTGTAACCAAGGGTGACACTCCAAACCAGGGGGGTGATTCGCATGGCAAAATTTCCGCATGGTAGAGATTCAACGTCGACGTGAACTGCCAAACCGCAACGTTCCGTGCGTTCTAGAGTACTACAGGTTATGGAGTACAGTACTTCACACGGGCGGAGTTGTCTCACTTGGACTCAGCGCTGTGTTGCCATATGTACGATAATCATAGTACATATACGATCAATTCTTTTTCGGTACGCTGTATGATACCATTACTCATAATCGTACATATTTTGTACGATAATTTTATGATTTCTAAAAAATTTAAAATAAAGAGAGAGAGAGAGAGAGAGAGAGAGAGAGAGAGAGAGAGAGAGAGAGAGAGAGAGAGAGAGAACGTCTGAAGATCAAATTCATCTTATTTTCTATTAACTCTCCTCATACCAACCTCTCAGGAAACGAACGAAAAGGAGTATACACCAAGAGAAAGCAACGTTCATACTCGTGATTAAAAATAAGGCATAATATCATCACTGAAAGTCGTATTCTGCTTTACATTGGAGGGTTCTTCACCACTTACCCTAACTGGATATGTGTTTTTTCTTACGGAGGAGGGGACAGAGATAAGAATCCCAGGATAAAAACCAGCAACGATGTGTTTCTCCAAAAATAAGTAAATAAAATATAATGGAAATTAAAACCAAATTCAATATCAATTTATTTTCTTGAATTTTAGACAGCGATATACTGTATATTAATGTAAACTATATTGATACTAAAAGGACTTGTTTAGCATAAAAGACAATAACAAGACGAAAAGTACAAAGAAAGTCGCTGAAGACATGCTACGAAGATTCCTAATCCACCAAGAATACGACCTTCAGTCCAAATCAAACCCATAGCATTACTAGTAACAATATTTGCGTAAAAGAAAAAAAAAAAAAAAAAAAAGGTAGACAAATAGTAGATTAAAAAAAAAAAATCATGAAACGGAACTGAATACATTTTAACCATTCTTTTTATCAGACAATCGCCTTTCCTCATGCGGTAACAATATCCTGTGAATGTTAAATACTGTAAATTATGTTGATTCTGTGTGTGTGTGTGTGTATACATGATGTGCATGTGTGTGTACGATAATTTTGGTGTCAGTTCCTTAATTTTGTGGTCTCCGTACGATAATTCTATGTTAGTGATCTGGCAATACTGCCACAGCAGTTGTGGTTCATCTGTGGCAGGGTACGGTTGTTGCTGTGGATATTTTCTATCAAGTATGTATTTTTCAAGTATTTATAATATGAAAAAGTATTTTTAATATCAAACAATGCTATATAATTTATTACTTCATACCGTATTATAATTAGAATTATTATTAATATTATTATTATTATTATTATTTTTATCATTATTATTATCACTATTTTTATCATTACTATTATTATTAATTATTAATTCTCTTGTTGTTATTATTAATCTATTCGCGCAGTAAAAAACTGCTTGTGTGAAGACACGTCTTCCTGACCGAGGTCTAGTGAGGTACTGTACAAGGTCTGATCATTTCTGACGTCACATGGTATCCAAGCCCGCCACTCCAGTAGGGTTAATGAGGTCAGCTGAACTTAGACTCAGGTTGGGTCAAGTTCCTCAGTTCCTCGTGACTTTTTGCTCCAAGTGAGGAAAATGGTGTGCTGTGCAGTTTACGGGTGCACATCCTTGCAACGTTAAAACAAGGAAAATGGAAATATGCATTTATATCATTTCCCGATGGTTGAAGAACTGAAAAAGGGTTTGATTGATCTTTGTGGTTAATCTCAACAGTTGAAGCGTCTGCAGTCTACATTTTGAGCCCGCTGCCTGCAAGAGAAACCTTAAGTATGAACCCTTGAATCTACTAGTTCCTGCCAATCTAGAGAAACTTAAGGATACCGCAGTCGCAACAACTTAAGGAGATTGAAAGGTAAGCTTACAGTTTTACCATACAGTGCGTGCGTGCGTGCGTGCGTGTGTGTGTGGGGGGGGGTTATGGTGCAATATAATGTAGCATGGTGGACTGTGGTATGGTGTGTTCTGTGGTATGGTATGGTGTATTGTTGTGGGATGTAGAGTGGTTAAGTGTACCCTGGTATGGTGCTGTGTAGTGCGGTGAAGGTGAGGCGTACCGTGATGAGGTGTACAGTGATGTAAGGCTTATTCAGCCCTATCTGAGAAGAGATGAGCCTTAAGCTTTTTAAAGCTGGCAGCTTCCTGGGTGTCCAAGTACATTTTTTATTAATGATGCAAAAAAATATTATAGTTATCTGTGCGAATTAATTTAAAATCGGAGTCTTAAATAGTTTATCAGATGGTCTAGACATGTTTGAAATTTTGAATTCTCGGGCCAAATCCAAACACATCCAGGGAAAGTTTTACGAATACCTTGATTCTCTTTTCTCCCATGTTCAGGGAAAATAAGATAAATGATGTCATTATGGCAGTAGTTTGTAAAATATAACCTAGGAGGACATCCTTTATGGAAACGAAAAACTGGTGCAAATAGCGATGAAATCAGGTATGCATAATGACTTCGTATACTCTGCTTATCTGGTTTAAAATACTGAAACTATAATTAGGAGACAATCAGAAACAATAGTAGGATTAACAACACAGTTATATTACAACGCTAACAATGGCGACCATGTAAGTTAGCACATTGTTGTCACTTGTCCTAGTTACCCATCCACTTTACTTGTTTTCCTCTGTACCCAGGAGAAAGGTATTGCGTGACGTCCAAAGATGCGTGGGGAGGCGAAATGATCAGAGCTGCTCTGACTGGATCTTGTTCGTGACAAGCTTCCTCTTAGCTAGTTTTCCGTGCAGAAAAATCAGTTCATGTGAAACGGTCCTAACGATGGGGAGATTCGTAACCAAGGGTCCTATTTGTAACCATGAAGCTAATTCGTAACAAAAGGTCTAATTTGTAACTAGAGAGCCAACTCGTAGCCAGCAGGGAGATTCGTATCCAAGAGGCAGATTTGTAACCAAGTGACAGACTAGTCCGCGAAGAATCGACTTGTTACTCAAAGGACCAACTCGAGACTAAAGAGTCGACTTGTAATCAAGGGCCTGACCTATAATTATAAATACATTTCGAGAATACGGACTAAATGAGAACATTATAAAACTGCTCGAAAACGTATGTAAAGAGGGAACTGCTATAGTTAAACTACATAAAGACTCAGAAAATATTGATTGAGAAGGGCGTGCATCAGGGAGATACATTTTCACCCAAATTATTTTACAGCATGCCTAGAAAGTATTTTCAGAAAGCTGAATTTGGAGAACAAAGGAGTAAACAGAGATGGAGAAAAGCTGAACCATTTATAATTTGCAGATGACATTGTCCTAATCTCATAAACAACACAGACATTGCAAGAAATGTTAATTGACCAGAACAGAGAAAGTCTCAAAGCAGGGCTAAAGATGAACAGGAGTAAAACTTATGTAATGTTTAATCCACATACACCAAAGAGCGTCATTAGAATAAGTGAGGAAATTCTTGAAAATGTCGAGGAGCACAATTACTTGGGGCAAATACTAAAATCAACGAAAGACCATGATAACGAAGTAAAAGGACGCATTACATTTAGATGGAGAGCTTTTGGTAAACATAGAGACACATGAAAAGTTGCATACCACTATATAGGAAACGAAAAGTATAAAACGAGTGTATAATTCCAGCTATGATTTACGGTTGTAAGACCTGGAAACTAACAAAATCGATTTAAAATAAACTAATCTGTTCTCAGAGAGCAATGGAAAGGTCAGTCCTGGGAATATCTTTAAGAGACAGGAAAAGGTAAACTTGGGTGAAAGACAAGACTAAATAAAAGACATAATAGAAGTTATAAAAGAACAGATATGGAGGTGGGCAGGCCATATAGCAAGAATAAGGGATAACCGATGGAGCAAGATCCTGACTGACTGGACACCATGATACTTTAAGCATGGCAGAAAACGGCCAGCCAGGAGGTGGAGAAATGAAATAGAGAAATTTGCAGGGAGAACGTGGCAGAAATTGGCTCAGTCAAGGAATTAGTGAATATTGGGGGAGGTCTTTGTTCAGCAGTGGACTTGTAATGGCTGATGATGATGATGATGATGATGATGATTATTATTATTATTATTATCTACCTATCTATCCATATCTATCTCTCTACCTTTCTATCTATCTATATAAAACGGATCTTTGCCTGTATATCTGTATGTCCAGCTACTCCTAAATACCTGGACCGTTCTTGTCCTGCAGGAACACACCCGGGGATCCAGAATATGTATAAACGTTTTAGTTTCAATTTTGTAGGGGGAAAAAAAGGGGAGGGACGGATCAAATGAGAGTAAGGGTGCTATAGACGCCCATTACCTGAGTATATATTGATGGACCTCTGTCTGTCTGTCTGTCTGTTTGTTCAACTACTCCTTCTAGACACGTGAAGCGATTTTGACGAAACTTTGCAGGAGCTCTCCCTACTACCGTAGAATATACATAAAACTTTTTCTTTTACTTTTCCATATATATATATATATATATATATATATATATATATATATATATATATATATATATATATATATATAGATTCTTTTTGTGCAGTTATTATAGTTATCCATCAATAGTTTGTTTCCTGTAATGGGGACACTGAAACCAAGGCCAATTTCTTAGAGCCTTATATATATATATATATAGATTCTTTTTGTGCAGTTATTATAGTTATCCATCAATAGTTTGTTTCCTGTAATGGGGACACTGAAACCAAGGCCAATTTCTTAGAGCCTTACTACATGCTAAATTAATCACATCTATTTAGTTTACTCATTTGTAAAATATTTAGACCATTGTCTGTCTTTATTTCTGTCTTCTTCTTAAGTTACTTCTCCTTGATGTGAGGACCAATTTTGTTTAATACTTGCTACACGCCTTAGGGCCTAGGCACTCTGGGTCACAAAAGTATCGGTGCACAACATGCATGAAACATTTGGGACCACAGAACGAAGGTCACTGAATTATTAGTATCCGACCTACCACACGTTGGTAGCCATGATGTCGGGAGGTGTTATTTATCGCCAGCTAGCAATATCCTCTTGCAAACAAATAGCAAATGTAATGTTTATATAGACAGACACTGATGATTCACAATAAGACGTTGGTAATGTCAGCAGTTGTTCGAACCTTTTCTGTAGGCATCGCACCCCCTGTGCACTGATACTTTTGAGATTCAGTGTACCAAAATTATAGAGAGAGAGAGAGAGAGATAGAGTATACATATATATATATATATATATATATATATATATATATATATATATATATATATGGAGAGAGAGAGAGAGAGGTTTCGATTTCTGAAAAATAAAGTGAAGGTGGTCATAACACTAGTATGTTAGTGAGGAATGTACAGAACATCTTACATGACTAGCACATAAGTCCGTCTCCAACTACATCTTTAAGTTGTCATTTCACCACCCAGCTACTTTCTCCCATGATCCTATGTTCATCATGGAATCAAATGCCTCCATGTACCTGTTTATCCATCGTAGACCCATTCTCCATCATGGACCTGTGTCTCCCTTCAACATGTTTTTGCCTCACTGGCCCTTTTTCCTCCACAAACCTATTTTCCATGGAAACCAATTTTCCCCAATGACCCTACTTTTTCAAATGGATTTATTTCTTATATTGTATCTCTTTCACCCCATGGACCTATTTATTCCCCATTGTACCGGTATATATTTTTTCCCGTGAACTTATATTCACTCTGGACCAATTTTTCTCCAGTATCCTATTTTTTCCCTGGTATTTATTTATTTCTCTCTGGCCCAAATTTTCCACCAAGGACGTGATTTCTTCATGAGCATGATTCTAAATTTTTCCCAGTGGAGACACCACACCCTCACTTGGACCTGTTATCACATGACGACCTGTTGTCTCCACAGCCCTGTATAACCCTCTGGACCTGTTTCTGCTTCAGTCAGTTCCCTAATGGCATATCCCCGTCGACTAATTACCTCATATAAGCCTATTATAGATATGGACATACTCAATAGCCCTGTTCCCCAGTGGGCGTATTTTCCATCATCCACCCACCTGCCCACCAACAAACCTACCAATATACCTCCTTACTCACCAGTTTGCAGTAAGCCCGTCTCTTGGCTTGCAATCAGGGAAACCAGACATGTATCCACCTACCCCAAAAGCCCACGCATCCCAGTCACCTGTCCTTCCACCCAGCCACCTCAGCCACCTACACATTCACTACATTTGTCCATTCACCTTGCCCACCCACATTACACACCAACCCACCCCATCCATCCGCCCACCAGCCTAACAACCTGGACACTAAGCACTGATCACAAGCTACGAGACGACTTACAACTTTACACACACACACACACACACACACACACACACACACACACACACACACACACACACACACACACACACGTCGGAGCTGATTTTATAGTATATATTTTTTTATGTGTACTTTAACACGTAAAGCACTTTCAGGTCATATAGTTGGTATGTCCAACAAAAAGTGTTCGCTGTGGTAATTACGTAAATTGGTCTGTGTACCGCCTACATATTTTACACAGTTTATGCACTGTATTGTCATAGTCAAAAGGTTAACATAAAAGGGTAGCTCTTAGATACGCTGAAAACCACTTCGTTAAATGCTGGCAGTGTGTTGACTGAAATATATAACGTCCTGGAGGTAAATGTCCTAAACATGGAACACTGAGGGGCACCAATAAATGTACGAACAGTGAAAGTCGTTAGAGGATTTGTAAATACTCTCAAGTTCGAGTGTCGCATAATCTATTTGCTGCCACAAGAATATTTCGTCCATTTGGCGGAATCTTGTTGTACGTAAACGTTCACTCTGCATGAACGTGCATTATATGTTACCTATCCTCAAGGCATTATAAAACAATTATGTAATGTACAGGATTCCGTTTAGCAGGGGAAACGACTTATTAATTCAGTTGCTTAACACTTTTAGCACCCTCTCCTAACCGATACACATCCCGGCTTCCGCCTCAAACCGCTGAGACAGCAGAGAATGAGAAGGTATGAACGAACCCGTGATAAAGGGTTTGGGTGAAGAAATTAACAAGCATTTATCTGGGCGCAGTTTAATTACAAAATACAGTGCGCTAGAATTTTTGGGTACCTATTGTAGAGTATCTATAGCCTACTTAAATAAAAAAAAAAAGATTATAAGTACCGATATGTCGGCCGACAGGTGTTGAGGGCTAATTGAAACACTCCACAGAGACCACGAGACAAATTTTGACAGAGAAAGTAGGCGGTGTGACGGTGTATTCCTCATCCCCATTCATTATTTCTTCGAAACACTTTTCAGTTTTGAGTCATTATTTCTTCAACAGTTCCTTTAAAATTAGCAAAGATGTTCCTTACCCAGATTTCCCCAGGCACCATTTTTTAATTTTATTTTTATTTTATTTTTTTTTTATTTTTATTTTTTATTTTTAGAGGGGATCTGGGTCTTCTGAAATGATTTATCGTGCCAAAGGTGAGTCATAAAAACAGATTTTTGGGATGTATGTTCTTGTATCTCATTATGGCAATTTGCACAGAACAATGTTAACGTACTAGGCCTGTACAAAGACCACCCTCTATTCCACTGGGAATGATACCAGTGTATAATTTTATTTTTATTTTTTCTTTCAGTATGCAGTGGTTGGTATTCATACGCAAATCAACCTTCCTTTTCATTCTGATATTATCATAGTATGTTTATGTATCAGATAAATATTTAAACATAATAATGCTTAGGACAACCTAAGTCTACTGTCGGTGGAAGGTAGAAAGGACTCTATAAAGATTAAAGCAGTTTTACGGGATGAGATTCAGTTGTGCCTCATCAACCTGATAATGAATTGCATTCTTACAGACGAGTCCCAGAACAACTCCAGCACTACTTCATCACCTAAAGACAGCAGTAAACTTGGCATTTGGGGCTGTCATGTTAGCCAATATTGCTGGTCGTTGGCCATAATTACCCTAAGGCTCGAGATTTCGTCCGCTAGAATAAATGGAAGGCACGTTAACTTTGTTGGCGCAATGAATACCCAAATTAGCTAAATATAATTCATATAAAAGTAAAAGTAATATCCATTACATCATGAAGTATTTATATATTGCTGAGAAGCGAGATATTCTAGTTAGGTATAGTCGGCCTCGCGCCCGTTTGCGTCTGTGGTGTGGCCCGCACCTGTGTACAATGGTGCCACGTTTCCCCAACTTGCGATGTGAAACGGAAGCTATTTATGTACAAGGCATCACAAATTCGATAAATTCAGATGATTAAAACTTACACTTGTGTATTTTGATGGATGAATCAACAGTAATCTTATTATGCATAAAATATTTATACAGTAACACAGAAACCTGGCATACATATTGTACAGTGTTGCTAAAAGAAATAGCAGTCACTTTTAATGTTTTTTAGCGTAGTTTTAGGGTAGTTAATAATATTACAGTTATGGATATAATAGAATGAGCCTGAAAAAAGAAGAAATATGCCAATATCCAAAGTAAAAGAAATAATTCATATAATTCTTGTGAGTGGCAGCACTGACACATCCCGTCTGGCCTAAGGTAAAGTACGTACCTCCATAGACACAAGCATAGCTTGTACAGGTGTTGCTTGGGAAAAATGCTCACATTTACTGGCTTTTACCATAATTTTAAGGGCGAGGAATAATCACATTTATAAAAATAAGCTAATATGTAGGACAAAATAGTTGGCATATGCCAATACCGACGTAAAAAAAAAAAAAAAAACTATTCACTCGCAGTGAAAGCGGGAACACTTCCACACCCAGTCGGTGGCCTTGACAGATAGCTTCCCTACAGAGAGAGAGAGAGAGAGAGGGAGAGAGAGAGAGAGGCAGGAGAGGGGCATGCATTGAATGCATTGTCGGCATCACTAAATATAACAAAACCAAATTAACAAATGAAAGCACAATTATAAATAACTTATAAAAGAATCAAAAGTACTCAGGGTGGCTCACATTTCCCGCCAGGAGAGAGAGAGAGAGAGAGAGAGAGAGAGAGAGAGAGAGAGGTCTGTCACTGCCTTCTTTGTATTCATTTGTTCCTTTGTACATACTGCACACACTGATATACATTGTTCCTATTGATGCACATATATCTATACACGTAATTTTTTTTTTTTTTTCTCTCTCTCTCTCTCTCTCTCTCTTCTAATACTGACCACGTGGTAGGTGAATCCAGCCCCCCCTTCCCCTTCCCTCCCTTCTTAATCCCTCCTGGGTGTCTCAGGTCAAATCACCCTTCACACTTCCCCTCCCCCCTGGACCACCACCCCAACAAACCCACATCCACACTCCCACCCACACCTACACCCACACCCCACTACGTCTGGGTGTATGAATCAGTAACGTAACAAACCTCTCAGCAGACAGTAACTTTGACACTCCATCTACTACTAAATATAACAAAACCAAATTAATAAATGAAAGCACAATTATAAATAACTTATAAAAGAATCAACAGTACTAAGGGTGGCTCACATTTCCCGCCAGGAGAGAGAGAGAGAAAGAGAGAGAGAGAGAGAGAGAGAGAGAAAGAGAGAGAGAGATAACGGTATAGAAAACGTGGCAACACTGTACACAGGTGCGGGCCACACCACAGCCGCAAATGTGCGCGAGTCCTACTATAGTCCTGGAGTATCCCCGACGATTCTCGAATTCTTCTGTTACGTGTCAGAGTTGCCAGATAGCCTGCTGCTGTGATTGGAGTTACTTTGTAAAGTTATGCATTCATTTTTATTCTCCTTTTGTTTTTCTGTAATGTTTTATTTATGCGACTGTTAAATTATGTAATTTCATCTCAGTATGAAGTTCGCAAGTGAAGATCGAATAGCTCTGGTACTTGTGATAACAGTGAAGTTCGCAAGCATTAATGCTTGACGTGAACTTCGCAATCATTAATGCTTGCGAACTTCACTGTTATCACAAGTACCAGAGCTATTCGATCTTCACTTGCGAACTTCATACTGAGATGAAATTACATAATTTAACAGTCGCATAAATAAAACATTACAGAAAAACAAAAAGAGAATAAAAATGAATGCATAACTTTACAAAGTAACTCCAATCACAGCAGCAGGCTATCTGGCAACTCTGACATGTAACGGAAGAATTCGAGAATCGTCGGGGATACTCCAGGACTACCTAACTAGAATATCTCGCTTCTCAGCAATATATAAATACTTCATGATGTAATGGATATTATTTTTACTTTTATATGAATTATATTTAGCTCATTTGGGTATTCATTGCGCCAACAAAGTTAACGTGCCTTCCATTTATTCTAGCGGACGAAATCTCGAGCCTTAGGGTAATTATGGCCAACGACCAGCAATATTGGCTAACATGACAGCCCCAAATGCCAAGTTTACTGCTGTCTTTAGGTGATGAAGTAGTGCTGGAGTTGTTCTGGGACTCGTCTGTAAGAATGCAATTCATTATCAGGTTGATGAGGCACAACTGAATCTCATCCCGTAAAACTGCTTTAATCTTTATAGAGTCCTTTCTACCTTCCACCGACAGTAGACTTAGGTTGTCCTAACCATTATTATGTTTAAATATTTATCTGATACATAAACATACTATGATAATATCAGAATGAAAAGGAAGGTTGATTTGCGTATGAATACCAACCACTGCATACTGAAAGAAAAAATAAAAATAAAATTATACACTGGTATCATTCCCAGTGGAATAGAGGGTGGTCTTTGTACAGGTCTAGTACGTTAACATTGTTCTGTGCAAATTGCCATAATGAGATACAAGAACATACATCCCAAAAATCTGTTTTTATGACTCACCTTTGGCACGATAAATCATTTCAGAAGACCCAGATCCCCTCTAAAAATAAAAAAAATAAAATAAAAAAAAATAAAATAAAAAAAATAAAATAAAAAAATGGTGTCTGGGGAAATCTGGGTAAGGAACATCTTTGCTAATTTTAAAGGAACTGTTGAAGAAATAATGACTCAAAACTGAAAAGTGTTTGGAAGAAATAATGAATGGGGATGAGGAATACACCGTCACACCGCCTACTTTCTCTGTCAAAATTTGAGTCGTGGTCTCTGTGGAGTGTTTCAATTAGCCCTCAACACCTGTCGGCCGACATATCGGTACTTATAATCTTTTTTTTTTTAATTTAAATAGGCTATAGATACTCTACAACAGGTACCCAAAAATTCTAGCGCACTGTATTTTGTAATTAAACTGCGCCCAGATAAATGCTTGTTAATTTCTTCACCCAAACTCTTTATCACGGGTTCGTTCATACCTTCTCATTCTCTGCTGTCTCAGCGGTTTGGGGCGGAAGCCGGGATGTGTATCGGTTAGGAGAGGGTGCTAAAAGTATCTAAGCAACTGAATTAATAAGTCGTTTCCCCTGCTAAACGGAATCCTGTACATTACATAATTGTTTTATAATGCCTTGAGGATAGGTAACATATAATGCACGTTCATGCAGAGTGAACGTTTACGTACAACAAGATTCCGCCATATGAACGAAATATTCTTGTGGCAGCAAATAGATTATGCGACACTCGAACTTGAGAGTATTTACAAATCCTCTAACGACTTTCACTGCTCGTACATTTATTGGTGCCCCTCAGTGTTCCATGTTTAGGACATTTACCTCCAGGACGTTATATATTTCAGTCAACATACTGCCAGCATTTAACGAAGTGGTTTTCAGCGTATCTAAGAGCTACCCTTTTATGTTAACCTTTTGACTATGACCAAACAGTGCATAAACTGCGTAAAATATGTAGGCGGTACACAGACCAATTTACATAATTACCACAGCGAACACTTTTTGTTGGACATACCAACTATTTGACCTGAAAGTGCTTTACGTGTTAAAGTAGACATAAAAAAATATATACTATAAAATCAGCTCCGACGTGTGTGTGTGTGTGTGTGTGTGTGTGTGTGTGTGTGTGTGTGTGTGTGTGTAAGTAAAGTTGTAAGTCGTCTTGTGGCTTGTGATCAGTGCTTAGTGTCCAGGTTGTTAGGCTGGTGGGCGGATGGATGGGATGGGTTGGTGTGTAATGTGGGTGGGCAAGGTGAATGAACAGGTGTAGTGAATGTGTAGGTGGCTGAGGTGGCTGGGTGGGAGGACAGGTGACTGGGATGCGTGGGCTTTTGGGGTAGGTGGATGCATGTCTGGTTTCCCTGATTGCAAGCCAAGAGACGGGCTTACTGCAAACTGGTGAGTAAGGAGGTATATTGGTAAGTTTGTTGGTGGGCAGGTGGGTGGATGATGGAAAATACGCCCACTGGGGAACAGGGCTATTGAGTATGTCCATATGTATAATAGGCTTATATGAGGTAATTAGTCCACGGGGATATGCCATTAGGGAACTGACTGAAGCAGAAACAGGTCCAGAGGGTTATACAGGGCTGTGGAGACAACAGGTCGTCATGTGATAACAGGTCCAAGTGAGGGTGTGGTGTCTCCACTGGGAAAAATTTAGAATCATGCTCATGACGAAATCACGTCCTTGGTGGAAAATTTGGGCAGAGAGAAATAAATAAATATCAGGGGAAAAATAGGATACTGGAGAAAAATTGCTCCAGAGTGAATATAAGTTCACGGGCAAAAATATATACCGGTACATTGGGGAATAAATAGGTCCATGGGGTGAAAGAGATACAATATAAGAAATAAATCCATTTGAGAAAGTAGGGTCATTGGGGAAAATTGGTTTCCATGGAAAATAGGTTTGTGGAGGAAAAAGGGCCAGTGAGGCAAAAACATGTTGAAGGGAGACACAGATCCATGATGGAGAATGGGTCTACGATGGATAAACAGGTACATGGAGGCATTTGATTCCATGATGAACATAGGATCATGGGAGAAAGTAGCTGGGTGGTGAAATGACCCCTTAAAGATGTAGTTGGAGACGGACTTATGTGCTAGTCATGTAAGATGTTCTGTACATTCCTCACTAACATACTAGTGTAATGACCACTTTATTTTTCAGAAATCGAAACCTCTCTGTCTCTCTCTCTCTCTCTCTCTCTCTCTCTCTCTCTCTATCTCTATATATATATATATATATATATATATATATATATATATATATATATATATATATATATATATTTTGGTACACTGAATCTCAAAAGTATCAGTGCACAGGGGGTGAGATGCCTACAGAAAAGGTTCGAACAACTGTTGACATTACCAACGTCTTATTGTGAATCATCAGTGTCTGTCTATATAAACATTACATTTGCTATTTGTTTGCAAGAGGATATTGCTAGCTGGCGATAAATAACACCTCCCGACATCAGGGCTACCAACGTGTGGTAGGTCGGATACTAATAATTCAGTGACCTTCGTTTTGTGGTCCCAAATGTTTCATGCATGTTGTGCACCGATACTTTTGTGACCCAGAGTGCCTAGGCCCTAAGGCGTGTAGCAAGTATTAAACAAAATTGGTCCTCACATCAAGAAGTAACTTAAGAAGAAGACAGAAATAAAGACAGACAATGGTCTAATTATTTTACAAATGAGTAACTAAATAGATGTAATTAATTTAGCATGTAGTAAGGCTCGAAGATAACGACCTTGGTTTCAGTGTCCCCATTACAGAAAACAAACTATTGATGGGTAACTATAATAATTGCACAAAAAGAATCTGTCTCTCCATCTATCTATCTACATATCTCTCTCTCTCTCTCTCTCTCTCTCTCTCTCTCTCTCTCTCTCTCTCTCTCTCTCTCTCTCTCTCTCTCTCTCTCTCTCTCTCTCTCTCTCTCTCTCTCTCTCTCTCTCTCTCTATATATATATATATATATATATATATATATGGAAAATTAAAAGAAAAAGTTTTATGTATATTCTACAGAAATAGGGAGAGCTCCTGCAAAGTTTCGTCAAAATCGCTTCACGTGTCTAGAAGGAGTAGTTGAACAAACAAACAGACAGACAGACAGATGTCCATCATTATATACTCGGGTAATGGGCGTCTATAGCACCCTTACGCTATTTTGATCCGTCCCCCTTTTTTCCCCACATAATTGACACTAAAAAGGTTTATACATATTCTGGATCCCCGGGAGTGTTCCTGCAGGACAAAAACGGTCTAGGTATTTAGGAGTATCTGGACATACATATATACAGGCAAAGATACGTTTTATATAGATAGAGAGATAGAAAGGTAGATAGATAGATATGGATAGATAGATAGATAGATATCATCATCATCATCATCATCATCATCATCATCATCAACCATCACAAGTCCACTGCTGAACAAAGACCTCCCCCAATTTTCACTAATTCCTTGACTGAGGCAATCTCTGCCACATTTTCCCTGCAAATTTCTCTATTTCATCTCTCCACCTCCTGTCTGGCCGTTTTCTGCCACTCCTGCTACATGGCCTGCCTACCTCCATATCTATTATTTCATAACTTCTGTAATGTCTTTTTTTTAGTCTTGTCTTTCACCCAAGTTTACCTTTTCCTGTGTCTTAAAGATATTCCCAGGACTGACCTTTCCATTGCTCTCTGAGAACAGATTAGTTTATTATCCATCGATTTTGTTAGTTTCCACGTCTTACAACCGTAAATCATAGCTGGAATTATATTATACACTCGTTATATACTTTTCGTTTCCTATATAGTGGCATGCAACTTTTCATGTGTCTCTATGTTTACGAAAAGCTCTCCATCTAAATGTAATGCGTCTTTTTACTTCGTTATCATGGTCTTTCGTTCATTTTGGTATTTGCCTCAAGTAATTGAGCTCCTCGACATCTTCAAGAATTTCCTCACCTATTCTGATGACGCTCTTTCGTGTATGTGGATTAAACATTACATAATTTTACTCCTGTTCATCTTTAGCTCTGCTTTGAGACTTTCTCTGTTCAGGTCAGTTAACATTTCTTGCAATATCTGTGTTGTTTCTGAGATTAGGACAATGTCACCTGCAATTATAAATGGTTCAGCTTTTCTCCATCTCTGTTTACTCCTTTGTTCTCCCAGTCTAGTTTTCTGAAAATACTTTTTAGGCATACTGTAAAATAATTTAGGTGAAAATGTATCTCCTTGATGCACGCCCTTCTCAATCAATATTTTCTGAGTCTTTATGTAATTTAACTATAGCAGTTCCCTCTTTATATATGTTTTCGAGCAGTTTTACAAAGTTCTAATTTAGTCCGTATTCTCGAAATGTATTTGTAATTATAGGTCAGGCCCTTGGTTACGAGTCGACTCTTTAGACTCGAGTTGGTCCTTTATAGTAACAAGTCGATTCTTCGCGGACTAGTCTGTCACTTGGTTACAAATCTGCCTCTTGGATACGAATCTCCCTGCTGGCTACGAGTTGGCTCTCTGGTTACAAATAGGACCTTTTGTTACGAATTAGCCTCATGGTTACAAATAGGACCCTTGGTTACGAATCTCCCCATCGTTAGGACCGTTTCACATGAACTGATTTTTCTGCACGGAAAACTAGCCAAGAGGAAGCTTGTCACGAACAAGATCCAGTCAGAGAAGGTCTGATAATTTCGCCTCCTCGTGCATCTTTGGACGTCACGCAATACCTTTCTCCTGGGTACAGAGAAAACAAGTAAAGTGGATGGGTAACTAGGACAAATGACAACAATGTGCTAACTTACATGGTCGCCATTGTTAGCGTTGTAATATGACTGTGTTGTTGATCCTACTATTGTTTCTGATTGCTTCCTAATTTATAGTTTCAGTATTTTAAACCTGATAAGCAGAGAATACGAAGTCATTATACATACCTAATATCATCGCTATTTGCACCAGTGTTTCGTTTCCATGAAGAATGTTCTCCTAGGTTATATTTTACAAACTACTGCCATAATGACATCACTTATCTTATTTTCCCTGAACATGAGAGAGAAGAGAATCAAGGTATTAGTAAAACTTTGCCTGGATGTGTTTGGATTTGGCCCGAGAATTCAAAATGTGAAATATGTCTAGACCATCTGATAAACTTTTTAAGACTCCGATTTTTAATTAATTCGCACAGATAACTATATGTTTTTGCTTCATTAATAAACAAATGTACTCGGACACCCAGGCAGCAGCCAGCTTTAAAAAGCTTAAGGCTCATGTCTTCTCAGAGAGGACTGAATAAGCTTTACATCACTGTACACCTCATCACGGTACGCCTCACCTCACCGCACGTCACCACACCATACCAGGGTACACTTAACCACACTTCATCCCCCAACAATACACCAAACCATACCACAGAACACACCATACCACAGTACATCACACCACAGTCCACCATGCTACATTACATTGCACCATAACCCCCCCCCCCACACACACACACACACTGTATGGTAAAACTGTAAGCTTACCTTTCAATCTCCGTAAGTTGTTGGGACTGCAATATCCTCAAGTTTTTCTAGATTGGCAGGAACTAGTAGATTCAATGGTTCATACTTAAGGTTTCTCTTGCAGGCAGCGGGCTCCAAATGTAGACTACAGACGCTTGAACTGTTGAGATTAACCACTAAGATCAATCCAACCCTTTTTCAGTTCTTCAACCATCGGGAAATGATATAAATGCATATTTCCATTTTCCTTGTTTTAACGTTGCAAGGATGTGCACCCGTAAACTGCACAGCACACCATTTTCCTCACTTGGAGCAAAAAGTCAGGAGGAACTGAGGAACTTGACCCAGCCTGAGTTTAAGTTCAACTGACCTCATTAACCCTACTGAAGTGGCGGGCTTGGATACCACGTGACGTCATGCATGGAGAGGTCCCATTTTTAGCTAGAAATGATCAGACCTTGTAGAGTACCTCACCAGACCTCGGTCAAGAAGACGTGTCTTCACACAAGCGTTTTTTTTACTGCGCGAATAGATTAATAATAACAAGAGTAATAATAATTAGTAATAATATTAATGATAAAAATATTGATAATAATAATGTTAACAAAAATATTAATAATAATAATAATAATAATAATAACAACATCAACAACAACAACAATAATAATAATACGGTATGAAGTAATAAATTATACAGGATTTCTTAATATTAAAAATGCTTTTTCATATTATAAATACTTGAAAAATACATACTTGATAGAAAATATCCACAGCAACAACCGTACCCTGCCACAGATGAATTGCAACTGCTGTGGCAGTATTGCCAGATCACAAACACAGAATTATCGTACAGAGACCACAAAAATATGGAACTGACACCAAAATTATCGTACACATATATGCACATCATGTATACGCACGCACACACACACACACACACACACACACACACACACATATATATATATATATATATATATATATATATATATATATATATATATATATATATATATATATATATATGAGAGAGAGAGAGAGAGAGAGAGAGAGAATCAACATAATTTACAGTATTTAACATTCACAGGATATTGCTACCGCATAAGGAAAGGCGATTGTCTGGTAAAAAGAATGGTTAAAATGTGTTCAGTTCTGTTTCATGATGATGATTATTATTTTTTTGGATTTAATCTACTATTTGTCCACCTTTTTTTTTTTTTTTTTTTTTACTGAAATATTGTTACTAGTAATGCTATGGGTTTGACCAATTTGGACTGAAGGTCGTATTCTTGGTGGATTAGGAATCTTCGTAGCATGTCTTCAGCGACTTTCTTTGTACTTTTCGTCTTGTTATTGGCTTGTATGCTAAACAAGTCCTTTTAGTATCAATATAGTTTACATTAATATACAGTATATCGCTGTCTAAAATTCAAGAAAATAAATTGATATTGAATTTGGTTTTAATTTCCATTATATTTTATTTACTTATTTTTGGAGAAACACATCGTTGCTGGTTTTTATCCTGGGATTCTTATCTCTGTCCCCTCCTCCGTAAGAAAAAGCACATATCCAGTTGGGGTAAGTGGTGAAGAACCCTCCAATGTAAAGCAGAATACGACTTTCAGTGATGATATTATGCCTTATTTTTAATCACGAATATGAACGTTGCTTTCTCTTGGTGTATACTCCTTTTCGTTCGTTTCCTGAGAGGTTGGTATGAGGAGAGTTAATAAAAAATAAGTTGAATTTGATCTTCAGACGTTCTCTCTCTCTCTCTCTCTCTCTCTCTCTCTCTCTCTCTCTCTCGCTTGCTCGCTCGCTCGTTTGATTTTATACCTTTGATCTCTCTCTCTCTCTCTCTCTCGCTCGCTCGCTCGCTCGCTCGCTCGTTTGATTTTATACCTTTGAGAAATCGTGATATAATGGTACAAAAAATTTACGATTATGAGAAATGTTAGAGTACAACGTACCGAAAAAGTCGTATGTGAGGCGCTGAGTTCATTACCGGGCTAAGTGCCAAAATGGCCGCCAAACACATACATGCACCAGCAAGTAGCTAAACCATCCCTCTATAAGTTGGAAGTAAAAAAGTGCTAAGAAACAACCTACAAAGGAGTCAAAATCCTGGTTAAGTAGACATGTGTGTTGCGCCGTCGCGCCATGCAGGAAAAAATCCCCAGTCTGATTGTGCACTAGTGCACAATGCGGGCAACTGAGTCCAGAATTCTGCCAGCTGTATGATCACTTTTCCTATGAGTTCAGCCTTTCCTATGTTCCTTATGTCAACTCTCCGTGGTGTTGAAGCGAATGTGAGAGCATTACCGGGCTATATCCCAGCCCGTTTCCTTACGCCCCTTGAAGCTGGCCAATCAGATAGTCGGGTTGCACTGCAGCTAGCCAATAAGCTGACACCTGACACTACTCCCACCAGCAGCTGTAGTGGATAGTAACTTGCTGCTTTCTCATTATTATTATTATAATATTGCCATTGTGTTTGTGAAGTTACTGGTACTCGTGGCAGTTTTTTTTTTTTTTTTATTCAGGTTACAGGTTCATTTTTTTATCATTCAGGTTACAGGGGTTTTGTAATAATGTAATCATACATTGAATGCTGTCTTACTTTTATATTATTATCAGCAATATAATAATTTTTTATGTTTTCCTTGATGTTTGTGATGTGGTTCATGTTTATTGGTGGTTAAAAACTCCGAGAAAAACACGCACAAAGTTTCCGACCTTTCAACTGCTGTCATTGTGAAAATAATAGTACTTGTGTTATAGAACTTTGATTTATTTCCACAGTATGACACTTCTGGGACATTATGCTAATATATTATTGACATCTTATGATGTGTTTCTGTAGTTATTAGTAGGATAAAAATATTTCCTTGGCCGATCGGTCCAGCAGTGGAGGGTAAAATTTTACTTCTTCACACGATATCATCATGATTAATGACAGATAGAGCAAAACAGAGGTTATTGCAATAAAGAAAATACCATAAGCTACATTTAAAAAAAAAACACATCAAAATAACACAAGCAATTACCGAGATCTCAAAGTTTTGAAGTCGTCAGACTTTAAACGCATTTGCTGGCGTTTTGTACTTTTGGCACTTAGCCCGGTAATGAACTCAGCGCCTCATATGTACTATAATTATCATACATATGGCAACACAGTGCTGAATCTAAGTGGGGTAACTCCACCCATGTGAAGTACTGTACTCCACAATCTGTAGTACTCTAGAATGCTAGGGACTTTGTGGTTTGGCAGCGCACGTTGACGGTGAATCTCTGCGAAGCGGAAATTTTGCCAAGCAAATCACCCCCATGGTTTGGTGTGTCACCCTTGGTTTCGAATTGTTGTTGTTGTTGTTGTTTTAGCCCTCATTGGTTACGAATGGGATTCATGGCTACAAATCTGCACTATGGATCCAAATCATGGTCTTGGTTACACATGCACACGTTTAATAACTGCTAAGCGAGAAACACGGCAGAATTCCAGGGACAATTTTCGGCAGTTTTATTCGGAGGTCAGAAGTAGATACACCAAAGCTGACTGAATTGGATCAGAGAGTGAAGAGGGGACGATCGAGAACGATGTGTAAGGATTAAAAAGAATGTGTTCTTAAGTGAGGGATATAATTTATGAGAAAGTGGAGAAGAAAACCAAGGTGTGGGTGCAAGATAAAGAAGAAAGTGTACAATGATGAGGATGCTTGGAGGTTGAGTACAGGAAGACCAAGGATGAGGTGGAAAGATATAAAAGCGTATTGATGTCATGATGATGTGAGAGAAAGGAGAGGGAGACATAACAAGTTGCCTGTACTGAAGTGAAGAGGACTCGAGAATAGGAAGGGGAAGACCGAGAACGATGGGGGACATTGTTGGTATCCTTTGTAATGCTTACAACAATGGCTGACCACTTTCTTGTTGGTGTGAACATAGTTCTTAACTCTGATATCAACACTGTCGCCATCACATGTAAACTGAGTGTGATATTCTAAACTGACGAAGATTCCGCCCCCATTCCAGTCTGTTGATAGCTTCATGTAGTGAGACTGAAGGTTCGATCTGACCATCGGCCGAAAATATATTCCAATCTCGTAACATAAGCTGATTGAATTTTGTGCGTGTGGACCAGTTCATCAGGGAAGACACACTGACTTTAGTAACCAAGGAGATGCATTCCTGCCTCATAATTAAGGCTTATCAGTTTTCACACAGTCACGATTTAGTATACAAGTTGTGGGAGTTGCCCAGTTCCGTGAGATAAAAATAGTACTGGTTACATCAACATTTGCTTTTGGTGTGGACGTTTCCTTACACCATGCTGTCATATGCACATACCTGCGGGCGTGAACATAACCACTGAAAAAAATAAAAAAAAAATGAACTCCTGTGATGTGCTATAAACCCAGCAAACTTTTCGGAACATTATGTAAGATCTTCATAATTGCTCGGTTAAGGAATGAACACACATTATTCTGCACACCTGCACACCTGCATCGTATACCGACATATGTGAAGTACTGTAATTAGATTTGAGCAAAGTTTGTCAATGAGTAACTCAAAACCTAAACCGATGTCTTATTTCACATTGATTTTAGTTCGATGGCTTATTTACCAGTTCAATCTTGCTTCCATCTAATACTTTAATTTAGGAGGAAGTAAGAATTTAAAAAATACGTCTACGAAGTGACCAGGTGAATTAGTGACAAGAGGGAAAAAAATCTTTGGCTGGCGAAGCAGGACAAACATTATGGTATTTCAGAAGGACCCGTCCTGTACTTCAGAATACACTACACTGTGCAGTCAGGGACAGAAGGTCGGTTAGTATTCCACTCCGTGTACTTCAAACTTAGGCAATGCCCATCATTTACCTCCTTCATGCATTATATCAAAGAGAATTATCTACGAGCAGAGAAGAATCCATATTTCTGTTGAGGGCTAGTAACCTGCACAGAAAATTCAATCGTAGAAAAGGTGATATATTACTGGAATTTTGCTCCCGTAATTATATTGTATAATAAATTATATAAACAAATTACCGTATGGAATTGCAATATTCCCACATATCCTATTGTAGTATGCTCGCCGAATATCATCAACGTCATCATCATCATCATCATTATCATTATTTCCCACCCAGGAAGGAGGTTAAGGATTAATACCAACATTTACAAGAACATAAATTTATCAAAAGAATATAAGTTACAAATTTCATCTACATAGAAAGAGGTCTTATATGGCATAAAAATAGACGAGATGAAATGGGTGAAGTGATGAGTGATGTAATTTTCATCAACACTTGATGGGATGGTGGTTTAAGATGCTGCTTGTAATACTGATTATGAATGACGGCGCAATAATTCTAATCCCCAAACTTAGATGGTGGTCAGATGGTTAGAGAAGTGATCTGCTGTTTAAAAGGGCACGAGCTCGATCTCAGGCTGGAGCAGGAAAGACTCTATATTGCGCTAAGGCAGACTTTACTGACCTTCCACAACACCCGTACCTCCCTTCCTCTCCCTGCACTCACTCCAGTCATCAGTGAAACAGTCTTAGTATCTGTTCAGTATGGATGGTGGGTACTGCCGACAAAACGATAATTTTTTAAATTGTGTGGCATGCAGATAGAGTGCTCAGAAAGGAAGTGCCTTGTCGATGAACGGAAGTGGACAGTCTAAAAAAGAAGAAATAATCAACATCTGTAATGTCATCACGTGCACTGGGTGGTCGCCAATCTTGAAGGTTCTAGATTTTGGTAGCCTAACTACTGGCCGTAATTAACAGTTAACCACAACCGCTGATAATTATTCAATAGGTAAGATAATGAAGTAGCATTACTGTATTTGCAGGTAACATCTTTAAACTTTATCAACAGTTAACATTTATCAACAATTAACCACATTATAAAATAATTATATCAGCAACTAGCTATTCAACAGCTGACAGTGAAGTAATATTTCTATACTTGCAGGTAAAATCATTCAACCATCTCAGCAAGTAGCAACGATCAACAGTTAACCACATTATGAAATAACGTCATTAGCTGGTACAACGTGCATCCAATCAGTAGGTAGGGGCAACAGCATGTAACATCCGTGGGGTTATCGGGAACAGGTATCTATAAACTAGCTCTCCTGTTTCACATTAATGCAGAATCCATTTCTGTCGCCTTCGTGTTGTTTGCCTTTCATATATATCCCTCACTTGCCATACGTATTCCAGACACCCCCACACTCCTCACCCGGGCCCTGTGAGGGAGAGATGAGGTTAGGCTGGACTGGCTTGGGATGGGTTGGTTTGGGCAGGATTGGGTTGAGTTGGGTTAGGGTAGGTAGTAAGAGCGAGATTGATTAAACTGGGTTGATAGAGACAAGGTTTGGATGGTTGGGTTGGGTTAAATTAGTTTAAGTTATTTGTAAATCTTTGTAAATCAGATTAGGTTAAGGTTAGGATTGGTTTGATTTGGCTGGTTTGGGTTGAGTTGGATATTTATCCTGGTTTGGAGCAGGCTGGGTTCATGAGAGCCAAGCTGGGTTCAGATGGGCTGGATTGGGATAAGAAGCGTAAGAAGAGTGTGAAATCCAACGTGCAATAAGCTTGCTGATTATACCATTAAATGTGTATGACAGAATATTATCCCTTCCAGTACAATGACAATTTAAACTGTTTTCTTGCCATTGGCAGACAGTTTCACTCAGGTTTGGAAAAATCTGTCGTACTGAATAGGTTTTTGAAGTTTGTATCTTACTGCTCCGGTTCCAAAAGTATTGAGATGAATACAACTGTTTGAAGATAGCTAGAATAAATTAACATGCGTTACTGGGGTGAAGAGTATAGGAAGAGTGCAAAGGATTCCAGATGATGATGTTGGTGAGGATAGGGTAGGTTGAAAAAGGGTAAAGGTTTTAAAATGCATATATTTATAATGACAGAGATAACAATGTCACGGGGTTTTTATAATATCAGGGTAATTTTGATATAAATGGTTAAATGTTATTTAAATTGATAATAATATTCAATAATATTGAAGAGCAGAGACAATGATTGTCTTGCTACATCAAGCAACGATTACTTTACGCTGACTTGCTAAGATTCTCAAGAACGAGAATTTATAAACTTTCTCAACAGTACACAGCAGAGACTAATTACTCACAATTGCTGAATTACTGTACTGTTAGCCTCTGGAGAAAGTTACATCACCCCTGACAATAAATAACTAATACTAATAATAATAACATCAGGTTCTTGCTGATGCATTAACTCCTGGCACAACGGATTTTAAGTTAATACAAGACTGGTCTAAGTACCAGTTATGAATAGTAAAACGTTTATGCAAGCTAGGAGCTATATGGGAAATAAGCTTAATTATGGAGAAATGAAACAAGATTTACTCTACATTAAGCTCAAGAAATAGAACTGTTAAATTTATTAATTACAAAAATAAATTTAACATTACATTTCAAATCAAATCAATGAGACGCACTCGCTCACTCACACAGAAGCTAAATACTTACGCCTAGGAAAAAACACCTTAACTAAGCTCTTAAAACTACAAAATACACAAAAGAAATACCAGTCGATGAATACTATGTATCACCCGAGGAGTGGGTGGGAATACCGGGATTAACTGTACTAATGGAGCTTGGGGTGCTAGCTGACCTCTCCACTTCTGAGCACAGACCCTTTCTCCGTCACAGCAAACACAAGACTGAATTCAAATAATGCCTAAGCAGGACGCACAGGCCACCGGAAGAAGGCGTGGCTAACGGTTGAATGAAGCAGAGGCAAACGATAAAGAAATAATTGTATCGCTCAGTAGCGCACTTAGTGACGTGCATTAAATCGGTCACTTTTTGAAAACGGTGACGAATTATTTGAAAAGTATACCCCGGAATGGAGAGAGAAACGGTTAACTGAGCGATACACAGTGAGTTTTCCACTAATAGTTCGTGGCTTCTCACAAAAAGGAAATGTCGCGAATTGATTCGTGACATTACGCCCCATGAAAATTAAATCTTTCTTCCTTCAGAAGAATGATTTCAATATACATACATATAAATCCTAACTCAGTCACACAAGATTCACACTGTGGTGTGTGTGCTATCCTGCTACAGGAGAAAGTCGCAGTCGTCAGTGAGCGAAAAAACCTCGTATTTACGTTAATAGAAGCAAGCTTGAGGGAAAAACTCCGTGACGACGGTGAAAATCCTGTACTCAGGTCAAACTGAGCGAAAATTCGCTACATTTACACTGACAACTAATTGTTGTGTAGCGTGGTGTATGTAATACACGGTGTAGGTGTGACAGTTGTAGTGTAACTGTACCTACGTGTAAAATGACACAGTAAATAATATATGGCGATGACGAAGGCAGAGGAGAAGAGGTGGCAGCGTGCGGCAGACGATCGGCTGGCCCGCACAGCAAAACTGCTACACCCATTGCTGAACCTGCAAAACCAATTGAGGTGGAGCATCAAAAGTGTCAATGGGACAAAATTCTTATTATGTTACAATTACTCTCTCTGGCTAGCAGTCAGTACATGCTATGAAAAGTACACTCGAGGTCGCCATTAATTTTAGCACATGATTATGGTCGGCAAGTTGAGAATCCCTGTGCAAACTTGGGTCTTCCATAGCCTCAAACCGCACACGGGTCCTCAACCTGTGCCTTAACCTACAATACTTATATTAATCTCGGAGAGCTGAGAATCCTTGCAAACTTGGGTCTTCCATAGCCTCAAGTTGCCTCTGCGGAGTTCTCACTTCCCCCTTAACCTACAATACAATACTTATATTAGTACCGGGAAGCTGAGAATCCTTGTGCAAACTTGGGTCTTCCATAGCCTCAAGTCGCCTCTGCGGAGTTCTCTCTCGAACTTCCCCCTTAACCTACAGTACTTCTATTAGTACTGGGAAGCTGAGAATCCTTATGCAAACTTGGGTCTTCCATAGCCTCAAGTCGCCACTGCGGAGTTCTCTCTCGAACTTCCCCCTTAACCTACAGTACTTCTATTAGTACCAGGAAGCTGAGAATCCTTATGCAAACTTGGGTCTTCCATAGCCTCAAGTTGCCACTGCGGAGTTCTCTCTCGAACTTCCCCCTTAACCTACAGTACTTATATTAGTATCGGGGAGCTGAGAATCCTTATGCAAACTTGGGTCTTCCATAGCCTCAAGTCGCCTCTCAACTTCCCCCTTAACTTACGGTACATAATATGTATGTACAGGCCCTGGACATAATGTGTCCTGTGGGGCCAATGGGCGAGACGTCAGGTCTGCACCCACTTCACCACTACCCTGTCTCTCAACTGACTCAGAGATTACAGGTGTAGTTACAAATGGCACAGGAAGGGCATGTCCCTGATTAGTGGTGATACTTTGGCACACACTACAGGAACGGACAAAACTATCTATGTCCCGTCCCATCCCTGGCCAGAAAAAGTCAGCTCGGATACGGCCCTGGGTCTTCCTTTTGCCCACGTGACCTCCTGAGGCTGAACAATGACCCCATTGTAACACTGCTAGGCGGTACTTGGCGGGAACGACAAACTGCAGTCGAACCTCGCCCTCGGGTGTTCGTGACTCACGGTAGAGCCGTCCTTGTTTGCGAAGGAACTTGGCTCGACCTCCCCGTGAATACTTAATCACTCGACCCTTTTGTTTATTCCGCACGGCAGCAAGTGTCGGGTCAGAATGTTGTTCTTGTACAACAAGTTGACTGCACATCAGATCTTGCGGCGATTCAATGATCACTGGGGTGACACAGTCTGGAGCCTCAGTCATGGCTCGTGTCACCGCAGCAGCCGAAGTCTGAGTAGCGCCATCGGAGCAACTATCCTTGACTCCTTGAATATTGCCTACTATTAAGTCAAATAGAGGCTCTGGTATGACAACTGCAAGTGTCATACCAGTATAAAATGGAGATGCCACCTGGATACATGCCTCAGGGAACAATCTCACTGATCCATCAATAAGCTTTGCATGGATCTGTCGACCTGTATACTGTTCAGGCCGAACTAAACTCTGCTTAACAGAGCAACCTGAGGAACCATTGTCTCTCAGGACCTTCACAGGAATGCCTTCCACAAACCCTGGCTGAACAAGGAAGGTACTGTCACCTGTGGGAGGGCCTGTGGAGGAAGCAGCTAGCCACTCATGAGGCTGCTGAATTGATGTGGCAAACATTGTGCCTTGAGGGTTATATTGGGAAGATGGAACATTGGCCATCTGTGGAGGGGGGTTCACTGTCACTGTGGGACTAGTGAACTGTGGGGAAGTACCCTCACTGGTAGGGACGTGACCACCAGGCTGCTGCTGAGGAATGAAGGCTGCATTCGCTTCCTGCCTCTTTTGAGCTGGTGGTGAAAAAGTTTGTCCCGACGGTCGGTTGCGTGGCTGATACTGCTGCTGGTTAGGGTACTTGTTATACCTCTTCCACTCAGGTTTCTGAGTGTTTTGCCCCTGGTCCTTCCACTGCGGTTTTGGACCTTGGCAATTACTCTGAGAACGGCCTTGGTGCTGGGATTCAGTCTGAGACGGCTTCCCAGACTTGGCAGTATCTTTTCTGCTCCAGGTGTTTTGCTTACGAGCTTGATACCCGTATGCAGTAAAGAATGCGTCAGCCTTCTCTGCCATTTGGCTGGCATCTTTCACCTGGCAGATCTTAAGCTGTGCTATGAGCTCAGCAGGCCACGACCTCTCTAGCTGTGTACGCAGCATAAGGTCAATTATCCCCTCACGCGTGGAAGGAGTTTCATCTTTCTCCATCCACTCATTTAAGTAAGCTGTGAGACGATCAAGGAACTGAACAGCTGTCTCCTTGTCTTGGAGACGAGCTCGCATGAACTGAACTTTGGCGTCGTCTACTGTGAGACCATACGCCTTAATGAGTGCAGCTTTCATCATCTCATATGTGAGATTGTCTCCACGAATTCTGTGGAGAATATCGAGGGCAGGGCCCTCAAATAGGCTAAGAAACTGAAGCCGCTTAGCTGCCTCATCCAGTTGATATAAGTCTGCCATGTCCTCAAAACGAGCTATGTACGGCTCGATTCGCTCGCTTTCCTTGTATGAAGGAAGCTTGATGCGTGGGGTCGCCAGGACATGTGCAGGGAGAACGCTCGTGGAGCTTTGACCAACTGCACCAGACGTGTCTGAAGCCAAGGAATCTCGCTTGAGCTTCAGCACTTCAAGTTCATGTTCTCGTTCTTTGTCTCGTTGTTCACGCTCGTATTCGCGCTGTTCTCGCTCGTGTTCGCGCTGTTCTCGCTCTTTTTCTAACTCGAGCTCGCGTTGTTTCTGCTCGTATTCGCGCTGTTCTCGCTCTGCTCTTGTTCATAAGCACGCTCTCTTTCACGTTCCTCACGCTGTTCTCGCTCGTATTCGCGCTGTTCTCGCTCGCATTCGCGCTGAATCCTACGCTCTTCACGAGCATCTTTCTCACGTTCTTGCTCGTAATTGAACCGTGAGAGAACGTAACTCTGTATTTTCTCTGGGTCTGTGAGACCAATATCTTTGGCTTCCTGTACATATACAGCTGTAGCCATGATGCTAGCTCAATTTACTAAGTAACCGAAATTGAGTACTGACTGCTTAGCGACGAATACTAATAAACACAAGTAAAGAAT
Organism: Coenobita brevimanus; assembly: GCF_032717465.1. Taxonomy (NCBI): domain Eukaryota; kingdom Metazoa; phylum Arthropoda; class Malacostraca; order Decapoda; family Coenobitidae; genus Coenobita; species Coenobita brevimanus. Next base: position 31,849,967 of record NC_136957.1, on the reverse strand, counting down.
ACAGACACAAGCTAGTGGTGACCAGTCTTATCTAGTTAACTGGCAAAAATAAATCAAAAATGTAAATGACTGGGAAGACTCAATAATAAACACAATGGGTACGCCGACTTCCCAGGAGCGAGTAAAATCGTCTGGCGTTACCAAAAATAAACTAGAGTTAAGTACTCTATTGATTTATAAAGCAAAAACTCACTTGCTAAATTAACGGTAAACACCAGTAAGCTTGTGCCTATAAACTTTAATGATAAATACCTAAATATGAATGAGTGAGCACTATCTCGTAAATAGCTTTAGAGCTAGGAGTTAATATCCTGGAATGAGGTCGCCAATTGTCACGGGGTTTTTATAATATCAGGGTAATTTTGATATAAATGGTTAAATGTTATTTAAATTGATAATAATATTCAATAATATTGAAGAGCAGAGACAATGATTGTCTTGCTACATCAAGCAACGATTACTTTACGCTGACTTGCTAAGATTCTCAAGAACGAGAATTTATAAACTTTCTCAACAGTACACAGCAGAGACTAATTACTCACAATTGCTGAATTACTGTACTGTTAGCCTCTGGAGAAAGTTACATCACCCCTGACAATAAATAACTAATACTAATAATAATAACATCAGGTTCTTGCTGATGCATTAACTCCTGGCACAACGGATTTTAAGTTAATACAAGACTGGTCTAAGTACCAGTTATGAATAGTAAAACGTTTATGCAAGCTAGGAGCTATATGGGAAATAAGCTTAATTATGGAGAAATGAAACAAGATTTACTCTACATTAAGCTCAAGAAATAGAACTGTTAAATTTATTAATTACAAAAATAAATTTAACATTACATTTCAAATCAAATCAATGAGACGCACTCGCTCACTCACACAGAAGCTAAATACTTACGCCTAGGAAAAACACCTTAACTAAGCTCTTAAAACTACAAAATACACAAAAGAAATACCAGTCGATGAATACTATGTATCACCCGAGGAGTGGGTGGGAATACCGGGATTAACTGTACTAATGGAGCTTGGGGTGCTAGCTGACCTCTCCACTTCTGAGCACAGACCCTTTCTCCGTCACAGCAAACACAAGACTGAATTCAAATAATGCCTAAGCAGGACGCACAGGCCACCGGAAGAAGGCGTGGCTAACGGTTGAATGAAGCAGAGGCAAACGATAAAGAAATAATTGTATCGCTCAGTAGCGCACTTAGTGACGTGCATTAAATCGGTCACTTTTTGAAAACGGTGACGAATTATTTGAAAAGTATACCCCGGAATGGAGAGAGAAACGGTTAACTGAGCGATACACAGTGAGTTTTCCACTAATAGTTCGTGGCTTCTCACAAAAAGGAAATGTCGCGAATTGATTCGTGACAAACAAACAAATACAAATTAGAATAAGAAACTTTTTTCTTTACTTAAGTATTTCGAGAATGCTTATCCTCAAAGGGACATACACAATTAAAATTTCTTGTCATAAAGGTACAATGAATGTACTGCACGTAAGAGAAATGAGGCAAGTGCTGCCTGAGATATGCTGTCTCCTCAAAAGGTACTGTAGCAAAATAGTGACTTCTAGGCGAGTGCTGACCGGCTGTCATGTTCAACTTGCTTAAAACACTAATGATGAAGGTGGAAAAGTGGCCGTGATTAATTATTATTCTGAATGGACTATATCTACCTACAGTCTGATTACCTACCTGCGTACCATTTTACCTAGCTACTCCGCTACTTACAATACCTTGGCATAGACGAGGCAGCAGTCACACACATCCGTCACCGTGCCATGAGGTCAGTCTTGTGGAGGCTCTGGACATCGGTCTTCCCCCTGACATGGGATGCAACGAATGGCAGTGGTGCTGGCGGGGATTAAAGGTGTGAATGCGGGAGATGAAACGGGAAAGAGGGTGGGAGAGAGACAAAATATGGGAAGGTACGACGAGAAGGAGATTGGGGTAAAAGGAAGTTGATTTATTTTGATGGGAGGGAAGATGAAACAAAGCAGGATGGAAGGAGAGGAGGAAGAGGACGAAGGATGGAGGAGAGAGGAGGAAAAGAAAGAATGTGGGGAGAAAAGGTAGAGGAGGTAGGGATGGAGCAAAGGTGAAGAGGAGGAGGGTACAAGAGAAGACTGGGACAAGAGGAGACGAGGAAGAGGAGGTAGGCTTAAGGTTGGGGGAGGGGGAGGAGAGGCAGGTTTATTATAATCAATTTATTACGCCCACGGAGCCACATACCCAGCGACAGGACCATGAGGCCAAGTATTATGTACAGAGGAACTCGTGTCTCGTAGGGAGGAGAGGCAGGGATGGCGGGAAGGGATGGATAGGATAACGAGGGCTGAGAAAAGAAGGATGAAAAAGGGGAGTAAAAATTTGGAAGGGAGAAGAACAGTTCGAAGAGAGAGAGAGAGAGAGAGAGAGAGAGAGAGAGAGAGAGAGAGAGAGAGAGAGAGAGAAATAGAGAAAAAGAGAGACAGAAAAAAATAGAGAAAGAGAAATTTAGTGAGAAAGAGAAAGAAAAAGAGGGATAGAGAGCGTGAAAATTAGAGAGAGAGAGAGAGAGAGAGAGAGACAAAAAAAATAGAGAAATTGAGAGAAAGAGAGAGAGAAAAAGAGAGATAGAGAGCGTGAGAATGGGTAAGAGAGAGAGAGAGAGAGAAAGAGAGACAGACAGACAGACAGACAGACAGACAGACAGAGACTGACAGACAGACAGAGAAAGAAAGGAAAAAAAAATTCTCTTCTCCTAAAAAACATCAGTTACCTGGGACTAACAAACAGGAGTGATTTTTCCTGGAGAGATTTGATTAGGGTTCAGCAGAATATAAATATTTTTTTTCTTCCCCTTAAAAAAAAGGTAACTGGGACACAGGCTATCAGATCCCTCTTTCCTTTACTTCTTGAGCAACAATAAACTTAGAAATGACAGTGGCTTTTCTTGGAAACATTTGATTAGGGCTTTGCAAAATATTTTTTTTTCTCTCCCCCTAAGAAAAAAAATTCCAAACACCATCCTATTAGTGCCAATAACCTAAATTACCCACCCACACACCCACCACACGTGTGCCGCCTCAGACTAACACATTTTTTGATATACTAATTGACCCAAGTGCAAATTTTCCACCCACACACACACACCAAAAGTGTGTCGCCTCTCTCTCTCTCTCTCTCTCCTTATATAGAAGACGAATTTCACCAGTATAGTGCGTAATTCCTATAATAAAATTAATTTGTATTTTTTTATGCAACGAAGAAGGAACCAATGGCCAGGAGCCTCCAAATTGATCCCTCCAAGAGAAGGGGAAAAAAAAAAAAAACAAGACAAGAGATGCCTGGACACATTGCTTTTGCAAGACTGGAGATCAAGGGTAGCAGGAAATACAGACAGAGGAAGACAGTTCCAGAGTTGACCTGTTGCATACATAGAAATAGATATTACATTTAGTCGTCTTCTTAGTGGTGCGAAGGCTAGTAATTGAGGGGGGAAGAAGGGAAGGGAAAGAGCAAGAAGGGTAGAAGAAGCAGAAAGGGCAAGTGCGGGTAGGAGAAGTGGAAAGGGGCGTTGGGGATAGGTGAAGGAGAGAGGGTTAACCAAGGGGTTGAGAAGAGGGAGAAATTATGTAGAGTTGAGAAGGGAGGCAGGAAGATGGGGAGAGGTGAGTGGGGTGAAGATTAGAGGTTAAGGGAAGGAGGATAGAGAAGTGGGGTGTCAAGAGAGGGGGTGGGGTGGGGAGGAGTGAGATAAAGGTGAGATGGTGGCGGTGGTGGTGGTGGTGGTTCGGTGGAGTGAATGTTAGAGGAAGAAAAAAGGGAGTAGTGGGAGCGAGATGATGATGATGATGGTTGTGTGGATGGGGTAAGGAGAAGGAGGGAAAACGCAGTGGAGTGAATGCCGTAGTGGGGTAGGAGCGGATTAGGAGGATGGTGGAGTGAACCGAGAAGTGAAGGGATTGAATAATAATAATTTTAAGGCCATACACTTTTAACCTTAACGTGCGCTAAAATTGTCGCCTCTACATCTTGTCAAAGTAGATTAACACCGGAATTTGGTGCTATAGTCTGACAGATCGAAACGTAGGGTTTTGGTGGAGTCACCCCCTCCCTGCACTGTTGCCACGTTTCCGAGCTGACCTCTCCATCAGCGATGACCTTGACACTGTTTCCCTCTTGTGATCTCCGTTTTTCTAATACCCCCTATACCCCTGCCACCAACACCCCCTATACCCCTACCCCCAACAACACCCCCATCAACAACACCCGCTATACCTCCACCACCAACACCTCCTATAAATATAGACCCCCACCATCAACACCTGTATAATAATTAGCCGTTGATAATTGCTATACTTTTATTGAGAGCATACATTCTACCCTATTGCTCAAACTCCCTAATCTTACAATCCCATCTGTCTTAATCCTTCCCACTGCCTTCGTTCCTAAATCCCTTAATTGATCTATTTTTAACCTAAGTGTCCCCACACCTTTTAAACCATTTACCTCTCTGTCACTATTCTCCACCATATGTATCAACTTGTATTATATTGTGTATAGAACTTTCATACTGTATGCTGTACTACTGTATAATGTATAAGAATACCCACTGTTTAGTGGAAATAAAGTTTTATTATTATTATTATTATTATTATTATTTCTCTCTCTCTCTCTCTCTCTCTCTCTCTCTCTCTCTCTCTCTCTCTCTCTCGCTAGATTTTGTTATGTGTCATCCATGGTTTTTTACTTCCATTTTTATGTATGGATTATAATTTTGACTTTATTTCCGCACCACCCTTGAGGTAAAAGTCACGGCGCGTTTTTTTTATAGAGGTTTCCCCAATAGGCCTAAATCCTGTAGGGGTTGGTGACCTCCCACAGCGTACACACAAACACGTGTCGCGTGAGTGCTGCCACCCCAGAGCTGTTTGATATATTTATTTTAATTATGAAAGGATCGCCTCTTCCCACTTTTATCCCTTCAAATTTTCTTGCAATTATACTTGCTAAATTAATTAGCAATGTTAGAAGTGTTGGGGAAGTAAATAATAATTAGAATATTTTTAGAGCAACACTGCCAAATTTTTATGCCACGTTTCTCTATTATCGTATAATATAGTATGCAGAATAGTTTTATTCTTCCTTGATACATGTCAGCACTTTCATTACAGTTATATTAGTATGAGTTATGTTTATGTATCATTCCTACTACACAAACCACAGGCGTTATACATCGTAGGGTTAGGAAACATGGCAATAGTGTAGGGAGGGGGTGACTCCACCCAAACCCTATGTTACGAGGAGGAACACTATAGTCACAAAGAAGTGCGTTCCACAGAGCTGCGTGATATCAGCTGCAAAAGGAAGAAAATTTGGTCCAAGTTAAGGTAAAGAGTAATAGTTCATTCTACGCACATGGAGATATAGCTGATGGAGATATAGCGGATGCGACGGTGAGGAAGATTTTGGTGACGGGTGATAACTCATTTAATATATCATCAGTTATTCCCATTTCTGCTTAATATTTGTATACAAGTGTGAGTAGTTTGTTGAGATGGTGGAGGTAGAGGAAGGGGAGGAAGTTGATGGGTGCTGACGAGGGTGTGGTACAGTTCTTTAACCCTAATTTGACTCAGATTTTTGTCCTTGTGCAGCTATTTCCGGTTACAGTTCAGCACTCAAGATGGAGATGGCAGTTTTACCCTCTAACACCTATTCCTTAGCGATTTACTTCATCTTACTGTCCTATTCTGTGTTATCACCATACTCTGCATAAATAACGTACGAAAGGCTATCAACCAACCATATCCGAAAGTAAATCGTTAAGGAAGAGGTAACTGACGCGTATACTAATTTTGGTGGGGTTTGGTAAAGGTTGAAATATTCAGTCTTATGTGGGGTTGGGAAAGGGGCGTGGCAGGGTGAAAGAAAGGTGGATGAGATGGGGTTAGGTAAGAGGTTGAGACGGACTGGTGAACGGTGAGAGAGAGAGAGAGAGAGAGAGAGAGAGAGAGAGAGAGAGAGAGAGAGAGAGAATTTCCCTCATCAAGGTGTTTAAAGGATTATAATTACTTAAATACGAAGTCAAAATCCTATCTTTGTTTCGTGCCAAATGCAGCATCACAATCACACACCTCGCTCTTCCTACACTGTTGTACTGGAAGAATAGATGCAGAAGTGAAGTTTAGAATAAATGAAGTAGGAAAGGTGCTGGGAGGAATGAAAAAAGTGTTTAGATGTCGTTCGCTTAGAATGGATGTAAAGAGAAGACTGTATGAGGGTGTTGTGGTACCGACTGCGTTATATGGGGCTGAAACATGGAATATGGGTGTAGCAGAGAGGAAAAGTTTGAATGTAATGGAGATGAGGTGTCTGAGGAGTATGTGTGGAGTGACGCGTATGGATCGAGTGCGAAATGATGAAGTGAGAAGGAGAACTGGAGTTGTTCGGGAGATGGCTGGTAGAGTTGAGCAGAGGGTGTTGCGATGCTTTGGGCATATGGAGAGAATGGAAAATGAGCGATTGGTGAAAAAGATAACTAGATCTGATATGAGAGGTGTAAGGCTGAGAGGAAGACCACGAATAGGATGGATGGACAGTGTGAAGAGAGCGCTGGATGCGAGAGGGATGTCTGTTGAGCAAGGAAGAGTGGCTGTGTGTGACAGAAATAAATGGAGAGAAATTGTGAATGAATAAGTGATGACGCAGCCCTGAGGTGATATTCTCCCGCATTTGGTCTGATCAGCTAGTCAGGTCAGGTGCGGGTATGGGGATGGGTGTGTTATGATGTGGCAGGGGTAAACCAGTTCTGCTGTCGGGCCCTGCTACGGATGTCACTGATTGCATTCGCGCAGTTGACCCTTGTGCGGTGTGGTGCGGTGAGGATCTGTCCGTTCTCCCCTTTAGGGCTAAGATGCGAATGAATGTGTTTGAATGGATGGGTAAATGGGGAGTATGTCGTCCTGTCTCGGCTACCTCCCTTTCCTTGGGGGAAGCAGCCTAGGTATATAGATAGATAGATAGATTTCTCAACCCAAACATATAATCTTTACTTTATCCACACGATTTTATTCAGCTGAGATAGGAAATCTCGTACTGAAGAAGTTATGGCTGTACCTAACCTTTTTCCGGTTGTCTTAGTCTCCTAATCCTTTCAGTCCTGGTGACATCCTTTTTGTTAGTTTATTCTTGCTGATATTAGGGATTTTATTCAGGTTAGGGAAGCTTAATTTGGCTGTATGTAAACCTTCCATGTAGAAAATTTTATGCTAAGCTGAATCGTAATGAGATGGCAAGAATAATGTGAAAAACATCCTTGACCTCAGAGCGTTAAGCTGAGAAGAGGAGTAAAGTGAAGGCGTCATCTTAGCGAAGAAGTTGATGGGTATAAGTTCTAACCCCTTGAGTATAAGAGGTCCATTGTAAACAGAAATAAAGTCATCAGGTAGTTGAGAAGAGAGGTGTTGTCTGCCAGTACCGTGAACATGATGGAAAATTGTATCAGCATGAATTAGCGATGATTAATGGCAAGGTTGAAACCACTGCAGAAGGAATTGCAAAAGTTGTTGATGAATATAACTTATGGCATGCAATAAAAATGATCAGTGCTGATACAACTAGCGTTAACACTGGGAAAAAGAGTGGAGTTGTTGTCAGATTACAACAAATGTTCTCGGATAAGAGTTTCAACAAACCACAATTTGTCGGCTGTCAGCATCACATTCTGGACAGGACTCTCCGTTTGGTGATGGACGAAGAACTTGGTGCTAATACCAATTCTCCAGACATCGAATAGCCATTTGTGTCTCAACTAATAAAGAATTATGAAAAACTAAAATCACAGTTTGTTAATGGAAAAGAATTATGAAAAACTAAAATCACAGTTTGTTAATGGAAGAGATCCTTGATATGTCAGGATGAAGAGATGACATGAAGTTTCTGTACTATTTAACACGAGTTTTTAAATTCTTTGAAGAATAAGGGCATTTTCCTTTGATTAACTTTCACAAAATTCCAAATATCAGTAATGCGAGCTGGAATTCAAGAGCACTTCTCACTATCCTTTCATTCATTCTTATACCTACAACAAAGAAGACTTTGGAGAAGATATGCAGATTCATTTTGTAAGAAAGGGCAGAGTACTGGTTAGCTAATTAGACGTACGGTCGTGGCCAAAAATAATCATCTATCCTTCTGTACCTCGTGCCTCAGACTGACTTCCTTATGCGTGGCACGTCACCCTGGGGTAAGAGGGGCTGAGAGGAAGGGGCAAGGGAGACAAGGGCAGGTGGGTGGGTGGACGTGTGTTGGTGCAGGGATAGAGTGAGGGAAGGGAGGGAGGGTAGGTAGGGAAGGGAGAATGAAATGCGAAGTTGTGGCCACATAATTTGTCGATTTTCTTTCACTCGGGGCAACATATAAAGGAGTTACTATTGGGTAGATAATGCTGCATTACAATTTGTATAGCGGCGTCAGATAACAAGCGTTAGACAGGTGGTGATATCAAGCATTGGCTCGTGAAAGACGTATACCGACGTGATGGATGACATCAAACATTAGTGCGGAGCCAGATATTTGTGTTTATCCGTGTATTTTGACTTCAGACGCAGAATGGAATCTGGATGGCTTTGACTTCCTTAATGTTTGTGTAAGAAACGTCCTCTACCCTTACATGCAACTAATTTTTGGAACTAAATATTATATATAACCTTTGACATGGCTGTGTCCACACTAAATATGATCACCCTCGCGGTATACACTCCCTCTATACAGTAACCACAATGTGAATGCAATAATCATTTAATGACATCTTTATATGAAAAGGCTATTTAAAATAAATGTGCATAAAAGGTAAATAAATTTGATGTCTGTGCTCATGGGTGGATATAGTAACGGTATCTCTCACTACCTGTTAGAGGGAATATGAAACAAAATCCTACCCAAACTCAAAAATATATCTGTGTCAATATTTACCGACACTGGTCAAGCCAAAGCAACCAGGATTCCTGGTCCAGGAAAGCCTTAGTAAGTAGTCCAGTGGCCTCGTGCCTTAAAAACCTCATGCAGGCTTCGCGGCACCGGGGAAACTATGTTGTTGATGGTTTGCTGATTTCGTCTGAACAGCTCCCACTTGTCTTTGGTGTGCTGGAGGAGGCTTCCATGCGTAAGATGACAAGATTTATTGGAGCTAAAAGCGGGATATTTTCACGTGTGTGTGTGTGCATATATATATATATATATATATATATATATATATATATATATATATATATATATATATATATATATATATATATATATATATATATATATATATATATATATATATATATATATATACACACACAGAGAGAGAGAAATGCGAGTGACAGCGACGGCTGCTAGGCAACACCTCACCCTGAGGCTGCTAATTAAACACTAATGTCTCAAAAAAACTCCAATGACCAATATACAGTACGATCCGGTGAATGGGCCGACCATAGTTACCAGATAGTGTTACAGATTTTATATTAACAATTCAGTATTTCATTTGTGGGCATAATTTTACTAATTCATCATAATTTCATAAAAGTAGGTCATATTATATCTAATGTAATAATAATTTTCTAAAAGCGGGATATTTTAAATAATATGCACTAAAAGCAGGATATTTTATTCACAATTAAAAACGGGAGATAAAAAAAAAAAAAATAAAGCGAGACTGTCCTGCCTAAAGGCGGGACTCTGGTCGCCTTATCCACGTGTTGACAATCTGGGCCTAACTCAATCTCGATGGCTGTGCACTAATATTTGATGTCACTTCAGTACAGTATATTTCTCTCACAAACCAGTGCTTGATATCACCACCTGTCTAAAGCTTGTTATATGACGCCGCTATACAATGTGTAATGCAGCTTTTTCTACCCAATAGTAACTCCCACATATGTTGCCCTGAATGAAAGAAAATAGACAAATTATGTGGCCACAACTTCGTGTTTCATTATCCCTTCCCTACCTCCCCTCCCTCCCCTCCCTTACTCCATCCCTGCACCATCACTTGTCCCCCCACCCACCTGCCCTTCTCCCTCTGGCACCTCCCTCTCAGCCCTTCTTACCCCAGTGTGACTTGCCACGCATAAAGGAGCCAGTCTGAGGCACGGGGTACAGGAGTATAGGTGATTATTTATGGCCACGACAGTACAATGAAAATGACTTCAAGAACTTGTCAAAAATATTGAAACCTTACAAAAAAAGCACTAAACTCATTACAGAATCACTGGAAGCAGGAGCCATCATTACTCAAGTTACCAAGAAGTAATCAGTGTGCAGAACGTGCAATCGAAGTGATGTAGGAACTTTATGCTGCCCTGCAAAAACAAAGCCAAACTACAACTTAGATTTATTCTAGGTAATAAGCAGTGATTTTAAGTGTTAATGCATTTGTATAAGCTCTTTATTTTTCTTATTGTACATGTAAGTATACACTTGCAAAAATCGATTTTTTTTTTTTTTAATTTCGGGGTGACCATTTCTTAAAACTGAGAGGAATAAGATCTCTCTCTCTCTCTCTCTCTCTCTCTCTCTCTCTCTATATATATATATATATATATATATATATATATATATATATATATATATACAAGAGGCTGTCTCAGGAAAATGTAAGCACACTTTAATGAGCAACATATGGTTTTATAAGTTTTAAATGGCCCTTAAATTTCCTTTTGAAGATTTACGTCTAGCGCCATAACAACGATAACTGGTGGTGCAGTCTGCCTTAAACTTATGGATGCGTGAAATGTCACGTCACGTACGAAGGGTTGTCCAAACGTAACTTCTGCACTGCCACTGCCACTTTCATTTACACACGTTCTCAGAATCCGGTAACACATCAGTACCATTTTCCACCTGTCGCATTTTACACATTTGTGTACGTCTTTCATGTTTATCAGAGGGAAGTTTATATTTTAAGCTGCGCTTATTAAGGAATGCATATATTACCATTACAGTGTGCATACATTTCTTTGAGCCAATCTTCTATCTACCTATCTTTATATCAATGTCTGCCTACATGTACAGTATATTCAATTATCTACCTATCTATATTAATCAGTCAGACAAGCTATTCTACGTATTTAGTACAATTAAAACCCCAAATTTAGTAAGAACTGGTATAAACTAGCCAGAATCAGAAGTCACATTTCTTGTATTTTATCACTAGTATATCCTAAGCAGAACTATTTTTACCACTGGAGGTTGGAGAAAACTGCAAATACGGGACTGGAGTGATTTTAAACTTAGTGTTAGCTAAATATGTCAATCAATACCAGTTTCAACAACCGCATAGTTTGAGAGAACTACATGTCTGACACCTCAATGATATCTTGGTGCCATAAAAAATACGGTGTCAGACACTTCATGAAATATAATGGTTAGTTTTCGCTGGCGTCAAAACAGTTATAAACTATACTAATCGTATCCACACGATAAATGGATGGACTCTCGTGTCTATATTCAATCTATCTCAGTGTTGTGCGAAAATGTGCCTTCTCATTACAATTCTTTCTCACTGAATGCAGCGAAAATCAGGTTATGTCAGTCTACATATGGGGTGCGAACTTGACTTCCAGAGGACCACAGTTACAGTCGTTATGTGAGGTGGCTTGCTTGTTGTCAGTTAGCTAATCGTGAATTAATTGTCAGAAGGATAACATTATACTCCTGACTCCAGTACTAAGATAATCAACAGAATGGAACCTCCACCTCACCTGACACCCCTGCTGGACTAGAAACAGAAAATGGACAGAAGGAGAATCATTTGTGGGTCATGCTCCTCAAATATCGCATTACGGATGAGAATCCATTGTATAACATGTACTAAGACATCAAGGCCTTATCTGCCCTCCCTTCACTATTTCTAAAAAACTTGAATTATGCTAACGGGTTTTCTCCCTAATAAACTGTACCTAGTCAGAAACTTTCCCAGTAACCAGACAAACTCACCTTCGAGGTTTCATTGAAATCGATGAAATGGTCTACGAGGAGTTAAACACACACACACACACACACACACACACACACACACACACACACACACACACACACACACACACACACACACATGTGCAGGCATCAATTAGCTACCAAGCGTGGGTTACTCATATGGCAGAACTCTACGAAAACTTTTCAGGACTTCTGTTAACAAGAGCGTGGAGCAGAGATGTTAAGACTGAAAGAACCTGGTCAGAGACTGAGATGGGTAAGACTGAGAACGGCGTGAAATGATTATATATATATATATATATATATATATATATATATATATATATATATATATATATATATATATATATATATATATATATATATAAAATGTGTGTGTGTGTGTGTGTGTAGGTAATGTTATAATGAATCTCGGAAAATGGAGTCGGATGCTGTTTGCTGATAATACAGTATTGTTGAGTGAAGATGAATGGGAGTTGCAAGGTTTGGTGAATGAATTTGGGACAGTGTGTAGGAGGAGGAAGCTGAAAGTTATTGTAAACAAAAGTAAAGTTATAGTGTTTGAGAGGAATGAAGTCACAGAGTGTGCAGTGAGGTTGGATGGTGAGGATATGGAGAATGTGAGTGCATTCAAGTACTTGGGTAGTGTGATGAGTAAGGATGGAACTTTGGGGGAGGAAGTACGTGAAAGGGTACAGCAGGGAAGAAAAGTTGTTGGTACACTGAAAGCAGTGATGAGAAATAGGGAGGTGAGTATGGAAGTTAAGAAGTCACTGCATGATGGTATTGTGATCCCTACCCTGACGTATGGAAGCGAGGCGTGGACCTTGCAAGAGGGGAACAAGTCAAGAGTGAGAGCAGTGGAAATGAGTTACTTGAGAGGAGCATGTGGAGTGACGTGGAGGGACAGGTTGACGAATGAAGAAGTGAAGGAACGTTGTGGGGTAGATGTGGATGTGGTTGAAAAGATTAGGAGAAATACACTGAGGTAGTTTGGACATGTGGAGAGAATGGAGAATGAAAGACTGACTAAGAGGGTGTATGTAGGTGAGGTGGAGGGAGGGAGAGGGAGGGGTAGACCGAGGATGAGGTGGAGGGATGGAGTTGAGAGGTATATGAGGGAGGGGGTGAGTTGGGGGAGGGTAGTCGAATGGTGGGTGACAGAGTGACTTGAAGGCGTTTTGTCTGCGGCCACCCTTTGCGGGATTAGGGCGTCGGGCTATAGATAGATAGATAGATAGATGTATAGGAATGAAATTGATGGGAAACCGAGGAGAGAATGAGGTGCAAGATGTGAAAGTGTAAAGAATTCAATATATTTTGGGAAGGAGGAGAGGGAGATTGACAACGAGTGGGCTGTAGAGAAATGAAGATTGATTAAATAATGAGCAGGAGAGGACGTAGAATGATATTAAACGATGTGTAGGAAACAGTCTTGTTAACCTCTGTCGGGAATGTGTACATAAAAATCTTTATCACTTTCCCGTTGGTGTGAATTTGAGTTTCAACTTTGTTTCTAACACTGTCGCCAACATGTATTACTACTGGATGTTTATTCTAACCTGACGAAGATTCCCCATGTCCGTTCAGCTCAGCTGATGGCAAACAGTAATCAGACAAGTGGATCGCTTTAACTATAACTTTTTCCCCTTAACATGGTTCAAGTTCTCGTTTTTTGCGACCTATTTCACGAAACTCTGAGACAGGAAAAGATAATATTGCAGCTCCACATCCTTTCCATAGCACTTTTTCATGATTATCACAATAGTCTAGTGTAAATCTCTTGGTAAAACTCAAAGTTCAAGATGACGAGATGACAATTTTAGGTCGTTAGAGTAACACAAGTACAGTAAGCAATGAGACTCATTCTTCCTCATAGGCAGGATTTATAGACCACCAAGCAATAGATATTCAGTATTCTTGTAGCTGGAGTGACCCAGTACTCCCAGGTAACAATGAGCCAACTAAAGTATATCATGTGACGTGGACCTGTCCCTTTATCACTTTGTCATGGAGCTGCAGACATTAATATCGATCAATATCTTAGTGATTAATAATAGGAGTGTGGCCAAGAAGCCTGCGGACGTTTCAGAATTTACGTAACAGTTTCATAGTTATTTAGATAAAAGAAGATTAATAAATCTCCTCAACTTTACATCCATATCCTATGTACGTATGTGTATATGGAAAAAATGGATCTGTGTGAGAGGTGTCTCCTGGGTCTGCGTAACTTCTCATGGTTGGGACAACTCCAGTGTTCAGTGTAACACTGCACGATGTTATGCAGCTGAGTTTGAGTTACAGAAACCTGAGTGTGTTAATGAGTGACTGTGTAAGCAATAATACATAGTTATTGTAATGGGTTTAGAAGGAACACAATGTAAAACGTCCTGTGCTTCAGAATATAAACACGACACAGTGCCCATACAGTCATACAGTTATGCCATATCACTCTACGCACACGTTTAAAATTACACATGCTTAGAGAATAATGCTTTTTATTGCCATTAGTATACCGATCTATTTTTCCCAATTCAGAATGGGGTGAGGATTAAGAACAACACTACGTAAAATCATCATCATCGTCTCCAATATACTGAGTATGTTTCCTATCCAATGTTGGGGTAAGGTATATGTCACGGGCTGGACTCAGATCCCAGGCCATATGAAGCATACTCGCACATTACCCCGTCTCCTACTACACCTTTCAGGTGTTTCAGTTATTTTTCCACCACAGGGGTCTGTTCTTGGACTAACAATTTTCCTCCATGGATCTATTTACAGCCTTGGACAAATTTCACCTCACTGATCTATCTCTTCATTGGCATTTTTTTTCGCTCATGGAGATATTATGCATATGGACAATATTTGCTCCATAGACTTCATCTCAAAGACCTATAACCTCCCATGAACATAAATTGCCGATGGGCCTGCTCTCCCCCATGAAACTAAGTTCCCTCTGGATCTATTGTATTTTCCCCCTTGAATCTATTTTTGCATAGACATTATTACTAATGGACCAATTTTGTCATAAGTACCTATATACCCCATTTGACCCCATGTTCCTACGTAAATCCATTTCCATAGAGATATATTCCCCACGAACCTATTCCAACCATGAGCCTTTTACAAATGGACCTAATTCCCATGGAACTATTTTCCAACTACTCACCTTCACTCCCATACATCCAATTGCCCTTCATACTCACTCACCCACCAACCTGCCTGCATTCCCACCCACAACACCCCATTTTCCATTCACTCAAGGCACCCCTCCCACCCACCCACTCACGCCATACTGTTCAGTCATCCAACCAGCCAGATCCATCCACTCCTCTCATTCTGCCCACTCCACCCTACCTCCTCCTACCCCCCAGTCAGATTCACGCGCACCCCTTCACACCTGCACCCTGTCCAACCACTCACCCACCCTGTCCACTAATCCACCCACCCTACCTACCCCGATTACCATGCCCACGCCACCCAGTGCACCCACCTCAATTATCCGTCCACACACACACACACACACACACACACACACACACACACACACACACACACACACACACACACACACACACACACACACACACACACACACACACACACACACACACACACACACACACATACACACCACACACACACACACACACACACACACACACACACACACACACACACACACACACACACACACACACACTTGCGCTCCCGTCTAATAATTACCAAGCAAGGAACACTGTAGAATTCTAGGATAACTTTTCGGGAATTTTTCTAGTATACAGAGTGAATGAGCAGGCAGACACATCAAGATGGACTGAGAATGATGTTAGTGAGGGGAAGACCGAGTGGGAGGTGTAATGAAAAAAAAATGTATTTAAGGAAGAATTATGTGAAATTGTGGAGAGGAAGACCACCATCAAGGTGGAAGACAGAAAAAACAGTGTATAGATGTGATGTTTATACAGCAGTATTGAGAGGGAGGCCGAGAAATGTATAGTATATATTAGGTGAGAAGGATGGTAGAGTGAGAAAGGGGAACCGAGAGTGATGGGGACGGATGCTTACGAAAAATTGCTGGTAATCTTTGTGTGCAGTGCTTACAACAGTGTCCGTCACTGCCTCGTAAGTGTGGACTTGACTCTCAATATTCATAATGACTCTGTCATCAAGAAATATTAGTAGAATGTATTTATTCTAACCTGAAGAAGATTCTTAACCTGTTTCAGCTTATGTGATGGCCAAGTGTAGTCAGATTAAAGAGACGATTGTATTAGTAACTATGAACACTTATTTCTAGCTTATAACAATGGCTCGTTCAAGAAACTACTAAACTGCCCTCAGGGTGGAAGAGAAAGCCATTTCTGTCAGGTAAAAACAACCTTATATATCAATGCTTCCATTTGGAGTGAATGGAACTTACATGACACTGTCCAATGCTTAAAGTTGTGGACATAAAAACTGACTCACTTCTTAACGATATAAAGCAGCACAGTTAACAATTACGGTACTTTGAAACCCGGTGATGCGATCTGTGGAACCAATCAAGCTTTTCAAAATGATATATAAGAGCTTCATAACCGTTTAATTAAAAAAAATGGATCCCAGTAGACTAAAGGAAACTAACTTTCCAGTCCGCCACCCTTCCACCAGGAGGTGGTGTGTGGTGGGGAGGTGAGATGTGTTTGTGCATCCGGGCAGGTCCTCCTCCAGGGTGTATTGGAGCCATTTCGGGAAGGCGTCCCTCTCCAGCGTCAGATCTGTATCCTGGGCATACATTACAAACTGAACCTGTGAGAACTGTATATGATATGGATGAGTAACCTAGTATCTAAGTGGATCTCATTTTTAATTTGACTACTGTCGGAGGAACTTTAGTATTCTAGTCCATGTAATGCCAGATGAGTTTAATCAGTGGAGAGTGAGTTACAGGAGTCAAGTATGTTAATAAGTGACTGGATATGTTGTACTATGTGAATGAAGAAGTAAGTTAAACAATAAAACATTCTAAAACTCCCTGTGTCATAAAAAGGACTTTGTAGTTACTTGTAGAGAAGTTATATATATTATATTAGACTTGCGGACGAGCGGTTGTTATACTTGAGTAGCTTTGTAAGTAGATAATCTTCTTTCCCATTTGTCATGTAGTGACAGGAGAGGTAAAGAATAGTATGGGACTATTTTTATTTGTCTTGGAAATATTAACAAGTGTCTCACACAGAGTGAAGTATAAAGTAGAGTCCCGCTAGCTATCTCTCTGTCTCACACTCTCTCTCTCTCTCTCTCTCTCTCTCTCTCTCTCTCTCTCTCTCTTCCAAGTTGCTAAGCCCTTCTCCCTGCGACCTGTCTGTTCTATGGCTAGCTTCCTTCTGAGCTCTCTTTCCTAAATTCTGGTGAAACAGGAGATGTATCACGTGTGTTCCCTGTGACTGGAAAGTTCTAGAAGCCTGTGTGTGAGTATGTGTGTGTATGGTCAACAAAGCTTTGTTCACCGGTGAATTGCTGACAACTAACTGCATCATCTCCTTACTGGCTACTTCGTAATCTGTCGTCAGCTTTTCCTCAGTGTAACTTGCAAGATCATTTCCCATTCTCAGGCTCGCATAGAGCTGTCTATCTGTCTATTTATCTATCTATCTATTATGATTTGTAATTATAATATGGAGTCCTAATATATGCTCGGTCACGCGAAAATGGCGTACCATCGACAGTTAATAGTCATAACATATTAATACATATTATATACACATTATAATGAACTTATAAACTAATTAAGTGAAATACATAATATTGTAAAAGTAACATAATTGTATGAATATTGTATACATATAATATTTATAGTAAATAGTGATTATTCAGTAATATTACATTTTAAACAAGTTGTATACATATTTGTATAAATGCATTAAAAGTAAATTATTTAACTGTAATACAGTATGTACTTGAGTTACTGTAGTGAAATGCATACATGCAAGAAAAAAGAAAAAAAATAGTTTAAAATTAAGATTATGGTAAGTGTTATTATATTTCATTTAAAGATAATGGTACTGGTATGCCATACATGGGTCATTCTTCTTTGTATATATATATATATATATATATATATATATATATATATATATATGATTAATACTATTTACAAAATATGTACACTTCATTCAGGGGAGGGGTAACTTGGATGTTAACTCTCCCCCCACTAAATAATAACTCCAAATTAGCAATTCTTGCATGCATTCTGTGCATTGCGAACAGCAGTACTGCAACTACAATGCAGACGATTATAAAGACAGTAGGTGCTGGGCTATACACAAAATATGGGTTGAACATACTCAAACTCAAATCTTCCCAGGGCTTCATTGTTTCATTGATCAGTTGCATAGTTTCAAACTTAGGTGAAGTCAACTTCATACTTGTGCTCATGTTTAAGTTCATATCAGGCAGTGGGTGGAAATGTTTGTGTGTATGATTGAGAATGGCGTAGTGATTGATGGTGGATAAAGTAGACATGGCTGGTGTAAATATCGCACAGTAGTCTAGTGCTATGTATAATCCTGATGCTGATGTATGAGATGGTGGAATATCTGGACAGACTATGTAAACTGATGTGTTATGAGGGAAATAAAAAAACTGTGAGTGTCCAATGCGTTGATGGTGTACAAGTTTATCTGGAGCAAAAGTGAAGTTGCAATGATGATGACTATTGTCATTTCTGATGATAGCCATTTCACAAGGGACTGTATCAGTAGGCTGAAACGTGAAAATGTACGCAGGACAAAGATGAACAGCATGTAAGGATGTGTGGCACTTTCGTTCAATCGTTGATTCACTTGCGAAAGTGACAGTGTCATGTCTCTTGGAGACCATGATGAGTTCGTTCGGTGTCTGTGTTGATGTTGATGATGACCAAAGTGTTGTTATTTTTATAGGGGAAGGGATGTATTTGGTATACCGTGAACAGGTCTTCAGTGATGAATGGTACATGAACTATTACTGATGTTGGTGTTAGTGTTGCTTCTAAATATGGGTAATATTGCATGAATTCCCTACTGTGGAACAACGGCTTCAATTTATGTTTATGTATGCCTTGACTAACTATCTGACGTAGCTCATGAACTGGGAGTAAGTCAATTGTGATCTTGCCATCACCAGCATTCGAAATTCCTTGCATAAGTGCCCTGAAACGATCTCTAGTGTTCTCTAATTGTAGTAGAATCGTGTCAATATGTTCTGTGATGACGGAGAAGTGTTGGAAAAGTGTAACGTTTCCCTCCATTTCATTTATTTTATCTACACTCTCGAGAGCTATGTTTTCTGCTTTTTTCAGATTTTTCACAATTGTCTTCATTGCTGAGTTCTGTCCTGTGATGAATTTATCTTGGTATGTTAGTACCTGAGCTATCTTATTAAATTTGTTGTTTATTTCTTTAAGGTCATCCTCTGTAGCCAATCCAAAGATGTTTCCAAGAACTGAGCCACCCAGGTCGAACAAACCGCGCTTTTGGCGAGTACGTGTGATGTTGTTCCTGTCGCTCAGTACCTCCATTCCATAAGATGGGAGATCTTGGATCATGATGAGCATAGTTGACTTTGCCTGTTCTAGTTTCCATTTCGCTAACTTTACCATTTCATTCATTTCCTTGGTGTTATGTGCTTGTGAAACATAATTTCCTATCGTGAAGTCCAGAGTTCGCATCGGCGTCGCAAGTCTGTCTAGATAAGTAGGTAATTCATACAAGTAATCTAGACTTATTTCAGTACTCATGACGTCCTTAACGATTGTAGTCGTGGCCGTTGGAGCTATGAGGCATCCTTGTCGTACTATGTGTTGGGGGTCTAAGTGCGCATATCCTCTTGCTATGTAGAGGAGAATCCATAGCATAAGTCCCTTCATCGTAACCTACCGAAAAAAAATCTATTAATTTCCTAATATGGTCATGCTGTGGTCGATGATAGTGATGATGTGCGTTACGGTTGATTGTTATTTCATTTATAGAAGGAGTTTAAATCGATATTTAATTCTCGTAAATGATGTACTGTAGATTTGATTGGAACAGTTGCACCTATGTTCGATTGTTTGGTATATGACCTTAATTTCTTTTTGTAATCATTGTTGTTTTCTTGCTTGTTTTCCTGAGGTACGTTCGCCTGTTCGGTTGTATCCGAGGCTGAATAATTATGGGATAATTCCCTTGAAACTCGTTTTAAATGGTCAATATGAACTTGTTTCTCCTCGCCACTTGAAAGTGACTTAATTAAAACTTTGTTTGCTTTTATGTTAATTACTCTGTATGGGCCCTAAAATTTTGGGGATAATATTTTATTGTCTCTCGTAAGCTGATAGGTGAATCTCTTGCCTTCTTGTTAAATGCCTCCATCATTTCTTCCTTGGACATCGTTAATTGTTTTTTGACTCTTTTGTGAATGTCCTGGAATTCACGTAAACGGAGTTTAGAGTAATCATCGTAATTGTATATAGGCATGCTGTCACCTTCTAGGAGCTCATATGGTAATTTTTTATCTGTGCCATATATAATGAAATGTGGTGTTTCACCTATGGATTTATTTATAGATCCATTAATTGAGGCTTCTACTCTGGGAATCCAATCATCCCAGCTTGCATAATTTTCACTGAGAATGTGTCGTAGCACATCTAATACTCTTCAGAGGTTTGGGTTCGTATCCCACTGCTGCCACCAAATGTCATGAAAAGGACTTTGTAGTTACTTGTAGAGAAGTTATATATATTATATTAGACTTGTGGACGAGCGGTTGTTATACTTGAGTAGCTTTGTAAGTAGATAATCTTCTTTCCCATTTGTCATGTAGTGACAGGAGAGGTAAAGAATAGTATGGGACTATTTTTATTTGTCTTGGAAATATTAACAAGTCTCTCACACAGAGCGAAGTATAAACTAGAGTCCCGCTAGCTATCTCTCTGTCTCTCTCTCTCTCTCTCTCTCTTCCAAGTTGCTAAGCCCTTCTCCCTGCGACCTGTCTGTTCTATGGCTAGCTTCCTTCTGAGCTCTCTTTCCTAAATTCTGGTGAAACAGGAGACGTATCACGTGTGTTCCCTGTGATTGGAAAGTTCTAGAAGCCTGTGTGTATGTGTGTATGTGTGTGTATGGTCAACAAAGCTTTGTTCACCGGTGAATTGCTGACAACTAAATGCATCATCTCCTTACTGGCTACTTCGTAATCTGTCGTCAGCTTTTCCTCAGTGTAACTTGCAAGATCATTTCCCATTCCCAGGCTCGCATAGAGCTGTCTATCTGTCTATTTATCTATCTATCTATTATGATTTGTAATTATAATATGGAGTCCTAATACCTCTGCTTCAGAGCAAAATCAGAGTTTGCTCACATTCAGCTAGTACCAAAAAAGGGTGACCATTCCCAACCCTCAAACTAATGCCCAATTGCTTTAACATCATGTCTCTCAAAAGTTTTCGAGTCTATTCTTAATTGAAAAAATATAAAGCATCTTTCCCATCACAACCTTCTTTCTGATCATCAGTAAGGATTCTGTCACGGATGCTCCACCGGCTATCTCCTCATGTACTTTTCAGGGGACACAGTAGCTTAAAGGTAGAGCTCGGGACTGGGGGGTCACGAGTTCAAGCCGCGCCCAGCGACTGCAGTGCCGGGTGGGGTAGCTTCCATCCGTAACCTAGCGAGGCTATATGATCCAATACTGGGTCTAGCTCGGAGGATCGCCATGTCTCCCATTTCACCTACCTTTCGGACTCCTGGTCATCCTCCTTTCGGGACTTTGGCGAAAGCTTTGCCATTGCACTTGACATCTCAAAGGCTTTCGATTGAGTCTGGCATAAATCTTTAATTTCCAACTGCCCTCTTACGATTTCTATCCTTTTATCTCTGCCTTCATCTGTAGCTTCCTTTCTGGTCATTCTATAGCTACTGTTGTAGACGGCCATCGTTCTTCTCTTAGATCTATCAACAGTGGTGTTCCTCAGGGCTCTGTCCTATCACCAGCTCTCATCCTTTTATTCATCAATGATCTTCTAAGCTGTACAGTGTACATCTAAACCTATCCATTTGTACGTTGATGATTCCGACCTTCACCTTTCCATTTGGTTTCTGCAACGTCCATCTCAGTAGTTACTTCAACAAACAAGGGATGAAGCTATGCCACACCTAATGTCTGACTTGGCTCGTATCTCAGACTGGAGTAAAAATAATCTTGTTGTTTTAAATGCTTCAAAGACTAAGTTTTTACACCAGTCAACCCTTCAAAATCTTCCATAGGAGCATCCAATAATGTTTAATATCCAGGTCAATCCTGCATCATCCTTGAACTTGCTTGGGGTTTCATTAATTCGGGACTTATCTTGGAAAGATCCTATTGCATCTCTTGTAAAATTTACTTCCAAGAGATTAGGTGTGCTAAGCCGACTCCGTACCTTCTTTACCCCTGCCCAGTTGTTGACTATATACACGGGTTTTATTCACCCCTGTGTAAAGTACAACTCTCATGTGTGGGAAGGCTCCCTTCATACAGCTCTTTTCGATAGGATGGAGTCAAAGGCTTTTTTCGTCTCATCAACTTTCCTTCTCTTACTGGCTCCCTTCAACCTCTGTCTCTTTGCCTCACTGTTGCAGTTTTCTCTCCTTTCTATTGCTGCTTCAATTGTCGCTGCTCCTTTCAATTGTCTACTTGCATCCCTCCACCTCTATGACGGGCGCGTAGCACCTGTCTAGCAACAAACTCTCATCCCTTTTCTGTCCAACTCTCTAATGCAAGAGTTAACCTTTACTCCCAGTCCTTCATTCATGCAACAGGTGAGCTCTGGAACTGTGTCTCTCTGTCTGTATTTCCTACGTCCTTTGATCTCCAGTCTTTCAAACGCAGTGTGTCCAGGCATCTGGAAATGAACAGATCTTGAATTTGTCTCTCTTTTGTATTGTTTTTGTTTTGTTTATTTGTTTGTTTGGAAGAAACTGTTTTGTGGCTCAACCTTTTGTTCCCTCTTCCTCGCATTAAAAAAAAAAAAAAAAAAAAAAACAGTCATACAGATAAACACATTTACAGATGAACACATTTAGTCACACACATAGTTTGGTAACAATAACATATTCATCATGACATTTTGTCCATCTAAGAATGGTATGGGAAACAACAGCACCAGCTGAAACAGATTTAATGAAGACACTCTACATACGTTTCATTTGTCATAGAATAAAATGTAAAATCGAATATGGTATGGAAATACATGAATAGTAAGGCGTGATGTGACGACTGATGTGGATTATTCTAACACTTGGGGCGGTGTTCTTCTGAGGATAGGAAGTTTTCTAACACCTCTTCCATAACTGTTGATTTCTGATTATACGCCGTTACTGAATCTTTGAATTATTCGTGCAATCAATGTCGACATTGAAAGGATAAAAGCAAAAAATAAAAATAACATCGAGAATATTAATGGGCAGTTTGGAACATAAATCGTTAAGGAACAGGTGTTAGGGAGCTTCGTTAACCGACGAGAATACGAGCCTTGGTGGTGTAGTGGTTCAAGGCGCCAATGGAGGGATGATTATTTTCTGATGGCGCTTTCATTTGAATCCCAAACAGACAGCTTTTTTTTTTTTTTTTTTTTTTTTTTTTATCATGCAGTGTCATTAAGCCCCTGGAATTGCCACTTACTCTTAACTCTTTAGATCCGTGACATCGTTTTTGTAGTTTATTTTTGCCGCTATCAGAAGAATATATTTATTCAAGAACAGATCTTTGGTAACTATATATATAAAACACCTTAGGTTCCAAAAGGCTATTGTAAAGGTTAATATAATTATCTGGAATTAGTAAGAAAAAAAAAATCACCTAACTGAAGGGTTTAGTAACTTGGACAATACTAGCCTAGCCTGGTGACTCAGCCAACAAGTAACCATTCTTCAACAGGTGACTAAACCAACAGGTAATCACGTCGGCAGGAAACATCAACAGGTAATAAATGAACAGGTGACATCAGCAGGTAAATGGTCAACAGGTAATAAATGAGCTGGTGACACTATTAACAGGTAAAATGTCGGCAGGCAATAGTAGAAGATAGTATACTGTAATCAACAGGTAACATCACAGATAATAAATGCACCAACTAGTCCTAAACGCAGTATCCATGTATGTTGAATTCCTGCTGCTGGCACAGTAGACCCGTGGCACATATGCCGAAGAAATTCCAGAGGCCTCCACACTTCTCACCAGGGCCCTGTGGCGGAGAAGCGGGATTTAGGCCCATATTCTTTAAGTTAAAAGAAGCTCCTTAACGCCTCATCCTTAGCGATTTATTTTTTGGGTATGGTAGGTTTATCCTTCTCACCTTCTGCTCATTATTTATGCAAAAATGGTAGATTAGAAGGATATAAATAACTCAGAAAAGGACATTAACGAGTAACAAGCAAAGTAAATTGCTAATGGAAAGGTGTTAGGGAGTTCCCTAGACCAACGAGAAAACAGGCAAAGTTTGGTTAAGTTGGGTTGATTTGGGTTAGGCTGACAAAGATTACGTTAAGTCCGTTCATGTCAGGTTACTTTAAGTTAGCCAGTAATAATGATTGTAGACTGGGTTGGATTAGGTTAGGTATCATAAGTTTGGTTGTAAATTATATAGCAAATGAGGTTAAGTTTGCTTAGGTTAGGTAACGAATACAGTATAAAGTGTCCTTGAATCTAAGATTGCAGATTATATGTGATAAGATTAGGTTTGGTTTACCATACGTTGGTTAGAAAAGACTAAGATGGTTGAGTTTAGATATGGTTTAGCTGGGTTTATTTTGGATGATATATATATATATATATATATATATATATATATATATATATATATATATATATATATATATATATATATATATATCATATAAATGAATTTGGAAGATGGTATTACTATGTTGGTTTCTGGTAGGAGTGATGGAAATCATTACCAAGGAGTAGGCTTACTGCTGAGTAGAGATGCTTGCAAGGCACTATGTGAGTTTGAACGAATTAATGAGCGCTTGCTTTATGCTCGCTTAAAATCTGACCATGGTAATATCAGTATGGTTGTAGGGTACGCTCCGACAAATGAGGCTGCTGATGAAATGAAGGATGACTTTTATGAGAAGCTGCAGGATGTGGTGAATAGAGTGGTAAGACATGATGTGTTAGTTTGCATTGGTGATTTTGATGCAATTGTTGGCAGTAGTAGGGATGGCTTTGAAAATTGTATGGGTAAGGAGGGTGTTGGTATAAGAAACGAAAATGGGGTGCGACTTGCAAGCTTTTGTTTGGCAAATGACCTTATAATTGGTGGAACTATCTTTGAGCATAGAAAAATACATAAGACTACTTGGATTTCACCATGTGGTAAATATTGTAACCAGATTGACCACATTGCAATTAGCAGAAGGCGTAGGAATTATTTGCAAGATGTTTGCGTAAGGAGGGGGGCAGATATAGGTAGTGATCATCAACTTGTTGTGTCAAAGATTAAAATAAAACTTAAGAGAAACGTTAATGGTAATTGTACAGGAGGTAATAATTATGATTTTGATGAGCTGAGAAGTGATGAGAGCACGAGGGAAAAGTTTCGGTGCGAATGTAGAAACAAGTTTCTAGTCCTGCAGACTTTGATGGAATCTGAAGACAATGATATTAATCAGATACGGAGAGAGGTAAAAGAGGTTTTGCATGAGAGTGCTAAGGTTACTATTAAGAAAAAGGGAAAAGCGAGAAGGAAAAAGTGGATGCCAGATGAAACATGGAATGTAATTCAGAAAAGGAAAGAGGCTAAGTTAAGAAGTGAAGAACAACATGTTGATGGCCAGGTAGTTGAAGTACTTAGAGCAAAGTATTGGAGTTTACATTCTGAAGTAAAAAGACTCGTTAGACGTGATAAGAGGAGACTATATGATGAAAAGGCGACAGAGACAGAAATTAAATTAAGTAAAAATGACAATCAGAGCACAAGAGCAGCGTATCAGGCCATAAAGGAGTTAACTGGGACTGAAAAGAGAAGGAAGGAAATACCTGTACGAGATAGAAATGGTAATTTGATGACTAAAGATTTGGATATAAAAGGAAGATGGAAAGAGCACTTTGAATCTGTTCTAAATAGACCAATCCCAGCTGAAGAGGACATTTTACCAGCCGAGAGAGATTTGCAGATAGAAACAGGGGATATAACTTTGGAAGAGGTAGCAAAATCTATAAAGGAGTTAAAGAATTTTAAGGCTCCAGGTGAGGATGGAATATTCCCTGAAATGCTTAAGGTGGAAAATGACGAGTTGATGAATGCACTTTTGAAACTTTTTAATGTGGCTTGGGATAATGGTGGAATTCCAGAAGAGT
>NC_136957.1:31796141-31818641 GCF_032717465.1 Coenobita brevimanus | reverse complement strand
CATTCCTCCCAGCACCTTTCCTACTTCATTTATTCTAAACTTCACTTCTGCATCTATCCTTCCATCCACAGCAACATGTGACCCTAGATATTTTAAACAATCTACCTCCTCAAGCAACTCACCATTCAAAACTATATTCATCCCCCTACCATCTATCAACCTCGTACACTTCATCACTTTACTCTTATTCTCATTTACTTTCAATTTCCTCCTTTCACACACCCTTCCAAATTCCTCTACCAAGTGTCTCAATCTCTCCTCTGAATCAGTCACCAGTGCAGTATCATCTGCAAACAGCAGCTGCTTCAGATTCCACTCTCCACCATCAACATTCACCAGAATCAGACCTCCACCTAAAACTCTTGCATTCACCTCCCTTACAACACCATCCATGTAAATATTAAACAACCAAGGCGACATCACACATCCCTGTCGCAGCCCCACTCTCACGGGAAACCAATCACTCACAGCATTTCCCACTCTTACACTCGCTCTACTATTTACATAAAAACTTTTCACCCCTTTTAGTAACCTACCATCAAGTCCATACAATCTTAAAACAGTCCACAAAGCCTCCCTATCAATTCTATCATACGCTTTCTCTAAACCCATAAATGCCCAAAACACATCCTTGCCTTTCTCTAAATACTTTTCACACACTTGTCTCACTGCAAACACCTGATCCATGCATCCCCTCCCTCTCCTAAAGCCACACTGCTCATCACCAATCACTCCCTCTGTACCCTCTCTAACTCTCATAATTAACACTCTACCATACACCTTACCTACAACACTCAACAGACTTATACCCCTAAAGCTAGTACATTCATACTTATCACCCTTGCCTTTATACAAAGGGACCACACAAGCACTTGCCCAGTCAATTGGCACCATACCTTTCTCAAAGCACACATTCAACAATCTTACTAACCAGTCAACAATAGTCACTCCACCACCCTTCAGGCATTCCACAGCACACCCATCCATACCTGCAGCTTTCCCTGTTTTCATCTCCTTTACTGCCTTCTCCACTTCCTCCTTCGTGATCAAAGAATCATTTAACTCTCCCAACACATTTATTCCTTGCACCCTTTCATCCGCCACAATCTCAGCCACCCTTTCCTCCTCTACATTTAACAATCTTTCAAAATACTCTGCCCATCTCTTCCTCACTGCATCCATTTCAATTAACATCCTTCCATCCTCTGATTTTACTCGTTCTTCCCTCCCAGACTCTCCCTTTCGCACCCTTTTCACCTCCTTCCAAAACATTTTCTTATTCTGTTGGAAATTCTCTGTCAGACGCCTACCGCACCTCTCATCTGCTTCCACTTTAAAATCACGCACAGCCCTTCTAGCTCTATTCCTCTTTTCCTTATACCTTTCATATGACATCTCATCCTTCCTCTGCAGCCACACTTCATATGCACGTCTCTTCTCAGCCACAGCCATACTTACTTCCTCGCACCACCATTCACTTCCTTTTCTTACACCACCACCCACACGTCTCACACCACACACCTCTTCTGCATGCCCCACCACAGCACTCTTAAACAACTGCCATTCCTCCTCCACGCTGCCATTTTCCCGATCTTTCACTGCGTTCCACTCATCTTTCAATTTCTCCTGATACTCTATCTTTTTCTCTCTTTTATCCAACTCACTCACTTTCAAAACCTCCCTGCCACACCTAACTCTCCTAGCTCTCACCCATCTCTTACCTACTCTTAACTTTCCCTCCACCAGGTAGTGGTCAGACATACCTCCACCCTCCCCTCTCAGAACTCCCACATCCAACAATCTTCCTATTACATTCCTAGACACAACCACATAGTCCATCAAAGCTCTATCAACAACCCTTCCACCCTCATGTCTCACCCATGTATACTTATAAATATCTTTCTTCTCAAACAGCGTATTCCCAATCACCATCTCTCGCTCAACACACATCGCTATCATTTGTTCTCCATTTTCATTTCTTCCAGGCACACCATGCATACCAACTACGCCTTCAACTGCTACATTTCCCACTCTAGCATTCAGATCTCCCATCATTACCACATTCACATTCGCTCCAAAACTCTGCAGACACTCATCAACATCATTCCAGAAAGACTCCCTCTCTTGTTCATCCCTTTCACTACCAGGCCCATATGCACTCACAAACACCCACAACTCACGTTCAAATTTCACTTTCACCCACATCAGTCTCGATGACACCTCCTTTCATTCAATCACACATTGCTGTACTTCCGGACTCACTAACAAGGCCACACCTTCTCTTGCCCTTCCTCTATCAACACCTGACAATCTTCCATTCACACTTCCAAACATAGACTCACCTTTCCCTTTCATCTTCGTTTCACTCAAAGCTAACACATCCAACTTTCTTCTCACAAACATTCTCCCAATCTCCTCCCTTTTAGCCTCAATCGTACTACATCCACGCACATTCATAGACCCAATCTTCAGGGTATGGGGATAACTCCATCCCTCATCCCTTTCTCTGGCCTGTCTCTTTTTAGGAACTAAAAAACAGAGGAGGGGGTCCCTAGTCCCCTCACCCCGCCCCTTTTAGTCGCCTTTTACGACATGCAGGGAATACGGTGGCAGTATTCTTCCTAACACAACCTGGCCGCAGAGTAGTAGTACCACCCCATAGTGCGGCCAGGTTGTGTCCCCCCCGCCATATATATATATATATATATATATATATATATCACGTGCACTGGGTGGCCGTTTAAACTAGAAGGATTCTGGGTGCGTACCAAGTGGGCTTAATTAACTGGTAGCCACATCAGTGGGTAATTATTCAACAGGTATTAATGATGTTGCATTTCTGTATTTGGGAGTAACATCATTTAATCATTTCCGCAAGTAACGTTTATCAGCAGTTAGCTTCTTAAAAAAA
This sequence comes from Coenobita brevimanus, assembly GCF_032717465.1. Taxonomy (NCBI): domain Eukaryota; kingdom Metazoa; phylum Arthropoda; class Malacostraca; order Decapoda; family Coenobitidae; genus Coenobita; species Coenobita brevimanus. The sequence goes on along the minus strand of NC_136957.1, from coordinate 31,815,730 downwards.
AAAAAAAAAAAAAAAGCACATCAGTAGCCAATTTCTCAACAAGTGAAAATAAAGTAGCATTGCTGTACTTGCAGGTAACATCATTTAACCCGATCAGCAAGTAACTAGAATTAGTAGGTAACCAAATAAGGTAACATCACTAGCTGGTAAGACGTGAATCCAGTCAATATTTAAGGTCAAAAGCAGGTCTCATCTACAGGTCATAAGTCAACAGGTAACCACGAACTAGCTGCAGTGCTTCACATATTTGCAGCGACCCTCTTGAGTGTTTTGTTTTCTATGCACGTCTGGCCAGTCCAGCACTTGCCTAATATTTTCGAGGGACCCCATCACTCCTCACCCGGGCCCTATGGGGAAGATGAGGTTTTGTGGTGGGGTGTGGTGGGGTGGCGTGGGTAGGAGTGAGTTGTGCTGGGTTAGTAACGATGAGTGTAGGTTGAGTTAACCCGGGCCGGGCTCACGGGCATGGTTAGGTTTAATGTTTAGGTTATTTTTAAGTTAGATGAGATTCGTTTTTTGTTTGATTTGGCTGGTTTGGGATAAAATAATACAGGATTGGTGTGAAAATCATCGTGGAATCTGTTCTTTGACCAAACCATGAAATGTGTATGGCAGAGTATTAACTCTTCCACTGCAATCACTTGTATTAATCTGTATTCTTGCTACTGGCAGAGAATTGCCTAAGCTTAGGAAAGATGTCTCGTACTGAAAGGTTTCTGAAGCGTGTATCTTACTACTCTGATTCCAAAAATCTTATGCTGAATTAAGTCGTTTGAAAATAGCAACAATAAATGGAAATACGTCTGCGTCACAGGACTGCTGAGGATATTCAAAGGGTTCGAAGTATTAAAGAGGAAGTTGGTGAGGAAAGGGTAGGTTTAAAACTGTAGAGGTTTTACTGAGCATATGCTTATATTGATAGTGTTAGACAATTAATTTTTCCAAGAATAAGAAACTTCATGGTATATACATGCATTTAGAGGAGGCTTATCATCAGGGAAACTGAGAATTAATACATCACGCCATAAATGTATAATGAATGTACTGCATGTCAGAGAACTTAGGCCAGTGCTGCCTGAGATATACTGTCTTTTCAAAAGATGGCTGCGGAGTAACTGCAAGACGAGTGCTGATCGGCTGTCAAGTTCAGCTTGCTTAAAATACTAATGATGGAGGTGGAAAAGTGGCCAAGAATAATTATAATTCTGAATGAACTATATCCACCTACGACCTACTTACCTATGAACCGTGTTACCAACCTACCCAAATACTTACCTTGGCACAGACGGAGCAGCAGTTACACTCATCCCTCACCGTGCCATAAGAACAGTCCTGGAGAGGCTGTAGGCATGGGCGTAGCTCACATGGAAAACAGCCGAAGGCAGTGGTGCTGGCGAGGAAAAAGAGGTGAGAATGGAGAGATGAAATTGGACGAGGGGAGAGAAGGTAGGGAGAGACAAGACAGGGGGAGGTAAGATGTGAAGCGAAAAAAAAAAAAGGCCAGAGGGGAAAGAGAAGGCAGGGATAGAGAGAAGATGAAGAGAAGGCAGGCATGGGGAAACAGGGATAAGAGGAGGTTGAACAGGGGAGGGGGTAAAAGAAAGCATGATGAGAGGAAAGGAGGAAGAGGACGGAGAGAGAAAAAAAGTGGTGAGAGGGGGAAAAGAAGGAGGGGACAGAGTAGAGGAGAAGAGGAGGCGTGGTGAGAGGGAACGGGGAAGAGGAAGTAGAGGATGGGGAAGAGTTGAAGTAGAGTCAGGAATGAGGGGATGGGATGGATGGGAAAAGGAGGCTTGGGAAGAAAAGTGGATGAAAAAGGGAAGGTAAAATTTGGACGAGAGAAGAGGAGTTCAGGATAGAGAAATAAAAGATGTATTGGTAGTGTGAAGATAGGATGGCATGGAGAGAGAGAGAGAGAGAGAGAGAGAGAGAGAGAGAGAGAGGAGCGGGGGAGAGAGGGTGGATAGGAATGGGGGAGGGAATAAGGCAGGGTGAGCAGAGAAAGGAGAGGGGGAGGGGGGATTATAAATGGGGAGAAAGAGGAGAATGGGGAGAGGCGGAGGGAGAAATGAGGAGAGAGACTGGAAGTAAAGGACGGAGAGGTGCAGAAGTGGGGGGATTGAGAGAGGGAGAGTCTGTGGATGAGAAAGGGAGGGGTAGTGGCCGATGGAGAGAGGAGGGTGTGTAGAGAGGGGACAGAGGGAGGATGTGTGTGTGAGAAAGAGAGGGAAGAAAAGTAAGGAAAGATTTAAGACAAGGGCGGTAGAATGGAGATAAATCATGGGGTTCTATACTCGCGGCGCCCGAGTCTTAAGGTGTCATTGTCAGATCCTAGCAACTGACCATTCAAGAGTGCATCCGATTTCGAATCAGTATACACAAATCATATACACTAATATTATTATACACGAACATCATATACACGAATCACATGCGTTATCATATTTACACGAAATCGGACGCACTGTTGACTGGCAGGTTGCCAGGGCACGATAATGACACCTTCAGACCCGCGCCGCTACTGTACTGTAGTAACTGAAGGATAACGAATTAGGTAGGAAAACCAGTGATTTGAAAAACATCGCACTAACGTGTGGGTCATTTCATTTTAATAACAATTTATTCACTAAATTATATGCCTTACACCCTGTGGCGGGAAGGACACAATCTGGCTGCACTATGGGATGGTACTAACACTCTGTGGCCAGGCTGTGTTAGGAAGAATTCTGCCACCATATTCCGTGTGTGTCGTAAAAGGTAACTAAAGGGGATGGGGAGAGGGGACTAAGGATCCCCTCCTCTCCCCGTACCCTGAAGATTGGGTATATGAATGTGCGTGGATGAAGTACGATTGAGGCTAAAAGGAAGGAGATTGGGGGAATGTTTCTGAGAAGAAAGTTGGATATTTTAGCTTTGAGTGAAACAAAGATGGAATGGAAAAGTGAATCTAAATTCGGGAGTGTGACTGGAAGGATGTCAGGTACTGACAGAGGAAGAGCGAGAGAAGTGGCCTTCTCAGTGAGCCCAGAAGTGCAACAGTGTGTGACTGAATGGAAGGAGGTGTCATCGCGACTGATGTGGGTGAAAGCGAAATTTGGAAATGAGTTGTGGGTATTTGTGAGTGGATATTGGCCTGGTAGTGAAAGGGATAAAGAAAACAGGGAGCCTCTCTGGAATGACTGGAATGATGTCGACGAGTTTCTGGAGAGTTTTGGAGCACATGTGAATGTAGCAATGATGGGAGATCTGAATGCTAGAGTGAAAAACGTAGCAGTTGAAAGCGACACTGGTATGCATGGTGTGCCTGGAAGAAATGATAATGGGCAAAGAATGATAGGGATGTGTGTTGAGTGAGATATGGTGATTGGAATTACCTTGGTTAAGAAGAAAGACATCTATAAATATACATGGGTGAGACAGGAGGTTGGAAGGGTTGTTGATAATGCAGTGATGGACTTTGTGGTTGTGTCCAGGAATGTAAGAGGAAGATTGTTAGTGTGAGAGCTTTGAGAGGCGAGGGTCAATGTATGCCTGACTACTACCTGGTGGAAGGAAAGCTGAGAGTAGGTATGAGGTGGGTGAGAGCCAGAAGTGTTCGGTGTGGCTGGGAGGTTTTGAAAATGAGGGATTACACAGGATTACACAGGAAAGCAAACAGCAACAGACCTTATGGTCCTTTCGAGGCTGCTTGTTAGAGAAAACTATGACTACAAGATCTAACTCTACATGTTGAAGGATAAGGATAGTAAAGCAAGAAGGCTCCCCCCACCACCAAACCCTCCAGGAAAAAGTGAGAAAAACCACCATGCAGCATGGAAAAACTGACATGGAAATTTTATTGGAAACACTGGAAAGGAAAAGTCACATTCTATAATACTTTATCTATAAGCTACCCGATAGAGTAACCTGAAAGAGAAAGTAAACAAATAAAATAATAGTTACGGCATGACATTATAAACCGGTAACATTGAGTTAATGGGTAGTTTGTGGACATAACGTGGAAGCTACACACTACACAGTGTGGATGTTTAGGGGTGGTGCAGCAGCCTTGCCTGGCGCTTTTAAGGTAGGCAGCAATCAATCAGGCCCTAGCTCCGTTTGCTCCACTGAGACAAGGAACTCTCCCATGTGGGACAAGTACACAAGTTTCATCCTGAAGCAGTGACCCCTGGTACATTAAAAAAATCCCGATGGTGGTCACTTGACTAACAGGGACCCTCAGTGATCCACAGCCCATCACAGGTCGAAAGTAAGAGTAGTGACCGTTAACTCAGGGTTATCTGTGCAGATCCTAATCTGTGCTTATATTGCTTTCTTTGCACTGGGGAGATTGAAAAGTATATAGGACGGGTGTCTTAGATAAAAGGGGACTGCACAGTGCACAGTGTGGATGTGCAATGCACAGAGTGGATGTTTAGGGGTGGTGCGGCAACCTTTCCTGGCGCTTTTTAGGTAGGCAGCAGTCAATCAGGCAATAGCTCCGTTCACTCCACTGAGACAACGAACTCTCACATGTGGGACAGTACACAAGTTTCATCCTGAAGCAGTGACCCCTGGTACATTAAAAAAAATCCCGATGGTGGTCACTTGACTAACAGGGACCCTCAGTGATCCACATCCCATCACAGGTCGAAAGTAAAAGTAGTGACCGTTAACTCAGGATTATCTGTGCAGATCCTAATCTGTGCCTACTGTATATTACCTCATTTGCTTTGGGTAAATCGAAAAACGTATAATGACGTGACGTGACGGTATGTTAAGTTTACGGGGTGTCCTGTAGACACGAGGGGACCGCACAGTGTGGATGTTTAGGGGTGGTGCGGCGCCTTGCCTGGCGCTTTTAAGGTAGGCAGCAGTCAATCAGGCCCTAGCTCCGTTCACTCCACTGAGACAGGGAACTCTCCCATATGGGACAAGTACACAAGTTTCATCCTGAAGCAGTGACCCCTGGTACATTAAAAAAATCCCGATGGTGGTCACTTGACTAACATGGACCCTCAGTGATCCACAGCCCATCACAGGTCGAAAATAAGAGTAGTGACCGTTAACTCAGGGTTATCTGTGCAGATCCTAATCTGTGCTTATATTGCTTTGTTTGCACCGAATAAATTGAAAATGTATAATATCGTGACGCAACACTATGTACGGGTACATTGTTTACGGGGTGTCTTGTAGACTAAAGGGGCATGAACTTACATGTACCGTAGCTATAAAAGCAAGTTATTCAGACAGAAAAAGAGTCAGCTTTGTTTTTGAATGTCTCAATTGAGATACTGTTCACGGTATCTGAGGGTAATCTGTTCCAGATATTTACAACTCTGTTAAAGAAGAAGTATTTTGCTTCGTGGGATTGGAATCGCTTTCCCATGATTTTGCAGCCATTACTTCTGGTTTGACTCGACCGGTCAATATCAAAATATTTTTTCATGTCTAAGTTGTCATATCCCTTCATGATTTTGAAAACTTCAATAAGGTCCCCTCTTAACCTGCACTTCGTTAGGCTAAACAATTTAAGTTCTTCAAGGCGTTCCTCATATGGTTTATTTCTAAGTCGTGGTATCATTTTTGTGATTCTTCGCTGAATTTTCTCTAATTTTTCAATGTCCTTTCTTTAGTACGGAGACCAGAATTGCACACAATACTCAAGATGGGGGCCCACTAGCGAGTTGTACAAGGCAAGTATGACTTTTTCTGATTTAAACTCGAAAGTTCTTCCAATAAAACCAACTAGCTTGTTTGCAATTTTAATCGCATCGGTACACTGCTTGCTTGGTTTTAGGTCATTTGATATTATCACACCAAGATCCTTTTCACTGTCTGTACTTGATAACTGAATATTGTTCATTTTGTAATTTGCATGGACATTGTTACTTCCAATATGAAGTACTTTACATTTTTCTGTGTTGAATTTCATTTGCCATTTTTCTGCCCAGCTTGCTAAAGTATTAAGGTCATTTTGTAACTGCTGCCACTGTAATTTTGAAGTGACTTTACTGGTTATTTTAGTATCATCTGCAAATTTGGATACTTTACAATTTAGACCCTCATCAATGTCATTTATATAGATAAAAAGTATCGGTCCAAGTACTGAGCCTTGGGAACGCCGCTGATCACATTACGCCATTTGGATTCCTTTCCGTTTATCACAACTCGCTGTTTTCGGTCTGACAGCCAGTCTTGTAACCATTTTTGCGTCTTTCCTTTTATTCCATGTGCTTCTATTTTTCTCATGAGACGCTTGTGAGGGACAGTGTCAAATGCTTTCTGAAAGTCGAGGTAAATTATATCTACTGCTCTTGAGTCATCGTATGATTTGTAAACATCATGGAAGAAGTCCAGTAAGTTAGTTAAGCATGAACGACGATGTCTGAATCCATGTTGCGAGTCTTTAATTATATTATTTTCTTCTAGATAATTAACTATTTTATCTCTTATGATTTTTTCCATTAACTTGCACACTACTGATGTTAAGCTGATTGGTCTGTATTTCCTGGGTGCTACTCATTTCCTTTTTTGAAAATTGGTGTTACATTTGCTAGTTTCCATTCACATGGAACTTTCCCAGTACTTAATGATTTATTGAATAAGACAGAGAGTGGCAGCAGTAACTCATGTTTTGCTTCTTTGAGAATTCTCGGTGATATTTTATCGGGGCCAGGGGTTTTGTTTATGTCCGTACTATTTATGGCTGAAAGGATATCGTTATTATGGATAGCATAGTTACTAAGGACTGTGCTATTGCTTGGTTTGTGGGTAACAGTAGGTTTCTGGTGGTGTTTTCTACTGTAAAAACAGACGCAAAGTAATCGTTAAGAATGTTTGCCATTTCGACCTCATTTTCAGTGTGTTTGCCATTGTTTCTTTCTAGAGGACCTATTGATGTAGTCATAACCTTTTTCTTTCTAATGTAACTGTAAAATTCTTTAGGATTTGATTTGCACGTATTAGCAATGTGGATCTCCAGTGCTCTTTTGCTTTGTTTAATAAGTCTTTTCGATATGCGGCGTAGATTAACGTACTGTAATTTATCATCATTATTTTGTGTAGCTTTATATTTATGGTATGCCTGTTTTTTGGCTATTAAGTTACTTTTTATTTCACTGGACCACCACTTTGGTTTACTATTTCCAGCTGGACATCTGTTACGTAGTGGCACATATGACTTTACCACTTCATTAAATTTTTCGGTGAATATTTCCCATGCTTGGTTTATGTCATCGGTTTCAGACATTTGATTCCAATCTGCAGTTGCAAGTAGCGCTCTGAGCCTGTTGAAATTAGCTCTACGATAATCTGGGACCTTTTCTTTGCTCTCCGTTTCTTTTACTTTTTCAGTAGTAATATTAAACTGTATAGTTCGATGATCACTGGAACTAAACTCAGGTCCTATTTCAATGTTGTTGACTAGGTTATCATTTGTAGTCAAGATGATGTCTAGGATATTGTTTCCTCTCGTTGGGTATTCTACGTGTTGGGAAAGGGCGCTTTCTTGAAGATTCGTATAAAGCTCTTGTCCTGAGTGTGCCGTCAGTGGTTCACCCCACTTTGCTACCGGTAGATTAAAGTCTCCAAAAATTACGCTATCCTCTTGACAACAAATTTCCTCAATTTGATCATAAAGTTTTTCATCTGTCTCAGTTGACTGTGCTGAAGGACGATAGATGAGACATATATTTATTTTGTGTGAATTAATACTTAGCTGAACATACCTGGCATCTATATTGGTAATACTGGGTTTGGATAGCACAAGGGGATGGAGACTAGTTTTCACATATAGTAAAAAACCGCCACCAGGTCGATGTGGTCGCTCACAGCTGAAAATATTGTACCCTGTTAGTGAGTATTCCGCTAGAAAGTCACGGTCAGATGTATTAATCCAGGACTCTGTGATGCCAATGATGTCATAATTTTCTAGGTAAATTAGAGATTCTAAATCCTCAAACTTGTTACGTAGACTACGTGCGTTAGCATAGCAGACTCTAATTCCGTTCCGAACAGTTGGTGATCTGACTTTGTGGGTATTTACGTTAAGGTTACTGTTCCTGGACGTGCCGCGTTTTTTTATCTGAAGAGGGCGACTTTATCGTGTAGAAGTCTACCTAGCCGTGCCGCTCCTACTGAGTTCAAATGGAGACCATCTTTCTGGAATAGAGTATGTTGCTCATAAAACTGGTCCCACAGATTGACAAAGTTGACTCCCTCTTGCGTGCAGAGAGATCTGAGCTGGTTATTTGTGCTGAAGGCCTTATCATAGAAACTATTTTCTGCCTTGATCCTTGGGAGTATACCAGATATTATCGCATTAGTGGACATAGCTTTGAATCGTTTGATCATTTCATGATACTTTGCTAGCAATTCCTCTGATCTATTGCGCTTCAGATTATTTGTTCCAACATGGATAACGTATAGAGTTTGATCATTTGCTCCTTTGGTGACCTCATCGCAGGCTTCTGTGATATCACATAGTCCACCTCCTGGAAAACAGTACCTCTTTCTGCTGATGGGGGCGTGTCCACAAAAATCCTCCAGCTGACTGCGTACAATAGAGTCCCCAATAAGCCTTGTTTCTTCTGTCTCATTAACCGCTTCGGCAAGGATCTGGTAGCGATTATACGTAGTTATGGGAAGATGCTTCCTCGTAACTTTTCCGGGTTTTGCGCCATTTCTTACCATAGTAAAGGGGACTTCGCTTGGCGAGGAACGTACTGAATCGCTGGGTGAGGAAGATACTGATACACTATTATTTGTGACTGCCTGATGGGCGGGGGCTTGTATGAGCCCAGTTTGTACGCTTGTTCCTTCTCGAGTGCTATTGCTGACTCCTACATTTGCCACTACAAACTCTTTCAGTGTCTCAAACTCTGCCTTGAGTTCCCTGTAATTTCTCTGCGATTCAGCTAAACCATTTTCTAGATCTTTTCTCAAGATGCATAGTTTGCACACAGGCGTCGAAAAGTAATTCGAAAAATACTGAGCCGCAAAGCGACCAATACACTCCTGGCAGACCTTCAGGTTAGATGGCATTTTGCAGCAATATTTCCACAATCCCACACAAATAAAAAATAATATACAACTGGTTAATGGATGTTGTTACAAATGGTCAATTTACTCTATATATGAGATATTGAATTTCTAGGGAGATTCACTTACTTTTTATATATTATCTTCCTTTACCAGTATAAAAAGAATAGAAAATCTACCTGCTATGGCACAATCCAACCTACATGAATTCTTTTACCAGTGTAAAAAGAACAGAAAATCTGCTTGCTATGGTACAACCTACCTTACCATGAACTGTGTAAAATGAAAAGGGAATCTACTTGCTATGGTATGATCTAGCTTACCATGAATTGTGGAAATACACCATACACTGATTCACTGGAGAAAAAGGAAAAACAAAAAAAATAACAATGGAATGTTGGGGAAAAAATCAAAATAAAAACCTAGCTTCTCTCAGTGAACAACTAAAAATAAAAATAATATACAACTGGTTAAGGGATGTTGTTAGAAATGGACAATTTACTCTATAAATGAAATATTGAATTTCTAGGGAGATTAACTTACTTTTTATAAACTATGTTCCTTTACCAGTATAAAAAAAAATAGAAAATCCACCTGCTATAGCACAAGCCAACCTACATGAATTCTTTTACCAGTGTAAAAAGAGTAGAAAATCTGCTTCTTATGGTACAACCTAACTTACCATGAACTGTGTAAAATGTAAAGAAAATCTACTTGCTATGGTATGATCTAGCTTACCATGTATTGTGGAAGTATACCATAAACTGATTCACTGGGAGAAAAAAGGAAAAAAGAAAATAACAATGGAATGTTGAGGAGAAATCAAAATAAACACCTGGCTTCACTCAGTGGACAACGGTTTGTAGTGCAAAAACTATTTCACTGGTGTAACATCAATCACACAGTTGTTACTCTATACAGAAGACAATGCTATTCACTTGCACTAAACTAGCAAGCAACTTAGTTAGTATTTGTTACGTTAGACTTTAAAGTAAGACGTACAAGGATGATAGTGGGAACAAAAACAAAGAGAGCTGGTAGGTAAATACACTTTCGGTTCACTACACCATTTACTAGTGAGAAACGATAATCTGTTTGTTAGATATCGTTCTAACTGACCTTGATCTGCGGGAAAATAAACTATAATATGTCTGAGATCAGAAATAACGGCGGGAAAGGGCAGGAATACGAAGTGGAGGGTGGGTATATATGTAAACAAAGGAACACGCGAACGCTTTACACCTTTAACCCGCTCTAAAACTTTTACATGAAATCTATTTAAATACTTTACATGGAGGAAATATGTCTACCACTCTTATAGACTGATCTGATTCACTTTCACACCGATCTTCACTCAAGTTTGTTGTTAAAATACTTGGATATGCGGAGTGCTGCTTTAATGCGTGTGTATCCCAAGATGGCGCACAGAGTTGGATAAGAGAGAGAAAATGATAGAGTGCCAAGGGAATTTGAAAGATAAGTGGAACACAGTAAAAGCTCAGGAAAATGGTGATGTGGAGGACGAATGGCAGTTATTTTAGAGTGCTGTGGTGGGGAATGCAGAAGAGGCGTGTGGTGTGAAATGAGTGGGTGGTGGTGTTACAGTGGGAAGTGAATTGTGGTGTGAGGAAGTTCAATATAACTGTAGATGAGAAGAGACTTGCATATGAAGAGTGGCTCCATAGGAAGGATGAGGTGTCACATGAGAGGTATAATGAAAAGAGGAACAGGGCGAGAAGGGCTGTGCATGAGCTAAAGTGGCAACAGAGGAGAGGTGGGGTAAGTGGTTGACTGAGACTTTCCTACTGAATATGAAAATGTTTTGGAAGGATGTGAAGACAGTGCAAAACGGAGAGTCTGGGAAGGAAGGGTGAGTAAAAGCAGAAGATGCAAGGAAATAATTTGAGATGGATGCAGTAAAGAAGAGAAAGGCAGAGTATTCTGAAAGACTTATTGTAGAGGAGGGAAGGGAGGCTGAGATTGTGGCAGAGGGAAGGGTGCAAGGAATGTGTTGGGAGAGTTGAATGATTCTTTTATCAAGATGGAGGAAGTGCATTAGGAAATAAAGGTCATGAAAGCACGAAAAGCTGCAGGTATGGATGGGTATGCTGTGGAATGTTTGAAAGGTGGTGGAGCGGCTATTGTTGACTGGTTAGTAAGATTGCTGAATGTTTGTTTTGTGAGCGTTATGGTGCCGATTGACTGGGCAAGTGCAAGGTGATTCCACTGTATAATGGTAAAGGTGATAAGTATGAATGTACACCTGAAAGCATTAATTTCTCCCCGCTAGTAGCCGGAGTCGCGGCCAGTGAGCGATCAGGCAATCGAACCCCCCCCCCTACACCTCCCCTCCCCCAATCCCAGTGTAGCTTTGTTGGATAGATGTGGAAAGGCCAGAGAACAACATGTGTCATGATCGTTTTTATGGACAGTCAGAACCAGTAGGGGGTAGTATATAAAGACATTTAATATGTAATACTGTGCTGTTACCAACAACATAAGAGAAAGGCACTAAAATGAAAGAAGACCTACAATGTGCTATGTGTTACTGTCTATATACTTAAGTCCTCTATTATATTATGACAAATAAGTATAGTATAGTGAACAGGGCCTCTGTTGAAAGATGTCTTTTCTCATACATTCTCACTCCCACCTCCACCACCCTTCTCTGTGGGTTGCTCTCTCCACCAAACGCCTCTCATATTCTATCGTCCCCCACTCCTACCCATTGTTAACCAACAGAGATAATGATGAAATGATCCGTCAGGTATTGATCATAATGATATTAACATACACCTCTGCATTAAGCACCAACAAACACAGTAAATAATATACAATACTCTGGTATACCTGCCAACCATTTCATCCTGCTGTAAGCTGTTACTTGACATGCGAACTGCAAGTTGGACCTTGTATTACATGGATATACGGTTGTCTATCGTTAACACAGGTTGTGTGGTTTTAGGATGTCCATTAATTCATGTGAACGTGGGAATTCAAGCCTTACATTATAAACACGCAAGGCTAATGCTCCTGTCATTATTGGATGAACGAAACGAATCGGGGATCGGCTCTGACGAACCACAAACGTTGATTAACGAAAATATTCCGACCACTTGTCACAACAATGAAAGTGTCATTGTGTATACGACTGAATGTGGGTCAATTGTATACATAATGATATTGTGTCACTCCTGTGTCGAGAGGTCAGTATATTTTCGTTAAAGCAGAGTTTGTAGTTCATCAGGGCCGATCCCGGATTCGTTTCCTTCATCCAGTAATAACAGGAACATTAACCTATACGTGTTTTTAATGTAAGACTTAACTGGCCACGTTCATATGAATTAATGGACGTCCAAAACCACACAACTTGTATTAGCGATAAACAAACGTATGCCCTTGTAACACAAGATCCAACCTGCAGTGCGTTTGTCACGTTACAGCCTACAACAGGATTAAATGGTTGGCAGGGATACCGTAGTATTGTATGTTATTGATTTGTTGGAGCTTAATACAAAGGTGAATGACAATAGCAATATAATCAATACCTGACGGATCATTTCGTCATTATCTTTATGTCGGTTAACAATGGGTGGAGTCGGGAACGAGAGGGTATAAGAGCCGTTTGATGGAGACAGCAACCCAGAGAGAAGGGTGGTGGGAGTGGGAGCGGGAATGTATGAGAAACGACATCATATCTTTCATCAGATGCTGTTCATTATACTAATTTGTAACGTTATAGTAGGTAAGTATATAGACAATAACACAAAATACATTGTAGGTCTTCTTTGATTTTCGTGTCTTTCTCGTATGTTGTGGATAACAGCACAGTATTACACATTAAATGCTTTTATATACTTACCCCTACTGGTTCTGATTATTTATAAAAACAATCATGACACACTGTAACATCACCAACTTTGGCCGTTCCACATCTATCCAACAAAGCTTACACAGGCTGGGGGAGGAGCTGTGGATGCGGGGTTTTCGATCTCATGGTCGCTCATTGGCCATAACTTCGGCTCCTAAGGGGGAGAGATTAGTGCTTTCGGGTGTACTAGTTTAGGGTTAAAAGTTTATTGAGTGCTGTAAGGTGTGTGGTAGAGTGTTGATCAAGGGAGTTAGAGAGGGTACAGTGGGAGCGATTGGCGATAAGCAGTACGAGTTTAGGAGGAAGGGGATGTATGGATCAGGTGTTTGCTGAGACAGGTGTGTGAAAAGTATTTGGCAAAAGGTAAGGATGTGTTTTGGGCTTTCATGGATTTACAGAAAGCGTATGACAGAACTGCTAGGGAGGCTTTGTGGATTGTTTTGAGATTGTATGGAGTTGGTGGTAGGTTGTTAAAAGTAGTGAAAAGTTTTTATAGAAACAGTAAAGCGTGTGAAAAATGCGAAATATTGTGAGTGAATGGTTTCCCGTGAGAGTGGGGCTGTGGCAGGGATGTGTGTTGTCGCCTTGGTTGTTTGATATCTATATGGATGGTGCTGTAAGGGAGGTGAATGCGAGTGTTAAGTGGAGGATTGAGTCTGGTGATGCTGATGTTAGAGAGTGGAATCTGAATTAGCTGCTGTTTGAGGATGCTGCTGCACTGGTGTCTGACTCGGAGGAGAGATTGAGACAGTTGGTAGAGAAGTTTGGAAGGGTGTGTGAAAGAAGGAAATAGAGATTAAATGAGAATAAGAGTAAAGTGATGAAGTGTGATGGGTCGGTGGATGGTAGGAAGATGAATGTAGTTTTGAATGGTGAGTTGCTTCAGAAGGTAGAGTGTTTAAAATATTTAATGGTCATATGTTGTTGTGGACGGAAGAATAGATGTAGAGATGAAAATTAGAGTAAATGAAATTGAAAAAGCTGTTGAGAGGAATGAAAAAAGTGCTTGGATATCATTAGCTTAGAATGGGTGTTAAGGAAAGGCTGTATGAGGGTGTAGTGATACCGACTACATTATATGGGGCTGAAATATGGAATATGGGTTTAGCAGAGAGGAAGAGTTTGAATGTAATGGAGAGGAGGTATCTGAAGAGTGTGTGTGGAGTGAGAGTATCGATCTAGTGAGAAATTATTAAATGTGAAGGAAAACTGGAGTTATGTGAGGGATGCCTAATCGAGCTGAGCGGAAAGTGTTGCAATGATTTGTGAATATATGGAGAGAATGGATGCAGAGCAACTGGTGAAAAAGATAGCTGGATCTAATGCAAGAGTTGTAAGGCTAAGAGGAAGACCACGGTTGGGATGGATGGATAGTGTGAAGAGAGCTATTAGATACGAGAGGAGTGTCTGTAGAGCAAAAAAGAGTGCGTGCACATGGTAGGGGTGACTGGAGAGAAATTGTGAATGAATAAACGGTGGCGCTGCCAGAGGAGATATTCTCCCACATTTTGTCTGGTCAGCTGATCAGGTCAGGTGCGTGGAAGGGGATGAGTCCATTATGATCTGGCTGGGGTAAACCAGCTCTGCTGTCGCTGATTGCACTGCAGATGTCGCTGATTGCACTGCGCAGTTGACCCTCATGCCGTGTAGTGCAGTGAGTATCTGTCCCTTCTCCCCTTGGGCCTAAGATATGAGTATATGTGTGTGTGAATGAGTAAATTGGGAATGTGTCGTTCTGTCTCTGCTACCCCCTTTTTCTCGGGGGAAGCAGCCTAGGTATATAGAGATAGATAGACATATGCTTTGTTGGAAGGACACAAGTCAGGAGTGAAAGCAGTAGAAATGAGGGTAAATATTTCCTTTATTGCCGTCTCCTATTTTTTTTTTTTTTTCCATTTGATTGTTTTAGTTCACTTGAGTGTTTTGAGGCTGCTTTGTTGTGCAAATGAATAATAACCATAATATGACTATCACAACCTGATCGGAAATAATAGGAATGGTGGAAGTGACTGACCTAATCTAAGTTTTTGCTAAATTTAGCCTAACGTAGCTTAACTGTACCTCATAATTTAATCTACCCTAACCTAACTCAACCCAGCCTAGCCTAATTTAACCCAATATCCAGATGGAAGTTGGAAAACTAAATCCACCTTTCAGTATGTTGAGCAAGATTTGGTATTATTCATTTGCACACACACACACACACACACACACACACACACATACAGGCGTACACTATGACAGCACAAATCCACTGGGTATGGTAAGATTGCTCACTAAAGAAACGGCAGTAAAGGAAATGAATACCGAAATGAGTTATCTGAGAGGAGCATATGGAGTTACAGGGAGAGACAGACTGACGAATGAGGAAGTGAAGAAACGTTGTGATGTGGATGTTAATGTTATAGAATGCATTAGAAGAAATACACTGAGGTGGTTTGGCCATATGGAGAGGATGGAGAGAGAGAGAGAAAGAGAGAGAGAGAGAGAGTGAGAGAAAGAGAGAGAGACAGAGAGACAGAGAGAGAGAGAGACTAACTAGAATGGTGTAAGCGAGTGAGGTGGAAGGGGGGGGGGAGAGGGAGAAGGTGTGTGTGAACTGGGAGCGGGGCAGTGAGGCGGCATTGGACAGGGCGACATGGAGGAGATTTGTTTGTGGCCACTCCTTACAGGACTGAGGCGTTTGGCAATAGGTTGATAAACAGACCCACTAAAGATTTACCTTTGTACTTTTAGCGTGTTCTTGCAACAGTCAGGCGAATTTAATCAACTTCGGAGAATCCTCCTAGAAAAAACGGGGTAAATGAAGGATGCTTTTATCCCATGCAGTTCGAAATTACTTCCATAATCTTGATCCGATACTGCAATATGAGGCGCAAGTACAAAATGTAACTGTCCTAATCAGATTGGAGAAGCTAAAACATCAGATAGAGCTACTCATTCCTTACCTTCCTACCATAATGCCAACAAGTACCAACACCACAAATAACTTCATGATTCGAAACCTAGATCACACGCGCAGAACAGCGCGGAGGAGGCAGCAGTAACACACCACCAACTGTTGATTTGCACTGGGCTCAACTCGGTCGGATCTCTGCATATGTACTTTACCGCTGGAAAAGTTTTCCTACTGGACTTTAGATAATGGGAGTCTCACCGCACAGTGTATAGATAGATAGATAGATATTTTGCAAAAGACGAACAGAGGAAGGAAAAACGAATGTAAAAATTCATACACTTGGTTACAAGGGTTCTCCATTTATTAATAATCTGTACCAGTTGGACTTGACTGCTGTATTGTAGACTGAAGGAAGGAGGGAAACCAATCTGGGGAAGTGAGTTCCAGAAGGAAGCAGTTTTGGAAATAAAGTAATTCTGATAGGCTAAACAGCGCCGCTGTTATTATGATCTGTGGTAAATGAAAACGATGCGAGACTTTCTTCAAAAATGCTGAAGGTTTGTTACAATATAAGACTATGCCTTACTTCATCAGTTGGATACTTTGTTTTATTAAGATTGGTGTTATGAACAGCGCGGAAGAATACACAAATAGATAACTGTATCTATCTATCTACTTACCTAGGTTGTTTCCTCCCAAAAGGGGGGGGGGGTTCCCGAAACAGGACGACACGCCCCCAATTTACCCATCCACACAAATACATTTACTCGTATCTTCGCCCTAAGGGGAGAAGGGATAGATCTTTACCGCACCACACCACACGAAGGTCAACTGCTCAATACAATCAATTCGATTCGCACAGGGCCCGACAGTAGTGTTGGTTTATCCCTGCCACATCATAGTGGACCCATACCCTTACCCGCACCTGATCTGATCAGCTGATCAGACCAATACGGGAGAATATCCCCTCGGGGCCCAGTCACCATTCATTCATTCACAATTTCTCTCCAGTCATTCCTATCATATGCAGCCATTATTCCTTGCTCTACAGACATCCCTCTCACATCTAACGCTCTCATCACGCTGTCCATCCATCCCATTCGTGGCATTCCTCTCAGCCTTACATCTCTTAATAAATTAACTGAAGGACCATCGGCGTCTATATAACCTGCTCTCTAACTTCTTGCGTGCTGACGGGATATCTAGTAATGACATCATGCAGGGTGTGGCGCTGACATGTTGGTCGGTAGTGACGTCACGCACCACTTACAAACCCCGCTCCCTTTCCACCTGTGAAACTGAGTAGTTTTGTATATCTGTTTATATTTATGTTTCACACACACACACACACACACAATATATATATATATATATATATATATATATATATATATATATATACAGTATATATATATATATATATATATATATATATATATATATATATATATATATATATATATATATATATATATATATATATATATATATATATATATGTGTGTGTGTGTGTGTGTGTGTGTGTGTGTGTGTGTGTGTGTGTGTGTGTGTGACAAATTACAGTACTGGAAAGAATAATTATTATGCTATTAAAATCATCTCACATGCTGCCAGTATTATTTCATGATTAGTTGTTCCACAGGAAATGAAACATTAAGACGAGTTAAAGATATCAAAGAATTTTTGAAGGTATTGAAGAGCAGTTACTTCATTCAAGATTTTTTTCCCACATTTTCGCAAATCATATAAATGTATTGTAATAATGGCTGACTGGGCTCCCCAAGAATTGTACATGTGTTGGGTCAGAATTGGTCCTGTACTTCGCATCAACTTAGCCAAGACAGTAGGACCTCATGTAATGTTATTGTAGTAACTTAGTTTACCATCAGGATATCCTATGCTTTGACTTATTTTAATACCAGTTTGTCATTATGGAACATTAAGACTCTTGTACGTAACGTCAGCATAATGAGTACGTGTTGGTCGTGAACAGCTAATGAGTTCGAATCATGAGCTCAAGCAGTACGACTGCCTTGACTTGGCCCTTATGAATCAGAGGTGGGAAGACAACAAAGGGAATAATTCTATAGTGCGGGGATCAGTTTCTCTGAGCTTCATAAACACTATATTTACATTTCTATTTTTTTCATTCTGCATCGTGAAATACGAGTATTACGGTAAGTACGTGCTTGTTTGTTTGTGTGTGTGGGGGGGGCGGGTGTGGGGGGGTGTTTACGCCTGCGTGCGGTGGGAGGAATGAGAGGCACAAGAAGTGCTAGTGTTGGAGATGTAGAAGGACAAGAATATTGGTCTCCCAACTCTATGGTTTTTCCGTTTCAATCACACTCCTTGTCTTAGTCTTATACTGAAGTCCCATTCTAATGTCTGGAATAGGTTAATTTGACTCCGAAAATCCTAATATTAACGCTCATATATACTAAAAGCGTATGGCATATCTTTCGTGACAGAGAGAACTGTCTTCTTGAGGATTTGCAGTACGATGAGTATTTAATTAAATGGGATAAAAAGTGTTTCAGGATGTTGTATTGAAATCTCTCATGATCTGGCCATGTGACAGGACTGGAATGGGGATGACGACTGTGCCGTAAGGCAGCTGATCAAATCCTCCTGAAACAACTGGATTTTTCTTTTTTCAGCATGTATAATACTGCCAGGCACGTAGGTTTTGTCATACCCAAAATGCATTGGATTTCAGTAACTGAGATTAGGACTCTTGTGCTCCGAAGAGGGTAATAAGGGATTAATTTGCTGATACTGTAGAAAAATGTGTTACGTGAAGAATAATTTGCGCAAATATTAGTTACTGATTATGGTGTGTGAAAACAGATTTTTGTAAAACGAATTTTCATTGTATTATATTCAACAGAGCAGATGGACTGGCCAATCTCTTGTACGATTTAATGTAAACGAGTCAAGAGTGAGAGGATAGACCACCAAGCGACAATACGGCTATATATATATATATATATATATATATATATATATATATATATATATATATATATATATATATATATATATATATAATATCTCATCAGCCGTTTGAGTGTCCACTGCAGGAACGGCCTATCCCGACCAAAGTGGGGACGATACAGCCGATGTATCTCTACCAAGTGGCTTGGGCTGTCTGGTAGAGAGTGTATGTAGAGTAAGAAGTGCTTGTAAGTGTGATTGTAGTGTTGTAGTGGCTTTGGATGTGTGTGTGTAGTCTGTGAACCAAGTGTTATCGGCCCGCGCAAGCCGACTGGGTGCAAGTATGTACTTTATAGTATGCGACACTGGATCAACCACAGCACCCCTGATGTCCATCACTGCAGTACGTGGCCAGAAGAACGCTTCCAAAGTTTATTACCCTGGCGGAGCGCGAATCCTCGTTCTTCAGGGTACGAAAACTCACACTTTATCACTGTACCACAGAGGCTTCATACTGTATATATGCAGGATATATATATATATATATATATATATATATATATATATATATATATATATATATATATATATATATATATATCTTTCCCTCCCTGTCAACCTAATTTCTGACATGCTTAAGGGCAAATAGTCCCACCATAACAATACTTGGGTGTAAGGGTCTTCTCATTCTTGTCTAAGAATGTATAAAACATAAAAGAAGAATAAAACTCATGTTTGGCGAGCCTAGATGTAAACTGTATCTAGATAATTTGAGCTTCATAGTATTTTACGTAATATCTCTCCATAATGGCGACTATGTTTACCTTCCATGTGTATATACTCACAAGTTGGAGGACGGTGGCC
>NC_136957.1:31653641-31791141 GCF_032717465.1 Coenobita brevimanus | reverse complement strand
CTCCTTCAAACTGTTCTCACCGGTAAAGCTCAAGTAACTTATGCATCTTTGCCTCAGGATCAGTCTGATAATTATGATGTAGTTAAGAGCTTGATTCTTAAGGCCTATGAGCTTGTTCCTGAAGCCTATAGAGTAAAATTTAGGACAACTTACAAGCAAGATAAGCAATCCCATGTTGAGTATGCAAAAATCGAAGAAGATCTGTTAGAGCAGTGGTTAAATTCTAAGAATGTGGATTCTGATTTTAGTAAATTTAAGCAGATGATTTTGCTGGAGGACTTCAAGAGGTGTGTTTATAAAGATGTAAGCCTATATCTTGATGAGAAAAGAATAGATAATTTGTCTGATGCTGCAGTTTTAGCTGATGAGTATGTTCTCACTCACAAGAGATATTCTAGAGAAAAAGGGAAAGCTGAGAGTAAGTACGTTGCCTCTGCTCAGAGTACAGGTAACAGGAAAGAGAATAAGGATGATGTTTCTCAGGAAGTAAATACCAGCTTCACCTCTAGATTTCAGAAAAGTAAATGTATTTATTGTAGTAAGCTTGGTCATACTACGGAGAGATGTTTCAGGAGACAGCGTGATGTGAACAAAAAGGAGTCTTTAAATATTCAGTCAATTGGTCTAGTGTCCACTCTTGAGAGTTCCCAGAATTCTTTAACTGAGTTAACTGAACCTGTTTTGAGGGGTAACTTAAATTCTCATGATGGAGCTCCTCTTTTGAGCAGTAACGTGGGTGACACTCTCAAGAGTTCATGTGCTAATTTCCTGTCTGATGGTTTTGTCAGTCCTCTGGACAGTAATGACAGGAAATCAGTTAAAATATATCGTGATACAGGTGCTTGCCAATCCCTTATGCTGACCAGTGTTCTAGGCTCTAATGTTAATTCCTCTGATGAAACTGTAATCTTACAAGGTGTAGGGAATAATTACTTCTCTGTCCCTCTGTGCAGGGTGAATTTAAAGTCTGGTTTTGTTAATGGTTCCGTTATGGTTGGGTTGGTTGAGACACTCCCAATGTCAGGTGTAACTTTCTTACTTGGAAATGATATTGGTGGAAGTCAAGTGTGTCCAGCTCCTCAGTTGTCTAGTGAGCCAGTGGCTGCGGCCCAGGATTGTGATGTCCCTGATGTGTTCCCTGCATGTGCTGTCACTAGGGCTAAGTCTAAAGTTACTGGTGATTTAGAGGATGATGATGATGATGATGTTATCCTAGCTGACACTTTTCTTGCTAATTTGGACCATTCACCAGATGAGGCAGTACCCCGTAGTGTTGATAACTTGTCTCGTCAAGAGTTGGTTGAGTTGCAGGTTGCTGACCCTGAGTTGAAAGGTCTAGCTAACTCTGCTTACAGTGAAGAAGAGTCAGCCGGTGCTTCTACTTGTTATTATGTAAAGTCAGGAGTACTTATGAGGAAGTGGAGACCCCCAACAGCATCAGCCGACTGTGAATGGGAGGTTGTACATCAAGTTGTCATCCCTCGTGTTTGTAGGCAGGATATCATTAGAGTGACTCATGATTCCAGTCTGGCAGGACACCTTGGAGTGAGGAAGACTGTGGCACGCATTTTGAAACACTTCTACTGGCCAGGTATCTTCAGGGATGTTTCCTGGTATTGTAAGTCTTGTCACACCTGTCAAGTTGTGGGGAAGTGTAATCAGACCGAAAAGGTTGCACCTCTAGTTCCCATTCCTCCTTTTGAGGCGCCTTTCACCCGTGTGTTGGTGGATATTGTGGGCCCTCTTCCTAAGACTTCTTCAGGATTTTCTTATGTGTTGACCATGATTGGCATGGCTACTCGTTATCCTGAAGCCATTCCACTTAGAAACATCTCAGCAAAGAACGTGGTTAAGGAAATGCTAGGGTTCTTCACAAAGTTTGGTCTGCCCAAGGAGGTACAGTCAGACCGGGGAAGTAATTTCATGTCAAACGTTTTCAAGCAGTCTCTGAAAGAGTTGGGCATCACCCAGATCACGTCTTCAGCTTACCATCCCCAGACCCAAGGAGCGTTGGAGAGATATCATCAAACACTCAAATCGATGCTCAAGAAATACTGTTTGGAACATCAGAAAGACTGGGATAAAGGTCTTCCATTCGTTGTGTTTGCTGCAAGAGAATCTCCAAATGAATCACTGGGCTTCTCACCTTTTGAACTACTGTTTGGCCATGAAGTAAGAGGACCCCTTAAGTTACTCAAGGAATGCTGGCTGTCGGAGGAAGATGACGTCAACCTGCTGGAGTATGTGATGAAGTTCAAAGAACGGCTGTCCACTGCTTTACAGCTGGCGAGAGAGAATTTAGGAGCTGCTCAGGAGAAGATGAAGACTTGGTATGATAAGAAGTCCAGGTTACGCCACTTTCAGCCAGGAGATCAGGTTTTGATTCTGCTACCAGTTCATGGGCAACCTCTTCAAGCCAAGTTTAGTGGTCCTTATTTCGTGGAGAAGAAACTCAGTGATGTCAACTATGTCATCGCCACACCAGATCGTAGAAAGAGCAAGCAACTATGTCACATCAACATGCTAAAGTTATATCACAGGCGGGACGAAAATAATCCAGTCTGCACTGTAGCTGTTCCACCCGAGTCTACAAGTGAAGTTCTCCCATGCAGCATGAGCCTGAGTGATAGTTTGGGGATGAATCCTGATATCATGAATGATCTCCAGACTAAGCTTTCTCATCTACCTCCCAAGGAAAGGCAGGAGTTTTCGGCATTACTGCAGGAGTACCCGCAAGTGTTCCGTGCCACTCCAGGAAGAACTACTGTGTTGATGCATGATGTCGAGGTTGGAGACGCAAAGCCAATTAAACTGCCTCCTTACCGTGTGAACCCAGTGAAAGTTCCTCTCATCCAGAAGGAGCTTGGCTACCTGTTGGACCACAAGATGATTGAGCCCTGTCAGAGCGAGTGGAGTTCTCCTGTCACTCTAGTCCCTAAGCCAGGTGGGTCACATAGGCTTTGCATCGACTACAGACGTGTTAATCAGATAACTAAAACAGACACTTACCCTCTCCCTCGTGTAGAAGATTGCATAGACAAGATCGGAAAGGCTAGGTACATAAGTAAGTTTGATTTGTTAAAGGGATACTGGCAAGTACCTATGACTGAACGTGCTAGGGAGATCTCATGTTTTGTAACACTAGGAAAGGCTTTTGCATGTTCTGTAATGCCGTATGGTATGAAGAATGCACCAGCCACATTTCAGAAGCTCATGAATGTTGTAACAGAGGGTTTGGCAGGGTGTGTTGTTTATATTGATGATGTATTAATCTTCAGTGACAACTGGAAAGATCATCTATGCCATGTCAGTAAATTTCTTGACCGTTTAGTTCAGGCTAATCTTGTAGCTAATTTATCAAAGTGTGAGTTTGGTCAAGCTAAAGTTCAGTACCTTGGGTATGTAATTGGTGATGGACATGTTGCACCACCAGGAGCTAAGGTTCAGGTTATAAGTGATCTTCCCAGTCCTAAAAGTAGGAAAGAGCTACAAAGATTTTTGGGAATGGTAGGTTATTACAGGAGATTTGTTCTTAACTTTTCTATTCTTGTATCACCACTTACAGACCTACTGAAAAAGGGAGTTAAATTTGTCTGGACCGATAACTGTGAATCCTCTTTCAACAAACTTAAAGCTATCCTATTAAGTCAGCCAGTGCTCGCTACTCCAAATTTTGCTAAGCCTTTTAAGATGGCTGTTGATGCAAGTGATACAGGAGCTGGGGCTGTTTTGCTGCAAGAGGATGATCAGGGTATTGAACATCCTGTATCTTATTACAGTAAGAAGTTCACTCCACCTCAAAAGAACTACTCCACTATTGAGAAAGAGCTTTTGGCCTTGATTTTGGGTTTACAGCAGTTTTCATTTTATTTGTGTTCTGGTTTTGACCCCATAGTCATTTATACCGATCACAACCCACTGAAATTCCTTAGTAAGTTTAAAGATAAAAATCAGAGATTGACAAGATGGAGTCTACTTCTTCAGGAGTATTCATTAGACATACAACATGTCAAGGGGAAAGAAAATGTTATTGCAGATTGCTTATCTAGACTTTAGACAGATTGTTTTAGAGTAATAAGAAATTTCCTTTGTAAATTTCTTTTTTCTTTGTGGGGAGGTGTTACATAGCCTATGATTTCATCATCCTTTGTGTAATTTTAACGCACAGTATGCTGCATGTTTGATCACGAGCGTGTTCTGCCTCAGTCCCCCCTTCTACCGTTATAGTAGAGTAAGTCGTCCTTTCTGTTATTCAGTGCGGGATTGTCGACCGTTTGTCCCCATCGCTTCATTTGCGCGTCCTTATTACAAGTTGTATCAAGCTCTGCTGGCCCCTATATAATGAGCTCAGTCTCTGCATCATTGCCACTTAGATCTGCTCCTCATTTTGTTCACATCTCTGTCCTCCCCTGTACAGATATTATTATTGTGAGTGCTCAAGAAATCTCCAACCATCTAGCAGCTGTGTGTAATTTGAGTATAACTGTTATTGCATTTTTTCTTGTACTGTATAGCATAAGTTTAATTTGTAGGCCTAGTGAAGTTTTTGTAATTCATGTAGGGTTCTTTATGTCAGTCATTTTTGATAATAGTTTGTATCTGTAATTATTTATCTAGCATTCACTGAGTATTATCTGGTATCTCATTTTATCAGGGCTGACTTAGATAAATTTACTCTTGCTAATTTCGTGTTAATAGAGGCTATTGCAGTTAACCATATATTTAACCTGTTTATTTGCCATTACATTATCCTTATGAGTCCTGAATGTTTTATTGTTAGTTTGAGCATTAAACTTTGACTTGTAATTTTACCTAACTCTTTGTTTTGAACCTGGAACTTTACGGGGCAGTAGTGATTTTTAGTATTCTCACTTAAAGTGTACATTATCTTTCTCTGTTCCGTAACAATATATATATATATATATATATATATATATATATATATATATATATATATATATATATATATATATATATATATATATATATGAAGCCTCTGTGGTACAGTGGTAAAGTGTGAGTTTTCGTACCCTGAAGAACGAGGATTCGCGCTCCGCCAGGGTAATAAACTTTGGAAGCGTTCTTCTGGCCACGTACTGCAGTGGCGGACATCAGGGGTGCTGTCGTTGAACCAGTGTCGCATACTATAAAGTACATACTTGCACCTAGTCGGCTTGCGCGGGCCGATTACACTTGGTTCACAGACTTCACACACACACATCCAACGCCACTACAACACTACAATCACACTTACAAGCACTTCTTACCCTACATACACTCTCAACCAGACAGCCCAAGCCACTTGGTAGAGATACATCGGCTGTATCGTCCCCACTTTGGTCGGGATAGGCCGGTCCTGCAGTGGACACTCAAACGGCTGATGAGATTATATAATATATATATATATATATATATATATATATATATATATATATATATATATATATATATATATATATATATATATATATATATATGCCGTATTGTCGCTTGGTGGTCTATCCCCTCACTCTTGACTCGTTTACATTAAATCGTACAAGAGATTGGCCAGTCCATCTGCTCTGTTGAATATAATACAATGAAAATTCGTTTTACAAAAATCTGTTTTCACACACCGTATTCAGTCACTAAAATTTGCGTAAATTATTCTTCACGTAACACATTTTTCTACAGTATCAGCAAATTAATCCCTTATTACCCTCTTCGGAGCACAAGAGTCCTAATCTCAGTTACTGAAATCCAACGCATTTTGGGTATGACAAAACCTACGTGCCTGGCAGTATTATACATGCTGAAAAAAGAAAAATCCAGTTGTTTCAGGAGGATTTGATCCGCTGCCTTACGGCACAGTCGTCATCCCCATTCCAGTCCTGTCACATGGCCAGATCATGAGAGATTTCAATACAACATCCTGAAACACTTTTTATTCCATTTAATTAAATACTCATCGTACTGCAAATCCTCAAGAAGACAGTTCTCTCTGTCACAAAAGATATGCCATACGCTTTTAGTATATATGAGCGTTAATATTAGGATTTTCGGAGTCAAATTAACCTATTCCAGACATTAGAATGGGACTTCAGTATAAGACTAAGACAAGGAGTGTGATTGAAACGGAAAAACCATAGAGTTGGGAGACCAATATTCTTGTCCTTCTAAATCTCCAACACTAGCACTGCTTGTGCCTCTCATTCCTCCCACCGCACGCAGGCGTAAACACCCCCACACACCCACACCCGCCCTCCCCCCACACAAACAAACAAGCACGGACTTACCGTAATCCTCGTATTTCACGATGCAGAACGAAAAAAATAGAAATGTAAATATAGTGTTTATGAAGCTCAGAGAAACTGATCCCCGCACTATAGAATTATTCCCTTTGTTGTCTTCCCACCTCTGATTCATAAGGGCCAAGTCAAGGCAGTCGTACTGCTTGAGCTCATGATTCGAACTCATTAGCTGTTCACGACCAACACGTACTCATTATGCTGACGTTACGTACAAGAGTCTTAATGTTCCTTAATGACAAACTGGTATTAAAATAAGTCAAAGCATAGGATATCCTGATGGTAAACTAAGTTACTATAATAACATTACATGAGGTCCTACTGTCTCGGCTAAGTTGATGCGAAGTACAGGACCAATTCTGACCCAACACATGTACAATTCTTGGGGAGCCCAGTCAGCCATTATTACAATACATTTATATGATTTGCGAAAATGTGGGAAAAAAAATCTTGAATGAAGTAACTGCTCTTCAATACCTTCAAAAATTCTTTGATATCTTTAACTCGTCTTAATGTTTCATTTCCTGTGGAACAACTAATCATGAAATAATACTGGTAGCATGTGAGATGATTTTAATAGCATAATAATTATTCTTTCCAGTACTGTAATTTGGCACACACACACACACACACACACACACACACACACACACACACATATATATATATATATATATATATATATATATATATATATATATATATATATATATATATATATATATATATATATATATATTGTGTGTGTGTGTGTGTGTGTGTGTGTGAAACATAAATATGAACAGATATACAAAACTACTCAGTTTCACAGGTGGAAAGGGAGCGGGGTTTGTAAGTGGTGTGTGACGCCACTACTGAGCAACATGTCAGCGCCGCACCGTGCATGATGTCATTACTAGATATCCCGTCAGCACGCAAGAAGTTAGAGAGCAGGTTATATAGACGCCGATGGTCCTTCAGTTAATTTATTAAGAGATGTAAGGCTGAGAGGAATGCCACGAATGGGATGGATGGACAGCGTGATGAGAGCGTTAGATATGAGAGGGATGTCTGTAGAGCAAGGAATAATGGCTGCATATGATAGGAATGACTGGAGAGAAATTGTGAATGAATGAATGGTGACTGGGCCCCGATGGGATATTCTCCCGTATTGGTCTGATCAGCTGATCAGATCAGGTGTGGGTAAGGGTATGGGTCCACTATGACGTGGCAGGGATAAACCAACACTGCTGTCGGGTGCGAATCGAATTGATTGTATTGAGCAGTTGACCTTCGTGTGGTGTGGTGCGGTAAAGATCTATCCCTTCTCCCCTTAGGGCGAAGATACGAGTAAATGTATTTGTGTGGATGGGTAAATTGGGGGCGTGTCGTCCTGTTTCGGGAACCCCCCCCCCCCTTTTGGGAGGAAACAACCTAGGTAAGTAGATAGATAGATACAGTTATCTATTTGTGTATTCTTCCGCGCTGTTCATAACACCAATCTTAATAAAACAAAGTATCCAACTGATGAAGTAAGACATAATCTTATATTGTAACAAACCTTCAGCATTTTTGAAGAAAGTCTCGCATCGTTTTCATTTACCACAGATCATATTAGCACCTGTGCTGTTTAGCCTATCAGAATAACTTTATTTCCAAAACTGCTTCCTTCTGGAACTCACTTCCCCAGATTGGTTTCCCTCCTTCCTTCAGTCTACAATACAGCAGTCAAGTCCAACTGGTACAGATTACTAATAAATGGAGAACCCTTGTAACCAAGTGTATGAATTTTTACATTCGTTTTTCCTTCCTCTGTTCGTCTTTCGCAAAATATCTATCTATCTATCTATACACTGTGCAGTGAGACTCCCATTATCTAAAGTCCGGTAGGAAAACTTTTCCAGTGGTAAAGTACATATGCAGAGATCCGACCGAGTTGAGCCCAGTGCAAATCAACAGTTGGTGGTGTGTTACTGCTGCCTCCTCCGCGCTGTTCTGCGCGTGTGATCTCTAGGTTTCGAACCATGAAGTTATTTGTGGTGTTGGTACTTGTTGGCATTATGGTAGGAAGGTAAGGAATGAGTAGCTCTATCTGATGTTTTAGCTTCTCCAATCTGATTAGGACAGTTACATTTTGTACTTGCGCCTCATATTACAGTATCGGATCAAGATTATGGAAGTAATTTCGAACTGCATGGGATAAAAGCATCCTTCATTTACCCCGTTTTTTCTAGGAGGATTCTCCGAAGTTGATTAAATTCGCCTGACTGTTGCAAGAACACGCTAAAAGTACAAAGGTAAATCTTTAGTGGGTCTGTTTATCAACCTATTGCCAAACGCCTCAGTCCCGTAAGGAGTGGCCACAAACAAATCTCCTCCATGTCGCCCTGTCCAATGCCACTTCACTGCCCCGCTCCCAGTTTACACACCCCTTCTCCCTCTCCCCCCCCCCACTTTCACCTCACTCGCTTACACCATTCTAGTTAGTCTCTCTCTCTCTCTCTCTCTCTCTCTCTCTCTCCATCCTCTCCATATGGCCAAACTACCTCAGTGTATTTCTTCTAATGCATTCTTTAACATTAACAACCACATAACAGCGTTTCTTCACTTCCTCATTCGTCAGTCTGTCTCTCCCTGTAACTCCATATGCTCCTCTCAGATAACTCATTTCGGTATTCATCTCCTTTACTGCCGTTTCTTTAGTGAGCAATCTTACCATACCCAGTGGATTTGTGCTGTCATAGTGTACGCCTGTAGGTGTGTGTGTGTGTGTGTGTGCAAATGAATAATACCAAATCTTGCTCAACATACTGAAAAGTGGATTTAGTTTTCCAACTTCCCAACTGGATATTGGGTTAGGTTAGGTTAGGCTGGGTTGAGTTAGGTTAGGTTAGGTTAGAGTAGATTAAATTATGAGGTACAGTTAAGCTACGTTAGGCTAAATTTAGCAAAAACTTAGATTAGGCCAGTCACTTCCACCATTCCTATTATTTCCGATCAGGTTGTGATAGTCATATTATGGTTATTATTCATTTGCACAACAAAGCAGCCTCAAAACACTCAAGTGAACTAAAAACAATCAAATGGAACAAAAAAAAAAAAAATAGGAGACGGCAATAAAGGAAATATTTACCCTCATTTCTACTGCTTTCACTCCTGACTTGTGTCCTTCCAGCAAAGCATATGTCTATCTATCTCTATATACCTAGGCTGCTTCCCCCGAAAAAAAGGGGGTAGCAGAGACAGACTGACACACTCCCAATTTACTCATTCACACACACATATATACTCATATCTTAGCCCCAAGGGGAGAAGGGACAGATACTCACTGCACTACACGGCATGAGGGTCAACTGCGCAGTGCAATCAGCGACATCTGCAGTGCAATCAGCGACAGCAGAGCTGGTTTACCCCAGCCAGATCATAATGGACTCATCCCCTTCCACGCACCTGACCTGATCAGCTGACCAGACAGAATGTGGGAGAATATCTCCTCTGGCAGCGCCACCGTTTATTCATTCACAATTTCTCTCCAGTCACCCCTACCATGTGCACGCACTCTTTTTTTTGCTCTACGGACACTCTTCTCGTATCTAATAGCTCTCTTCACACTATCCATCCATCCCAACCGTGGTCTTCCTCTTAGCCTTACAACTCTCGCATTAGATCCAGCTATCTTTTTCACCAGTTGCTCTGCATCCATTCTCTCCATATATTCACAAATCATTGCAACACTTTCCGCTCAACTCGATTAGGCATCCCTCACATAACTCCAGTTTTCCATCACATTTAATCATTTCTCACTAGATCGATACTCTCACTCCACACACACTCTTCAGATACCTCCTCTCCATTACATTCAAACTCTTCCTCTTCGCTAAACCCATATTCCATATTTCAGCCCCATATAATGCAGTCGGTATCACTACACCCTCATACAGCCTTTCCTTAACACCCATTCTAAGCTAATGATATCCAAGCACTTTTTTCATTCCTCCCAACAGCTTTTTTCAATTTCATTTACTCTAATCTTCATCTCTACAGCTATTCTTTGGGGGCGCGGTAGCACAGTGGTAGCGCGCTGAACTCGTAATCGGGGGATTGCGAGTTCGAGCCTCGCCCGGGCTGCCGTGCCGGGAGTGGTAGCTCGCTCCTGTAACTCTAGCGAGGCTATATAGTCCAGTACAGGGCTTAGCTCGGGGGAACTCCATTTCTCCATTTTTTTCTACATCTATTCTTCCGTCCACAACAACATATGACCATTAATTATTTTAAACACTCTACCTTCTGAAGCAACTCACCATTCAAAACTACATTCATCTTCCTACCATCCACCGTCCCTTCACACTTCATCACTTTACTCTTATTCTCATTTAATCTCTATTTCCTTCCTTCACACACCCTTCCAAACTTCTCTACCAACTGTCTCGATCTCTCCTCCGAGTCAGACACCAGTGCAGCAGCATCCTCAAACAGCAGCTGATTCAGATTCCACTCTCTAACATCAGCATCACCAGACTCAAACCTCCACTTAACACTCGCATTCACCTCCCTTACAGCACCATCCATATAGATATCAAACAACCAAGGCGACAACACACATCCCTGCCACAGCCCCACTCTCACGGGAAACCATTCACTCACAATATTTCGCATTTTTCACACTCTTTACTGTTTATATAAAAACTTTTCACTACTTTTAACAACCTACCACCAACTCCATACAATCTCAAAACAATCCACAAAGCCTCCCTATCAGTTCTGTCATACGCTTTCTGTAAATCCATGAACGCCCAAAACACATCCTTACCTTTTGCCAAATACTTTTCACACACCTGTCTCAGCAAACACCTGATCCATACATCCCCTCCCTCCTAAAATCGTACTGCTTATCGCCAATCACTCCCACTGTATCCTCTCCAACTCCCTTAATCAACACTCTACCACACACCTTACAGCACTCAATAAACTTTTAACCCTAAACTAGTACACCCGAAAGCACTAATCTCTCCCCCTTAGGAGCCGAAGTCATGGCCAATGAGCGACCAGGCGATCGAAAACCCCGCATCCACAGCTCCTCCCCCAGCCCGTGTAAGCTTTGTTGGATAGATGTGGAACGGCCAAAGTTGGTGATGTTACAGTGTGTCATGATTGTTTTTATAAACAATCAGAACCAGTAGGGGTAAGTATATAAAAGCATTTAATGTGTAATACTGTGCTGTTATCCACAACATACGAGAAAGACACGAAAATGAAAGAAGACCTACAATGTATTTTGTGTTATTGTCTATATACTTACCTACTATAACGTTACAAATTAGTATAATGAACAGCATCTGATGAAAGATATGATGTCGTTTCTCATACATTCTCGCTCCCACTCCCACCACCCTTCTCTCTGGGTTGCTGTCTCCACCGAACGGCTCTTATATCCTCTCGTTCCCGACTCCACCCATTGTTAACCGACATAAAGATAATGACGAAATGATCCGTCAGGTATTGATTATATTGCTATTGTCATTCACCTTTGTATTAAGCTCCAACAAATTAATAACATACAATACTACGGTATCCCTGCCAACCATTTAATCCTGTTGTAGGCTGTAACGTGACAAACGCACTGCAGGTTGGACCTTTAGTTACAAGGGCATACGTTTGTTTATCGCTAATACAAGTTGTGTGGTTTTGGACGTCATTAATTCATATGTATGTGGCCAGTTAAGTCTTACATTAAAAACACGTATAGGTTAATGTTCCTGTTATTACTGGATGAAGGAAACGAATCCGGGATCGGCCCTGATGAACTACAAACTCTCTGCTTTAACGAAAATATACTGACCTCTCGACACAGGAGTGACACAATATCATTGTGTATACAATTGACCCACATTCAGTCGTATACACAATGACACTTTCATTGTTGTGACAAGTGGTCGGAATATTTTCGTTAAAGCAACGTTTGTGGTTCGTCAGAGCCGATTTCCGATTCGTTTCGTTCATCCAATAATGACAGGAGCATAAGCCTTGCGTGTTTATAATGTAAGGCTTGAATTGCCACGTTCATATGAATTAATGGACATCCTAAAACCACACAACCTGTGTTAACGATAGACAACCGTATATCCATGTAATGCAAGGTCCAACTTGCAGTTCGCATGTCAAGTAACAGCTTACAGCAGGATGAAATGGTTGGCAGGTATACCAGAGTATTGTATATTATTTACTGTATTTGTTTGTGCTTAATGCAGAGGTGTATGTTAATATCATTATGATCAATACCTGACGGATCATTTCATCATTATCTCTGTTGGTTAACAATGGGTAGGAGTGGGGGACGATAGAAAATGAGAGGCTTTTGGTGGAGAGAGCAACCCACAGAGAAGGGTGGTGGAGGTGGGAGTGAGAATGTATGAGAAAAAACATCTTTCAACAGAGGCCCTGTTCACTATACTATACTTATTTGTCACAATATAATAGAGGACTTAAGTATATAGACAGTAACACATAGCACATTGTAGGTCTTCTTTCATTTTAGTGCCTTTCTCTTATGTTGTTGGTAACAGCACAGTATTACATATTAAATGTCTTTATATACTACCCCCTACTGGTTCTGACTGTCCATAAAAACGATCATGACACATGTTGTTCTCTGGCCTTTCCACATCTATCCAACCAAGCTACACTGGGACTGGGGGAGGGGCGGTGGGGCGGGAGGTGTTCGATTGCCTGATCGCTCACTGGCCGCGACTCCGGCTACTAGCGGGGAGAAATTAATGCTTTCAGGTGTACATTGATACTTATCACCTTTACCATTATACAGTGGAATCACCTTGCACTTGCCCAGTCAATCGGCACCATAACGCTCACAAAACACACATTCAGCAATCTTACTAACCAGTCAACAATAGCCGCTCCACCACCATTCAAACATTCCACAGCATACCCATCCATACCTGCAGCTTTTCTTGCTTTCATGACCTTTATTTCCTAATGCACTTCCTCCATCTTGATAAAAAGAATCATTCAACTCTCCCAACACATTCCTTGCACCCTTCCCTCTGCCGCAATCTCAGCCTCCCTTTCCTCCTCTACAATAAGTCTTTCAGAATACTCTGCCTTTCTCTTCTTTACTGCATCCATCTCAAATTATTTCCTTGCATCTTCTGCTTTTACTCACCCTTCCTTCCCAGACTCTCCGTTTTGCACTGTCTTCACATCCTTCCAAAACATTTTCATATTCAGTAGGAAAGTCTCAGTCAACCGCTTACCCCACCTCTCCTCTGTTGCCACTTTAGCTCATGCACAGCCCTTCTCGCCCTGTTCCTCTTTTCATTATACCTCTCATGTGACACCTCATCCTTCCTATGGAGCCACTCTTCATATGCAAGTCTCTTCTCATCTACAGTCATATTTAACTTCCTCACACCACAATTCACTTCCCACTGTAACACCACCACCCACTCATTTCACACCACACGCCTCTTCTGCATTCCCCACCACAGCACTCTAAAATAACTGCCATTCGTCCTCCACATCGCCATTTTCCTGAGCTTTTACTGTGTTCCACTTAGCTTTCAAATTCTCTTGGCACTCTATCATTTTCTCTCTCTTATCCAACTCTCTCACTTTCAAAACCTCCCAGCCACACCGAACAGTTCTGGCTCTCACCCACCTCATACCTACTCTCAGCTTTCCCTCCACCAGGTAGCAGTCTGGCATACATTGACCCTCGCCTCTCAAAGCTCTCACACTAACAATCTTCCTCTTACATTCCTGGACACAACCACAGAGTCCATCACTGCATTATCAACAACCCTTCCAACCTCCTGTCTCACCCATGTATATTTATAGATGTCTTTCTTCTTAACCAAGGTAATTCCAATCACCATATCTCACTCAACACACATCCCTATCATTCTTTGCCCATTATCATTTCTTCCAGGCACACCATGCATATCAGTGACCCTTTCAACTGCTACGTTTTTCACTCTAGCATTCAGATCTCCCATCATTGCTACATTCACATGTGCTCCAAAACTCTCTAGACACTCGTCAATATCATTCCAGTCATTCCAGAGAGGCTCCCTGTTTTCTTTATCCCTTTCACTACCAGGCCAATATCCACTCACAAATACCCACAACTCATTTCCAAATTTCGCTTTCATCCACATCAGTCGCGATGACACCTCCTTCCATTCAGTCAC
Organism: Coenobita brevimanus; assembly: GCF_032717465.1. Lineage (NCBI taxonomy): Eukaryota > Metazoa > Arthropoda > Malacostraca > Decapoda > Coenobitidae > Coenobita > Coenobita brevimanus. Next base: position 31,776,671 of record NC_136957.1, on the reverse strand, counting down.
ACACTGTTGCACTTCTGGGCTCACTGAGAAGGCCACTCCTCTCGCTCTTCCTCTGTCAGTACCTGACATCCTTCCAGTCACACTCCCGAATTTAGATTCACCTTTCCATTCCATCTTTGTTTCACTCAAAGCTAAAATATCCAACTTTCTTCTCAGAAACATTCCCCCAATCTCCTTCCTTTTAGCCTCAATCGTACTTCATCCACGCACATTCATATACCCAATCTTCAGGGTACGGGGAGAGGAGGGGATCCTTAGTCCTCTCTCCCCATCCCCTTTAGTTACCTTTTACGACACACACGGAATATGGTGGCAGAATTCTTCCTAACACAGCCTGGCCACAGAGTGTTAGTACCACCTCATAGTGCAGCCAGATTGTGTTCCTCTCGCCACAGGGCGTAAGGCATATAATTTAGTGAATAAATTGTTATTAAAATGAAATGACCTACATTAATGCGATGTTTTTCAAATCACTGGTTTTCCTACCTAATTCGTTATCCTTCAGTTACTACAGTACAGTAGCGGCGCGGGTCTGAAGGTGTCATTATCGTGCCCTGGCAACCTGCCAGTCAACAGTGCGTCCGATTTCGTGTGTAATATGATAACGCATGTGATTCGTGTATATGATGTTCGTGTATAATAATATTCGTGTATATGATTTGTGTATACTGATTCGAAATCGGATGCACTCTTGAATGGTCAGTTGCTAGGATCTGACAATGACACCTTAAGACTCGGGCGCCGCGAGTATAGAACCCCATGATTTATCTCCATTCTACCGCCCTTGTCTTAAATCTTTCCTTACTTTCATTCCCTCTCTTTCTCACACACACATCCTCCCTCTGTCCCCTCTCTACACACCGTCCTCTCTCCATCGGCCACTACCCCTCCCTTTCTCATCCACAGACTCTCCCTCTCTCAATCCCTCCACTTCTGCACCTCTCCGTCCTTTACTTCCAGTCTCTCTCCTCATTTCTCCCTCCGCCTCTCCCCATTCTCTTTCTCTCCATTTATAATCCCCCCTCCCCCTCTCCTTTCTCTACTCACCCTGCCTTTTTCCCTCCCCGATTCCTAACCCCCCTCTCTCCCCCGCTCCCCCCCCCTCTCTCTCTCTCTCTCTCTCTCTCTCTCCATGCCATACTATCTTCACACTACCAATACATCTTTTATTTCTCTATCCTGAACTCCTCTTCTCCCGTCCAAGTTTTACCTTCCCTTTTTCATCCACTTTTCTTCCCAAGCCTCCTTTTCCCATCCATCCCATCCCCTCATTCCTGACTCTACTTCAACTCTTCCCCATCCTACCTCTACTTCCTCTTCCCCGTTCCCTCTCACCACGCCTCCTCTTCTCCTCTACTCTGTCCCCTCCTTCTTTTCCCCCTCTCACCAATTTTTTTTCTCTCGCCCTCCTCTTCCTCCTTTCCTCTCATCATGCTTTCTCTTACCCCCTCCCCTGTTCAACCTCCTCTTATCCCTGTTTCCCCATGCCTGCCTTCTCTTCATCTTCTCTCTATCCCTGCCTTCTCTTTCCCCTCTGGCCTTTTTTTTTTTTTTTTCGCTTCACATCTTACCTCCCCCTGTCTTGTCTCTCCCTACCTTTCTCTCCCCTCGTCCAATTTCATCTCTCCATTCTCACCTCCTTTTCCTCGCCAGCACCACTGCCTTCGACTGTTTTCCATGTGAGCTACGCCCATGCCTAGAGCTTCCCCAGGACTGCCCTCATGGCACGGTGAGGGATGAGTGTGACTGCTGCTCCGTCTGTGCCAAGGTAAGTATTTGGGTAGGTTGGTAACACGGTTCACAGGTAAGTAGGTCGTAGGTGGATATAGTTCATTCAGAATTACAATTATTCTTGGTCACTTTTCCACCTTCATCATTAGTGTTTTAAGCAAGCTGAACTTGACAGCCGATCAGCACTCGCCTTGCAGTTACTCCGCAGCCATCTTTTGAAAAGACAGTATATCTCAGGCAGCACTGGCCTAAGTTCTCTGACATGCAGTACATTCATTATACATTTATGGCGTAATGTATTAATTCTCAGTTTCCCTGATGATAAGCCTCCTCTAAATGCATGTATATACCATGAAGTTTCTTATTCTTGGAAAAATTAATTGTCTAACACTATCAGTATAAGCATATGCTCAGTAAAACCTCTACAGTTTTAAAACTACCCTTTCCCCACCAACTGGAATGATTATTGCTTCCATGGCCGTGAGCCATCTGAGTGTGCCTTGCGCATTACGAAGGTTATTCTCTCGGGCATGGAGGCATACATTCCTTTCTCATATCCTTTGACTAACGCAAGAAAACCTTGGTTTAATCACGCTTGTTCTAATGCTGTCCGCAACAAGGAGAGGGCCTACAAAAGGTACCGGAGCCAACCCACCCCTGAATCACATCTTTACGTTTCTGCCCGGAATCGTGCTAAGTCTGTTCTTCGCTCTACTAAAAATAATTTCATCCATACTAAATGCTCTCAACTCTCCAACTCGAATTCTTCCCGCTCCTTCTGGCATTTTGCCAAAAATCTTTCTAACAGCTTTACCTCATCATCCTTCCCTCCTCTTTTCTACTCTGATGGTTCTGTAGCTATTTCTTCTACTGATAAAGCAGATCTCTTCGCACAGACTTTCTCCTCCAATTCTACCTTAGACGATTCCGGTGCTGTTCCTCCATCACTTCCCCCCCTCTGACTTCCTCATGGCTGACATTAAAATTTCTTCAGTTGATGTATTTTCTGCCATTACTGGCCTCAGTACTAACAAGGCATATGGCTCTGATGGGGTCCCTCCTGTTGTTCTCAAGAACTGTGCTTCATTGCTTACACCCTGCCTAGGCAAACTCTTTCGTCTTTGTCTGTCAACGTGTACCTTTCCTTCTTGCTGGAAGTTTGCTCTCATTCAGCCAGTCCCAAAGAAGGGTGACCACTCCCAACCCTCCAACTATCGTCCAATTGCTTTAACGTCCTGTATTTCAAAAGTTTTCGAGTCAATTCTTAATAGAAAAATTTTAAGACATCTTTCCTATCACAACCTTCTTTCCGATCGTCAGTATGGGTTCCGTCAGGGACGCTCCACTGGCGATCTTCTCACCTACCTTTCAGACTCCTGGTCATCCTCCTTTCGGGACTTTGGCGAAAGCTTTGCCATTGCACTTGACATCTCAAAGGCTTTCGATCGAGTCTGGCATAAATCTTTAATTTCCAAACTGCCCTCCTACGGTTTCTATCCTTCTATCTGTGCCTTCATCACTAGCTTCCTTTCTGGTCGTTCTATAGCCGCTGTTGTAGACGGCCTTCGTTCTTCTCCTAGATCTATCAACAGTGGTGTTCCTCAGGGCTCTGTCCTATCACCAACTCTCTTCCTTTTATTCATCAATGATCTTCTAAGCTGTACATCTAACCCTATCCACTCATACGCTGATGACTCCACCCTTCACCTTTCCATTCGGTTCCCGCAACGCCCACCTCAACAGTTACTTCAACAAACAAGGGATGAGGCTATGGCACACCTAATGTCTGACTTAGCTCGTATCTCTGACTGGGGTAAAAATAATCTGGTTGTCTTTAATGCATCTAAGACTCAGTTCTTACACCTATCAACCCGACAAAATCTTCCACAGGTATACCCACTAATGTTTAATAATATTCAGCTTAATCCTGCATCATCCTTGAACATGCTTGGGGTTTCATTTACTCGGGATTTATCTTGGAAAGATCATATTACATCTCTTGTAAAATCTGCTTCCAAGAGATTGGGTGTGCTAAGCCGACTCAGCTCTTTCTTTACCCCTGCGCAATTGTTGACTCTATACAGGGGTTTTATCCGCCCCTGTGTGGAGTACAACTCTCATGTGTGGGGAGGCTCCCCACATACAGCTCTTCTCAATAGGGTGGAGTCAAAGGCTTTTCGTCTCATTAACTCTCCTCCTTTTACTGACTCCCTTCAACCTCTGTCTCTTCGCCGCACTGTTGCATCTTTATCTCTTTTCTATCGCTACTTTAATGGTCACTGCTCCTCTGAACTGTCTGCTTGCATTCCTCCATCTCTACGACGGGCGCGTAGCACCCGTCTGGCAGGAAACTCTCATCCTTTTTCTGTCCAACTCTCTAATGCAAGAGTTAACCGTTACTCCCAGTCTTTCATTTATGCAACAGGTCAGCTCTGGAACTGTCTCCCTCTGTCTGTATTTCCTACTGCCTATGATCTCCAGTCTTTCAAACGCAGTGTGTCCAGGCATCTCAAAATGATTGGATCTTGAATTTGGCTCTATATTGTATTTTGTTTTTCTCTTGGAGGGAACTGTTACTGCGGGCTCATGGCCTTTGGTTCCTTCTTCCTCGCATAAAAAAAAAAAAAAACTTCATCTTTAATAATTCGAACTCTTTGAATATCCTCAGCAGTCCTGTGACGCAGACGTATTTCCATTTATTGTTGCTATTTTCAAACGACTTAATTCAGCATAAGATTTTTGGAATCAGAGAAGTAAGATACACGTTTCAGAAACTCTTCACATCTTTCCTAAGCTGAGGCAATTCTCTGCCAGTAGCAAGAGTACAGTTTACTACAAGTGATTGCACTGGAAGAGGTAATACTCTGCCATACACGTTTCATGGTTTGGTCAAAGAACTGATTCCACGATGATTTTCACACCAATCCTGCATTATTTTATCCCAAACCAGCCAAATCAAACAAAAAACGAATCTCATCTAACTTAAAAATAACCTAAACACTAAACCTAACCTTGCCTGTGAGCCCGGCCCGGGTTAACTCAACCTACACTCATCGTTACTAACCCAGCACAACTCACACCTACCCACCCCACCCCACCACACCCCACCACAAAACCTCATCTCCCCCATAGGGCCCGGGTGGGGAGTGTTGGGGTCCCTCGAAAATATTAAGCAAGTGCTGAACTGGCCAGACGTGCATAGGAAAAAAAACACTGTAGAGGTTCGCTGCAAATATGTGAAGCTCTGCAACTAGTTCGTGGTTACCTGTTGACTTATGACCTGTAGATGAGACCTGCTTTTGACCTTAAATGTTGACTGGATTCACGTCTTACCAGCTAGTGATGTTACCTTATTTGGTTACCTACTAATTGGCTGATCTGGTTAAATGGTGTTACCTGCAAGTACAACAATGCTACTTTATTTTCACTTGTTGAGAAATTGGCTACTGATGTGCTTATTTTTTTAAAGAAGCTAAATAAACCCAGGTAAACCATATCTAAACCCAGCCTAATTTAATATGTTCTAACCAAAGTAGGGTAAACCAAACCTAACCTTATCACATATAATCTGTAATCTTAGTTTCTAACAAACTTTTTACTGTATTCGTTACCTAACCTAAGCAAACCTAACCTCATGTGCAATGTAATTTACAACCAAACTTATGATACCTAACCTAATCCAACCCAGTCTACAGTCATTATTACTGGCCAACTTAAACTAACCTGACATAAACGGACTCAACCTAATCTTTCTCAGCCTAACACACATCAACCCATCTTAACCAAACTTTGCCCGTTTTCTCGTTGGTCAAGTACCTCCCTAACACCTTTCCATTAGCAATTTACTTTGCTTGTTACTCGTTAATGTCCTTTTCTGAGTTATTTAAATCCTTCTAATCTACCATTTTTGCATAAATAATGAGCAGAAGGTGAGAAGGATATTAACCTACCATACCCAAAAAATAAATCGCTAAGGATGAGGCGTTAAGGAGCTTCTTTTAACTTAAAGAATATGGGCCTAAATCCCGCTTCTCCGCCACAGGGCCCGGGTGAGATGTGTGGAGGCCTCTTGAATTTCTTCGGCATATGTGCCACGGGTCTACGGTGCCAGCAGCAGGAATTCAACATATTTGGATACTGCGTTTAGGACTAGTTGGTGCATTTATTATCTGTGATGTTACCTGATGTAGTTACCTGTTGATTACAGTATATTACCTTCTACTATTGCCTGCCGACATTTTACCTGTTAATAGTGTCACCAGCTCATTTATTACCTGTAGACTATTTACCTGCTGATGTCACTTGTTCATTTATTACCTGTTGATGTTTCCTGCCGATGTGATTACCTGTTGGTTTAGTCTCCTGTTGAAGAATGGTTACTTGTTGGCTGAGCCACCAGGCTAGGCTAGTATTGTCCAGGTTACTAAACCCTTCAGTTAGGTGATTTTTTTTTTCTTACAAAACCTAGATAATTATATTAACCTTTACAATAGCCTTTTGGAACCTTAGGTGTTTTATATATATAGTTACCAGAGATCTGTTCTTGAATAAATTTAGTCTTCTGATAGCGGCAAAAATAAACTACAAAAACGACGTCACGGATCTAAAGAGTTAAGAGTAAGTGGCAATTCCAGGGGCTTAATGACAATGCCTGATTAAAAAAAAAAAAAAAAAAAAAAAAAAGAAGCTGTCTGTTTGGGATTCAGATGAAAGCGCCATCAGAATATAATCATCCCTCCATTGGCGCCTTGAACCACTACACCACCAAGGCTCGTATTCTCGTCGGTTAAGGAAGCTCCCTAACACCTGTTCCTTAACGATTTATGTTCCAAACTGCCCGTTAATATTCTCGATTTTATTTTAATTGTTTGCTTTTATCCTTTCAATGTCGACATTGATTGCACGAATAATTCAGAAGATTCAGTAACGGCGTATAATCAGAAATCAACAGGTATGGAAGAGGTGTTAGAAAACTTCCTATCCTCAGAAGAACACCGCCCCAAGTGTTAGAATAATCCACATCAGTCGTCACATCACGCCTTACTACTCATGTATTTCCATACCATATTCGATCTTACATTTTATTCTATGACAAATGAAACGTATGTAGAGTGTCTTCAATAAATCTGTTTCAGCTGGTGCTGTTGTTTCCCATACCATTCTTAGATGGACAAAATGTCATGATGAATATGTTATTGTTACCAAACTATGTTTGTGACTAAATGTATTCGTGTAATGTTTATCTGTATGACTATATATATGTATATTTTTTTTTAATGCGAGGAAGAGGGAACAAAAAAGGTTGAGCCACAAAACGGTTCCTTTCAAACAAACAAACAAAACAAAAACAATACAAAAGAGAGACAAATTCAAGATCCGTTCATTTCCAGATGCCTGGACACACTGCGTTTGAAAGACTGGAGATCAAAGGACGTAGGAAATACAGACAAAGGGACACAGTTCCAGAGCTGACCTGTTGCATGAATGAAGGAATAGGAGTAAAGGTTAACTCTTGCATTAGAGAGTTGGACAGAAAAGGGATGAGAGTTTGTTGCTAGACAGGTGCTATTCGCCCATCATAGAGGTGGAGGGATGCAAGTAGACAGTTGAGAGGAGCAACGACAATTGAAGCAGCAATAGAAAAGAGAGAAAACTGCAACAGTGAGGGAAAGAGACAGAGGTTGAAGGGAGCCAGTAAGAGAAGGAGAGTTGATGAAACGAAAAAAGCCTTTGACTCCATCCTATCGAAAAGAGCTGTATGAGGGGAGCCTTCCCACACATGAGAGTTGTACAGTCGGGGAAGAAAGAAGCTGGACACAATTGGCGGCCTCTGGCAACAACTCCTATAGTAAACACGTAGGTGGTAGCGGATATGCATGAATGAAGGGGTAACGTTTGTATCGAAGTGTGTGATTGGTCGGCACACCACCGTCTGTCATTGCCATGTAGTGAAATATTGGAGAGGGTTTTGAGTATGAATACGCTATGTGGTAGATATAATAGATATTCACGCTACGTCATAGGACATATAATACCTTAATTTGACAGTTGATTAGCTGTATTGATTAATGTCACTCATATTTAAGGCACTGAGCAGCTGAAAGTATTTGTGGAGTCAAAGGCATCTGTCTTCAGAGTTGGTTCATTATGAGACCGAAGCCTCAGATCCTTGAATAAATTATAATTACTATCAAGCGCAATACATAATTTATTGGCGAGTTCGTTTGTATGCTTCATTAACGAATATGTCATTGAAATACAACGTTGGTTCTGATAATCTTTATGACTTTGCTACGTTCTGAGTCAGTAGAAACGTTCCTCCCATGAACGTGGACAGAGCTTCATTGAGCACCATCCCTTACCGTGCTGGGGGTGGGAGGAACCGTGAACACACGCACGATTTATTAGTTTTTTCATTCAACTGCTAATGAAAAACTACCATGCAATTGCTAAACAAATGTTTGCTCCGTCCATGATAACAAGAGACTGCTCCTTGATAAGACAGATACCTCTGATACTGAAAACATTCCTTTTAGGTGATGTCCAACACACGTTTTCCCTCTCGAGTTGAGGTGGTGAGTTGGTAGGGTGAAGTATGACCTTTTCAACGGCACTTCTGTCGCGATTGTTTCGCCCTACAACAGGGGTTCTCAACCTGGAGTACGCGTACCCTAAGGGGTACGTGAGAGGAATTTTGGGGGTACGTGACAGGCTTCTCAAAATACTTCGGTTTTGAATAACTGCAAACCTGTTTGTAGAAAGTGGCCTACATGTGCTAGGCTAGATGTGTCCTCCACTAGAACCAGGACACTAAGTGACAACGTTAACAAGGAAACTCTTGGAGTTATGTCATTTGAGAGAAAGCTCTCTTGGACTACACTTGCCACACAACCTTGCAAACCCATAATACAGTAGTCACCCTTGCTCGTTTTCTATCGATCACATTTCTCCTCACGCGTACCGAGCAGGTACCAAAGTGAGACGCACTGTTCGCCTCTCATTGTCACCCACTCACCACTCTTCCCTCACTACCCTCACCCTCAGGTTTCCAGTGTACTTGTAGTCTGATTTTTTTTCCTCGTTTAAGTTGTCATGGATCTTGCTTGCGGCTACGAAGTCATGTGCCTACACTGCAGCCATAATAACTGGTAATGGTTTCCTTCTACATACCGCTGTGAGCAGGGATTCTCAGCACTGTGCTTGATTAAAAACAAGTTACGTTCACGTCTTGCAGTCATAGACGACATAAGAGTGGCTCTTTCAAAGACTGTGCCGAGGATTGACTTGTTGGTAGCAAAGAAACAGGCCCAACCATCTCACTGAATTAGTATATATTTGTATTTTAATGCAGTCACACACACTGACTTCCCTATGAGTAAGTAACTAGTTACTAATAACTAGTTGCGAGGCTTAACAATCAGCATTAGTTCGCAGTCAGTGGAACACAAAGCCTTCTTAATTCTATTTTGTTACTTTTTTCATGCTAGTGACGCTAGTCACGCACACAGTAATTTCCCCATGAGTAACTAGTTATAAGCTGTATATAGCACAACTACCTCACAGTCACAGTTATTGGAAAAATGTGTCTGACTTAGTTCTGTTTTATTATTATTTTTATGCTATTCACACACACAGTGACTTACCTATCACTGTTACTAGTTACAAGTTGCAACTAGCTGCAAGCAGCACTAGTTCACTGTCACAATGATCGAAAACTGTCTGCTATAGATCTGTTTTAGTAAATGTATTGCATGCTAGCAGCCAGTCACATAGTGTTTCTCTATGACAGTAACTAGTTCCTATCAACACTACCTCATAGTGACATACATTAATTGAAAAGTTTGTCACTAAACCATGCATTTCTCTTTACCCTTCCTGATGCTGCATTGTGGGTAAGGGGTACGTGACCAATACTGGAAGACTTCAAGGGGTACGTAAGATTAAAAAGGTTGAGAACCCCTGCCCTACAACATCTCGACCGAACTAGCCTCACATGAGCATCCCCTCCAAGCTAGCCTCACACAAGCACTTTCCTCCGGCATTCTCTTCCCTCACCTAGCCCAACCTTTCACATTAGCAACATGTCAAGATGATTCCTAACATCCAGTTCAGTCACAGAGCATGGCATGGTTTGCGTGCATGTTTCAGTGTTTATATGTGTGTGTGATTAGTTATGACTGAAATATAAGAAACCATGTAATGATATTTTTAATTGGAAACTTTTTGTCTTATTCGGACCAGCACAGATTTACAGGTAAATAAACTTCCCCTTTACCATACTGATGAATCCAAATGAAGGCCAACAAGTGAACTGTAGCTACACGATGGATTAAAGCAGGTCATTAGACTATAATCCGAGATATATCGCACCATAACAAATCGGAAACCAATGTTGTAATAATTAAGGTAGAGCACGATTCCAAAGTTCGTGCAGAGGGCTGATGGCTCAGCACCATAACTGTGTGGAGTATTTAAAAATCTGTTGTTTCGTGTTATCCGCATCATTTCCTGCAAACTACTGCTCGACGTTTATCACAATATCAATCCAACTGATGTAGGAAGGCAATAATTCCTAATAATTACTCGTGCGCATCCTTTTTATGCTTCTACTGTGCCTGTTCTGCCCTCGGATACAAGGTGAATGCACACCCTTTCAGTCTCTTGACTTGCTAGTTTCATATTATCTCAATCTATTATGGTATGAAAAGAATGTGACCTATCATGAGTGAAGCACAATAAATGTTGTAGGACCCATAGACGTCATTTTCATGAACATAATTAAAAGAATCACACATAAGGCAATGCGATGATGTTAAAATCAATAGTTACAAGAATATAAGCTAAACACAGAAGTCAAGTGTAATACTGCAGCTCATTACTGCATCACTGGAAATACTCGTTTGTTGGTAACCTTATCCTTATCACCTTTATTCTTTGCCAGTCCTTACTGAAGGCGGATTGTTCCAAGGTATCAGCAAAATCGTCTACCGTTAAGCATATCAGTATATTAAACCTTTTGCTAGTTCAGTTGTAAGCTTATGAATATATTATGGAGAAGATGCTTCGAATGAAAAGGTTTTTGCATGCTATATTATACGAGGGAAAAAGAATTTACTGTAATCCGTGTGTGGCATTTGTACTCAATGCATCACAAATTTAATTTTTATTTGGAAAGACATTGTGTGTGCTAAATGGAATTACCGTAATTTCAGTAACATGCTCAAGCTTACGTCACCTTTCGTTTAGTGCTTAGGGCTTTACCGCACGTGACTAGTAATTACCAGCGAGATACCAAACATGGCATTGTTTTCAGTTTGTCTGTCAGTGTGTGTATCTGTTAGCATGATAACTTTGCAACCGCTCAAAATACCTTCACAAAATTATACAGGTGTGTAATAGGGATGAAAATCTCCTACGAGTTCGGCTTTGGAGAAATTAAGTCAAGGTCCGTGGGTCTGTTAGCACGATAACTTCGCAACCCCTCAGGATATCATAAAAAAAAATACAGGTGTGTAATAAGGATGAAAATCTCCTATGAGTTCGAAATTGGTGGTAGTAGGTCAAGGTCAAGGTCATATTCCGAGCCGGGCTAGATATGTATAGGCTCGCGGATGGTGTGATTCCCCCTTACGGACGGCCACTTGTTTACTCTAGCACCAAACACATCACAGGAAGAAAACTCGCAGCGAAAGAGTTAACCATAAATATGCAAGGATGCCCTATAAAGGAACTAGAATCTTGTAGCGTTAGTTACGCTGACATACTCATCAGGTCTTTTGAGTGAATTATATTGTGTGTATAAATGGTATCACCTGATAACATGTAACCTATGAGTGTGGACATCTTCACTAACTTGAAAAAGCACTCACCATAAAATTAGTTAATTTGAATCTCCTTGATTTAAACTGTGGGGCAACAGATCATTACTTAACGTGCAAATTCTGTGACTGAACTGGATGTTAGGAATCATCTTGACATGTTGCTAATGTGAAAGGTTGGGCTAAGTGAGGGAAGAGAATGCTGGAGGAAAGTGCTCGTGTGAGGCTAGCTTGGAGGGGATGCTCATGTGAGGCTAGTTCGGTAGAGAGGTTGTAGGGCGAAACAATCGCGACAGAAGTGCCTTTGAAAAGGCCATATTTCACCCTACCAACTCACCAACTCAGCTCGAGAGGGAAAACGTGTGACGGACATCACCTAAAAGGAATGTTTCGAGTATCAGAGATATCTGTCTTATCAAGGAGCAGTCTCTTGTTATCATGGACGGAGCAAACATTTGTTTAGCAATTGCATAGTAATTTTTCATTAGCAGTTCAATGAAAAAACTAATAAATCGTGCGTGTGTTCACGGTTCCTCCCACCCCCAGCACGGTAAGGGATGGTGCTCAATGAAGCTCTGTCCACATTCATGGAAGGAACGTTTCTACTGACTCAGAACGTAGCAAAGTCATAAAGATTATCAGAACCAATGTTGTATTTCAATGACATATTCGTTAATGAACCATACAAACGAACTCGCCAATAAAATATGTATTGCGCTTGATAGTAATTATAATTTATTCAAGGATCTGAGGCTTCAGTCTCATATTGAACCTACTCTGAAGACAGATGCTTTTGACTCCACAAATACTTTCAGCTGCATAGTGCCTTAAATATGAGTGACATTAATCAATACAGCTAATCAACTGTCATATTAAGATATTATATGTCCTATGACACAGGGTGAGTATCTATTATATCTACCACATAAGCGTATTCATACTCAAAACCCTCTCCAATATTTGACTACATGGCAATGACAGACGGCGGTACACCGACCAGTCCCACACTTCGATACAAACGTTACCCCTCCATTCATGCATTTCCACTACCACCTACGTGTTTACTATAGGAGTTGTTGCCAGAGGCCGTCAATTGTGTCCAGCTTCTTTCTTCCCCGACTGTACTTTACACGGGGGCGAATAAAACCCGTGTATATAGTCAACAACTGGGCGGGGGTAAAGAAGGTACGGAGTCGGCTTAGCACACCTAATCTCCTGGAAGCAAATTTTACAAGGGATGCAATAGAATCTTTCCAGGATAAGTCCTGAATTAATGAAACCCCAAGCAAGTTCAAGGATGATGCAGGATTAACCTGGATATTAACCCGTCACGTCCCGAGGTTTTCCGCACCTCCGACATCCCCCAGTCGCGAGGTATTTTCGATTTTTTTTTTTTTGGCTAAAACCTTCGCTTTTGGTGAGAAACATCGAAAATTCATAGAGATATCGCTCACCTGAGGTTTAAAATACCCAATCCAGGTAGGAGTTCCTCCCTACCTGAGTGGGTTTTCTAACATGCTGGCACCAAAGAAAACGAGTTCTATGGGAGGGTAACTATTTTATCCACTCATAAACGGTATTTATTTATTTATTTGGCACAAATGTATATGTAGTATGAGAGTATATTGGTTTTCAAGCAGTAATAAAGGCATTATAAGCATTGTTTCACTCACTAACTAATCACCATACCTGACCTTTTTTTGCCACATTACCTGATCATTATTTCTGGCTGTTTCTTCTTCTAATGCTATGTAAACATTGTCCTCCACATTGTCATCGATTGAGGAATCACTCTGGCCCTGAATATCTTTACTAGCCAGGTCACTGGTAACAGGTACTTTGCCAAGACAATGGCATGAGGGGGGGAGGGAGGAGGTTATGCAGTGTAAGCCAATGTCCCTGCTTGGCATCTTGTAGAGAAATAGAGGAAGGTGTCCCGTGTATTGATACGAAAAATCACGAGCGAAAATTGAAAATTGTGCAAATTAGGGACCTTGCAATTGCATGACGTACTGGTACGTCGCCGGGACTGGCAAATGCAAATCGTTGCAATGTACCCATACGTCGACGGGACGGGGCGGGCATTAGTGGATGCTCCTGTGGAAGATTTTGATGGATTGACTGGTGTAAAACCTTAATCTTTGAAGCATTTAAAACAAAATTATTTTTACTACAGTCTGAGATACGAGCCAAGTCAGACATTAGGTGTGGCATAGCCTCATCCCTTGTTTGTTGAAGTAACTGCTGAGATGGACGTTGCAGATACTAAATGGAAAGGTGAAGGGTGGAATCATCAGCGTACGAATGGATAGGGTTAGATGTACACTGTACAGCTTAGAAGATCATTGATGAATAAAAGGATGAGAGCTGGTGATAGGACAGAGCCTGAGGAACACCACTGTTGATAGATCTAAGAGAAGAACGATGGCCGTCTACAACAGTAGCTATAGAACGACAAGAAAGGAAGCTACAGATGAAGGCACAGATAAAAGGATAGAAATCGTAAGAGGGCAGTTGAAAATTAAAGATTTATACCAGACTCAATCGAAAGCCCTTGAGATGTCAAGTGCAATGACAAAGCTTTCGCCAAAGTCCCGAAAGGAGGATGACCAGGAGTCTGAAAGGTAGGTGAAATGGGAGATATGGCGATCCTCCGAGCTAGACCCAGTATTGGATCATATAGCCTCGCTAGGTTACAGGTGGAAGCTACCCCACCCGTCACTGCAGTCTCTGGGCACGGCTTGAACTCGCGACCGCCCGGTCCCGAGCTCTACCTTTGAGCTACTGTGCCCCCTGAAAAGTATATGAGGAGATAGCTGGTGGAGCGTCCGTGACGGAATCCTTACTGACGATCAGAAAGAAGGTTGTGATGGGAAAGATGCTTTAAATTTTTTCAATTAAGAATAGACTCGAAAACTTTTGAGACACATGATGTTAAAGCAATTGGGCGATAGTTCGAGGGTTGGGAATGGTCACCCTTTTCTGGTACTAGCTGAATGTGAGCAAACTCTGTTTTTGCTTGGAAGCACAGGGAGTTTTAGAATGTTTTATTGTTTAACTTACTTCCTCATTCACATAGTACAACATATCCAGTCACTTATTAACATACTTGACTCCTGTAACTCACTCTCCACTTATTAAACTCATCTGGCATTACATGGACTAGAATACTAAAGTTCCTCCGACAGTAGTCAAAATAAAAATGAGTTCCACTTAGATACTAGGTTCCTCATCCATATCATATACAGTTCTCACAGGTTCAGTTCGTAATGTATGCCCAGGATACAGATCTGATGCTGGAGAGGGATGCCTTCCCGAAATGGCTCCAATACACCCTGGAGGAGGACCTGCCCGGATGCACAAACACATCTCATCTCCCCTCCACACTCCACCTCCTGGTGGAAGGATGGCGGACTGCAAGGTTAGTTTCCTGTAGTCTACTGGGATCCACTTTTTAATTAAACAGTTATGAAGCTCTTATATATCATTTTGAAAAGCTTGATTGGTTCCACAGATCGCATCACCAGGTTTCAAAGTACCGTAATTGTTAACTGTGCTGCTTTATATCGTTAAGAAGTGAGTCAGTTTTTATGTCCACAGCTTTATGCATTGGACAGTGTCATGTAAGTTCCATTCACTCCAAATGGAAGCATTGATATATAAGGTTGTTTTTACCTGACAGAAATGGGTTTCTCTTCCACCCTGATGGCAGTTTAGTAGTTTCTTGAACGAGCCATTATTATAAGCTAGAAATAAGTGTTCATGGTTACTAATACAATCGTCTCTTTAGTCTGACTACACTTGGCCATCACATAAGCCGAAACAGGTTAAGAATCTTCTTCAGGTTAGAATAAATACATTCTACTAATATTTCTTGACGACAGAGTCGTTATGAATATTGAGAGTCAAGTCCACACTTACGAGGCAGTGACGGACACTGTTGTAAGCACTGCACACAAAGATTACCAGCAATTTTTCGTAAGCATCCGTCCCCATCACTCTCGGTTCCCCTTTCTCACTCTACCATCCTTCTCACCTAATATATACTATACATTTCTCGGCCTCCCTCTCAATACTGCTGTATTAACATAACATCTATACACTGTCTTTTCTGTCTTCCACCTTGATGTTGGTCTTCCTCTCCACAATTTCACATAATTCTTACTTATATACATTTTTTTTTTTTTTCATTACACCTCCCACTCGGTCTTCTCCCCCCCACATCACTCTCAGTTCATCTCGATGTGTCTCCCTCCTCAGTCACTCTGGCTACTAGAAAAATTCCCGAACTGTTTCCTAGAATTCTACCGTGTTCCTTGCTTGGTAATTACTAGACGGGAGCTCAAGTGTGTGTGTGTGTGTGTGTGTGTGTGTGTGTGTGTGTGTGTGTGTGTGTGTGTGTGTGTGTGTGTGTGTGTGTGTGTGTGTGTGTGTGTGTGTGTGTGTGTGTATGCGCGTGTGTGTGTGCGTGTGCGTGTGCGTGTGCGTGCGTGCGTGTGTGTGTGTGTAAAATTCCTATTCTTCCTGTCGTTAGAGTTTGCTGACCGGTCAGGTATTGGTGAGAGGATAAGCGAGGTGGGTGCACTGGGTGGCATGAGCATGGTGATCGGGGTCGGTAGGGAGGGTGGATGGGTGTGCAGGGTGGGTAAGTGAGTGGTTGGGCAGGGTGCAGGGGTGAAGGAGTGTACAGTTACCTCCACTTCTAACGAGTACAGCGAGTGGTGTGTTTGGTGAAATGTGGCACCACTGTGTTTGTTTACATCGTAGTAATAGTACCGGTAAGTGAATGGGCAGACCCGGCAGAGCTACCCCTCCGCTACAGTATCTAGTAACCCACAGAAACAATGTTCTGTCAAGTCATACTCTGTCTGCAAATATAAGAGTTTGCCACGTATGTATAGTGGAAGGTAGTGAGAAAAACAAATAGTAATGCCATTGGCACCCATTGTTTCTCTGACAGGAGCTGACTGTGAGGCGAGGTGGAACGGAGGGGAGGGGGGTACAGGTGCTAGGGGTGCATGTATCGAGACTATGTTGTGTTTCATTTAGAAAGATGAAGGGTGTGACTATACAGAAGCTCTGGGGTGATCTGTAACTCCGTATTGAATAACGTGTATTGGATGAATGCTAGAGTCTTAATGTTCGCCATACAATGTGGTGAACAACTGTAGTTGTGCATAAATGTTAGAAAGTGTAATGTCCGGTGTCTCGAAACGTGGTTCACCTGTCTAGTGAGTGTGCGACTCAACTGCTGTAACATTTTTGTGGCTGAACCAGGGTTGCCATAAATGATTCGGATTATGCATATGACACAACGGTCATGCCATGTTGTGCACCATCCAGTCTGTTTTATTGTGAGGAAGAACAATAATTATATTCTCAAACCACTTTATAAGTACATATCCTGTTGCATAGGATTATAGCTGCTTTGAGTGTTGGACAGCTATTGGCTTGTATGAAAATGTTGTACAGTCATCATACTGATGGATCACGCGGAGGTAATGTGATATATACTGTATTTGCATAATGAATGACAATTAAAATAACGGTGTTACGGGTGTTCAGTCCATAAATGATGTCGCTTTCTTCGAGGTGTTATTTCATTAGTCTGGATAGTTGTGAGAACATCCACCAGCACTGATCATCGTTTATTATATTATCTTTAAAACATTCATGCATTAGTTTTCATACAAGTATAACAGATTCAGGCCCTCCTAAGTTCCAAACGCATTATACTGTTTAATCCTGTGTCTACACTCACACACTCTTCTTCCAGGGAGAGCATTTCCTTTACCATGCATGTCTGTCCGTTGTCTGCCTTTATAAGACAAGGTTTTAGTATGAAATCACGGTTACACAAAATATATCGGTGGCATGGTGCTGCTAGGAGAGTGTAAAACTGTGCATATTCTACGTGTGTTTGTGTAGGGAGTGTGGTAATACACTTCACCGACTTATTCACACTCACGTCAAGATAGCAGCCAAAGTCAATGTTTTGATGACTATACTGACTGACCATTGAACACACTTTCATCTCCCAGCAGTCTGAATGAGGTCCTGTTTTCCAACCAATAGAAACATTAAGCAACACAGTGAATAATGCAAATATACATGTAAAGTCAGGAGTGTTTTTGCACCGTGTCATCATACAGGCTTATACAGTTTAACGCAGCAAAGGATAAGCTGGACCTATTGTATGATAAAGGTTGAGTGCTTCTGGAGCATCCAAGTAAACGTAAGCAACATTGGTGCACCGGCTCCTGGATGGTAAAATCCGTTGCTGTGTTATACTGTATAAGCCTGAATGATGACGCGGTGCATAAAACACCCAATATTTTATATATAAAATTGCATTGCTCACTGTGTTACTCAATGTTTCAATTGGTTGAAAACAGGAGCTCATTCAGACTGCTGGGAGGTGAAAGGGGGTTCAGTGGTCAGTCAGTATGGCCACAAAAGCTGTGACTTGGGTTACTACCTTGGAAGTCGGTGAAGTGTATTACCAGACTCCCTGTACAAACACACGTAGACTATACGCAGTTTTACTCTCCCAGCAGCACCACGCCACCGATATATTATGTGTAGCCGTGGCCACATACTACAACCTTGTGTTATAATGGCGGACAACGGACATACATGCATATTGTTGCCAGTGTTGCAGTTCGTTACATGTCCGTTTATCACACAATCGTTGCAGAAGTCATATATTGTGTTAACATGGTTCTAGTTTGGCCAGTTGCATTACTGAACCCCTACACAAACAAGGCTGGACCACGCAATTATCCTAGCAACACCACACCACCGAAATGCCTCTGTAACAGTGAATACTGGTCCGATACTATCCTTGCAATTTCATGACAGACAATGGACACAATATATCAATCGCAGGACAAAAGGAAGCAGGACGTAAAATATAATGATGTGTCCTGTGTGTCGGGCACTGTGATGGTGGTGATTGTAGATGGAAGAGAAACGTCATTATGGTATTGTTATTTAGGGGCCGCCAAACGAGATTCAAAATAACCTCAAGTTTCACAATAGAGTTTTATATTACGAATATCTGTGATGCCGTGTCCTATGACGCTGAACATTGAAAACGATATTCCCAAGGCAGTTAAAAACAGAATAATTGGAGGTAAGGGGGGACTTGAGGAGAGGTTGCTCAGTGGGACGGGGTATTAGGAGAGGAAGGAAATGTTGCAGCAATAGAGAGGGTGGGAGGGCTTGACCACCCGTTTTGGTGGAAAGGTGTATGTGGAAGTGGGCTGTTGTGGAGTAGGAGCGAGTGAGGAGGTGGGCTGGTGGGAGTAGGGTTATTACCAATATATGTGATGTTTGGTGTTGGTATGTGAAATATTACTCCCTCTGTATGAACAGTGTGTGAGTATAGACACACGATTAAACAGTATAATGCGTTTGGAACTTTGGAGGGCCTGAATCTGTTATACTTGTATGAAAACTAATGCATGAATGTTTTAAAGATAATATAATAAACGATGATCAGTGCTGGTGGATGTTCTCACAACTATCCAGACTAATGAAATAACACCTCGAAGAAAGCAACATCATTTGTGGACTGAACACCCGTAACACCGTTATTTTAACTGTCATTCATTATGCAAATAGAGTATACTATATATCTCATTACCTCCGCGTGATCCATCAGTATGATGACTGCACAACATTTTCATACAAGCCAATTGCTGTCCAACACTCAAAGCAGCTATAATCCTATGCAACAGGATATGTACTTATAAAGTGGTTTGAGAATATAATAATTGTTCTTCCTCACAATAAAACAGACTGGATGGTGCACACCATGGCATGACCGTTGTGTCATATGCATAATCACGAATCATTTATGGCAACCCTGGTTCAGCCACAAGAATGTTACAGAAGTTGAGTCTCACACTCACTAGACAGGTGAACCACTTTTCGAGACACCGGACATCACACTTTCTAACATTTACGCTCAACTACGGTTGTTCACCACATTGTATGGCGACCGTTAAGACTCCAGCATTCATCCAATACACGTTATTCAATACGGAGTTACAGATCACCCCAGAGCTTCTGTATTGTCACACCCTTCATCTTTCTAAACGCAACACGACAAAGTTTCGATACATGCACCCCTAGCACCTGTCCCCCCCTCCCCTCCGTTCCATCTCGCCTCACCGTCAGCTCCTGTCAGAGAAACAATGGGAGCCAATGGCATTACTATTTGTTTTTCTCACTACCTTCCACTATACATAAGTGGCAAACTCTTATATTTGCAGACAGAGTATGACTTGACAGAACATTGTTTCTGTGGGTACTAGATACTGTAGCGGAGGGGAAACTCTGCCAGTTCTGCCTAGTCACTTACTATTACTACGATGTAAACAAACACAGTGGTGCCACATTCCACCAAACACACCACTCGCTGTACTTGTTAGAAGTGGAGGTAACTGTACATGAGTCTGACTGGGGGGCAGGGGGGAAGTATGGTAGAGAGGGCAGAACGAGAGGAGTGGATGGATTGGGTGAGTGAACAGGATGGCGTTTGGGGGTGCCTTGCATGGATGGAAAATAAGGCGTTGTGGGTGGGAATGCAGGCAGGTGGGTGGGTGAGTGAGCATGAAAGGTAAGTGGATGTGAAAATATTTCCATGATGTAGTGGGAAAATAGTTCCATGGGGATTTGATCCATGTTGAAAAGGCTCATGGTTTGAAAAGGTCCATGGTGATTATATTTCTATGGAAATATTTATGTCTACTGCTAAATGGCAATGTGATATAGGAACAGGCCCACGTCACATGATATAGTTGACTTGTTATTATCTGAGAGTACTGGGTCACTCCCGCTCCTAGAATACTGAGTATATATTGCTTGATCGTCTACAAGCCTTAGCTATGAGAAAGAATGACTTGCACTTCTCAGTATACTCTTCTTACTCAAACTTGGCCCAAAATTCTCACCTCCCCATCTTGAACGTTAAGTTGTACCAAGAGATAATCACTGAACTATTGTGCTAACAATTAAAAAGTGCTGTGGAAGGGATATCGAGTTGCATTATTATCTTTTCTTGCCATAGAGCTCCGTGAAATATGCTACAAAAGGACGAGAACTTGGACCAAGTTAAGGGGAAAAAGTTATAGTTAAAGTGATCCACTTGTCTGAATACTGTTTGCCATCAACTGAGCTGAAAGGACATGGGGGTTCTTCCTCGGCTTAGAATAAACATCCACTAGAAACACATGTTGACGACAGTGTTATAAACAAAGTTGAAACCCAAATTCACAGCATCAGGATTGTGATAAAGACCTTATTGAAAACATTCCCGACAAATGTTACCAACACTGTTTCCTACATATCGTTTGTCATCGTTCTTGGTCTTCCCCTTCTCGTTATTTCATCTTCACTTCACTACAGGCCACTCATTGTCAATCTCCCTCTACTCCTTCCTAAATCATACTGAATTCTACACCCTTTCACATCTTCCCACCTCATTCTCAGTCTCCCAATCCCCACTCTCCCATCAATTTCATTTCTATACATACGTTTATTAACTTCCGCCTCCAACTCAGGTTTCCGCTTTCCATTATCACTTTACCTCCACACAAACACACACATTATATATCGTTTTCGTTTTTAAAGGCTCCAACATGCTTGCATGTGTCGGCCTTGGTCACCTAATGGCGGCTCTCCACGCTGCACGATCCATTGCAGCCTCCCTGTTCAGTCCCTTAACCCTAAGGTCACACTTAATGACCTCGTCCCATGTCTTTCTCGGTCTACCCCTCATAACCCCACCCCCAATATTAACACTTCTCACCTTCTTCACCCAATTATCCTCCCCCATCCTCTCCACATGTCCAAACCACCTCAATCTGCCTCTCCTCATCACAACACCAATACACTCCAGTCCCATCCTACCTCTCAACTCTTCCATTGTAAACCCAGCCCCTCCAGGCCTTGGACGCAGGGACGCACTGCACATCCACCTAATCATATATATATATATATATATATATATATATATATATATATATATATATATATATATATATATATATGGAGCCTCCGTGGTACAGTGGTAGAGTGTGCGTGTCGCACGCTGGTGAGTGCGGGTTCGCATCCCGCCAGAGTTGTAAAAACTTTGGGAAGCGTTCACCAAGCCACTTGCTACTTTGGCGGACACAAGGGGTGCTGTGGTTGAACCAGTGTCGCATACTAGTATGCTTGCACCCAATCGGCTTAAGGCGGGCCGATTACACTTGGTTCACAGACTACATACATATCCAAAGCCACTACAATCACACTCACAAGCACTTCTCACCCTACATACAGTCTCTACCAGACAGACTAAGCCACTGGGTTGAGATACATTGGCTGTATCGTCCTTGCTTCGGTAGGGATAGGCCGGTCCTGCAGTGGACCTCAACGGCTGATGATGATGATAATATATATACTGTATATATATATATATATATATATATATATATATATATATATATATATATATTTGTGTGTGTGTGTGGAGCCTCTCTGGTATATATATATATATATATATATATATATATATATATATATATATATGTGTGTGTGTGTGTGTGTGTGGAGCCTCTGTGGTACAGTGGTAGGGTGTGCTTTTTAGTACACAGGTGAGTCAGGGTTCACGCCCCGCCAGGGTAACAAACTTTGGGAGTGTTCACTCGGCCACGTACTGCTTGGCGGACACAAACGGTGCTGTGGTTGAACCAGTGTCTCTTACTATAAAGTATGCTTGCACCCAGACGGCTTGCGCGGGCCGATTACACTTGGTTCACAGACTACACACACATCCAAAGCCACTCCAACACTACAGTTACACTTACAAGCACTTCTCACCCTACATACAGTCTCTACTAGACAGCCTAAGCCACTTGGTAGAGATAAGGCCCTCTCCCACTTCGGCGTAAATAGGCACGATGAAGCCACGATGAAAATCGTGGCTGAAGTCGGTGATGTGTCGACGATTCTGACCAAGAATCGTGGTGTCGGCGTAATACTGCGACACAAGTACGACATAACGCCGAAACCTCGGCGGAGTATACGATATAACTGGCGACTAGTAGCCGACATATCGGTGATATGTTGGCGTAATGCACAAGCATTATTCTAAATTCAAATTTGAACGTTTTTTTTTATGGCGACTCAATGGCGGTAAAGGTACAACGGCGGCGTGCTGTCGACTATGTATCGTCGATGTGTCGGCGAATGCATCGCACACACCTCGCAGACAAAACGCCGAGGCCATCGCAGGTGCCTCGCCGTCATCAGCGTATTTAAGGCGATTAATCAACGGTTCATCCGCGAAATGTCGGCGATATATCATCGACATTCATAAAATGAAATATTACTGTCGCACAACCCGGTACATATCGTACAGTTTACGTAGGCTATGTCGTATTAACCTCACCGATGCATCGCCGATACATTGCCGACGCTTCGCCATATGACCGTATGACATCTCAATGTTTTTTTTCAACGCCGATGCCTCGCCGATGTCGGCGATCATACGCGGTTTATACGCAGGGTAATCGCTGATGTCACCGAGGCGTCGCCTTGTTGTTTTCGGCTAATCTGCAAAATTTTACAAAATCGTGGAGGGCCACGACGTTTTCATGCAGCATGAAAACGTCGTGGTCCCCCACGACAAATTTCCACCTCGTGCGACGTATCGGCGCCATGCCACGAATGGACAAAATTTTGATGACGAATACCCACGATTTGGGATTTTTGACACATCGTGACTTTATCTTCCACACTTTCGCCGAAGTGGGAGAGGGCCTTTACATTGGCTGTATCGTCCCGACTTCGGTCGGAATAGGCCGGTCCTGCAGTGGACACTCAAACGGCTGACGACGACGATGATATATATAGGTCATCTGACCTAGGTGCCCCCTGGGTAACGCTAACGACAGCGGTGGACTGTGACAGGCCTAGCTGGCCGACAGTTACAACAAATATGCTCGTGAAACTCATGGATCAGCCTTGGAATCTGGACGGACCGATCAATGTCGACCTCGGAAACGTTTAAGGGACATGAACCGGAATACTCAAACAAAAATTAGAATTGCCACACTTAATGTATGTACTTACACAGACAAAGAAGAAGAACTAATCGAACTAATGAAAGAACGAAAAATAGACCTGATAGGTTTAGCAGAGACAAGACATCATGGAAAAGAAAAGGGAAAAGATCTGGGAGGAGGATTTGTATTAATGTATAGTGGTGTGGAAGAAGGAAGAAGGAATCATGGCGTAGCTATGATAGTAGGACCAGCTCTATCACCACATGTACAAGAAGTCTAACTTGTAAATGAAAGGTTAATGTACTGTACCTTGAATATAAAAAAATATGAAACATATCATATACCAGGTCTATGCCCCACAACAAGGACACTCCGAAGATGAAAAACGGGAATATATGGAACTTCTTGAAGATAACTGTGACCTCAGACCAAATCATACAACAATACTTATGGGAGACTTCAACGCCCGAGTGGGAAAAGAGAGAGAAGGAATAGAAAATATTATCGGTCCATTTGGTGAAGAAACCAGGAATACTGAAGGCGAAAATCTGATCGACTTGTGTGTTAGAAATAATCTCAAAATCATGAATGGCTACTTTGAACACAAAGAAGAGCATCAATTCACACGATATAGGTGGAATACGGTAACTGGACAATTTGACCAAAAATCCATCATAGACTACTTTATAACATCAGATAAACGGATATTTCGCAATGTTAAAGTTCTTCCTGGAGACTCTTTAAATTCTGACCATAGATTACTTGTCGGGGACCTAACTATAAACAGGAGTAAAGTGAAACAAAAACAGAAGAGAAAGATAATAAATGTTGAACCACTTAGAAATGAAGTGACAAGGGAAACTTATATGAACAAAATTGATGAACAACTTGAAAATAGGGATGACGAGATCCAAACTTGGGTCGAATTAGAAAACATTATAAGAAGAATTGCAGAAGAAGAGTTAGGAGTAAAAATGGTAGGAGGAAGCAGAAAACGACATACACCGTGGTGGACGGAAGAAGTTAAGTTGGCAGTGAAGAATAAAGTGAAGAAATTGAGGAAGTGGCTGAAACATAAAAGCCCAGAGACAAGACTTGAGTATATAGAGGCAAGAAATGAAGCTGAGAACATAAAGAGACAAGCAAAAAGAAATGTTTGGAAAGACTTAGGAGAAGCTTTAGAGGAAGATGTCAGAGGAAATAAAAAGAAAATATTTGGACTGGCAAAATCATACCGTAAAGACAAAACAATGATCTACAACTTGAAAGATGACGATGGTAATATAATCACAGACGAGGACAAAAATCAATGAACGATGGCAAAACTACTTTAAGAGACTACTAAACAGAGAGACAGTAGATCTTGAGGAGTACAGAGATGGATTGGGTGCAGAGTATGAAGCACAGGACGAAATTGATGACTTAATAACAATGAGAGAACTCGAGGACTCTTTGATAAAGATGAAGAACGATAAATCACCAGGCAGCGATGGAATACCTATTGAATTGATCAAGAATGGAAGTAATCGACTAAAAGAAACAGTGTTAAGAGTGGTCAATGAAGCATGGATAAATGGAAAAATTCCACCGGATTGGGGCAAAACCATCATAGTGCCCATATTTAAAGGAAAGGGTGATTCGGGACTGTGTAATAATTACAGAGGCATATCGCTTATAAACCACATAGCTAAACTCTACGAAAGAATTATAGAGAAAAGAGCAAGATCTATAATTGAAGACAGACTAGGAGAAGAGCAGTTTGGGTACAGGAAGGACAGAAGCACGTCGGACCCGGTATTTGTACTCAGAATGGTGATGGAAAAATGCTGGGAGTATAACAAGGACCTATATGTTGCCTTTATTGACCTGTCAAAGGCTTTTGACTCAATTCCTAGGAAAAAACTTTGGAGGTGTCTTGTAGAGGAATATGGAATCACTGGGAGATTGAAGAGGGCCATTAAGAGTACATATGACCCTCATCAATGTAAGGTTCGAACGGGGTATGAAAAAGATACTTGGTTTGAAGTGGAAACTGGGGTGAAACAAGGAAGTGTACTATCCCCATTACTGTTTATTGCTTATATGGACATGATAATTAAAAGATTCAAGGAAAGGTTTGGAAATGAAGAGCAAGGGGATATATTGGCCTACGCAGACGACATCGCATGTTGGAGTAATAGCCGGCCACAACTAACAAGAGCTTTGGAGTGCTGGAGGAATGTTTTGAAGAAGCAGGAGTAACAATAAACATAAACAAAACAGAAATACTCACTGTGAAAAAGCAAAATGATGACGCGGATGTTATAGTAGTTGGGGGCGATCAGGTCAAAGAAGTAGAACTTGTAAAATATCTGGGGTGTATTTTTACGAAGGAGGGAGATAAGAATAAGAGAGAGATCACCGAAAGGATAACTAAATATAGCAGATGTGTATGCTCTCTATATCCAATACTCAAAGACAGATATGTACCACTGGAGGCAAAGAGAACTATATTCCAGTCTATTTTAACACCTATACTCACATACGCATCTGAGAGCTGGACTCTGACAACCCGAGACTGGAGCAGAGTTCAAGCAGCAGAAATGAGACCACTGAGAGCAATAGTGGACAAAACAAGGAGAGACAGAATCAGGAATGAAACAATAAGAGAAATGGTTGGAGTAACATCGGTGAGAAAAGTAATCGAAAATTCACAACTGAGATGGCTAGGACATGTTGAGAGGATGGACGAGTCAAGAATAGTGAAGGAGAGATGGAATTGGAGACCTGATGGCAGAAGATCAGTCGGAAGACCTCGGAAAAGATGGAGAGATGGTGTGGAGGAACTGTTGGACAGACGAGGTATGGATAACATCGAAGCATTGAGAAATCAAGAGGCCTTTGAGAGAACCAACTGGAGACGGCTGATCCACCTGACAGGCTAAATGCCTACCTGGCAGCCGAATGAATGAATGAATGAATGAATGAATGAATGAATATATATATATATATATATATATATATATATATATATATATATATATTTTATCATTTCACCCTGTTCTCGGTCTTTCCCTCCTCAGTCTCCCACCAGTTTCTTTCAGTCTTAATATCTCTGCTCCAGGCTCTTGTTAACAGAATGTCCTGAAAAGTTCTCGTAGAGCTCTGCCATATGAGTAATCCATGTTTGGTTGCTAATAAATGCCTGCACAGGTGTGTGTGTGTGTGTGTGTGTGTGTGTGTGTGTGTGTGTGTGTGTGTGTGTGTGTGTGTGTGTGTGTGTGTGTGTGTGTGTGTGTGTGTGTGTGTGTGTGTGTGTGTGTGTGTGTGTGTGTGTGTGTGTGTGTGTGTGTGTGTGTGTGTGTCTGTGTGTGTGTGTGTGTCTGCGTGTGTTTAACTCCTCCTAAACTATTTCATCGATTTCTATGAAACCTCCAAGGTGAGTTTGTCTGGTTACTGGGAAAGCTTTTCACTATGCACAGTTTTGCAACTATGATTGTAAGGGGGATAAACCCGTTAACCAAATTCAAGTTTTTCAGAAATAGTGAAAGGAGGGCAAATATGGTCTTGATATCATAGTACATGTTACACAATGGACTTTCATCCGTAATGATATATTTGAGGAACATGACGTGTAACCATACTATGTAACTGTAACCACAGCTTGTAACCCTATAACCATACATTCATAATATCTTAAACTTGCAAACTAGAACAAACAGTATAAGGTAACAGTATATGTATGTACTAGTGAGCGTCTACGTGGCCAAAAGTCCATTCAGAGACTGATATATAAACTGCACAATTAGCATTCCTATTGCCAGCTCCCTCACTGCCCTCGCTGGGGACTGTGGGCAGTTGTGGGGTTGGCATAGAACGGGATAGACCTGTGGTTGTCTTCACCAAATAAACTCCAGTTGTAAATACATCAAGACCTCTGGATATCTCCTAACTGAGGATACGAGAGGGGTGGAACAAATTGGTGACAGCGGTGAGTCGGATCTGATTCACATCGCCTCCGTACAGTATATTCTCGGTGATAGCCCCTTTGGCCACACTTCGCCTGTGCCAGTGCTCTGTTTCTGCTCCAGTCTACCTACCACACAGCTCTCCGTTCACCTGCCTTGTGGTTGTGTCGCCTACGCATTTCTGGGTGAGATCTTCCTATGGTACTTCCCTGAAGTTTATATCTACACCGATCTTCAGCCCTATCAGTCCTCACCAGCCACTGCACGGCTAAAAACAATCAGCTAGCCACTCAAAATTGAATCCCAGCTCTCAAGCCACTCCTGTTTTAGAAAACTATAATAGTTTTACAACCACCACAGCCTACCACACCCCAATCGCCTAACTCTCATCCCTTTCGCGCTTTGCTGACCAAGCCCCCACCCGCCAGCTAGCCCAACACCCACGCCCAGCAACCGCCACACCACACCACCACCTCCACCTCCTTCGCTGAGTCCATGGCCAGCTAACCAGTGCATTCTACGTCATTGTTGCCTTCTTCAATCAGTGTCTTTGTGGTGACCATCTGATGGTCCAGGGCGCATCTGATTGGTCGACTTCAGTTGTGACGCCATTCTCCACCCAGGGTCTAGGCTCCTTTGCGTGGGAGAGACTCCCTCCCTGAAGTTGCTCCTCCCTGAAGTTGCTCCTCCAGCCAACCTAACTTCGTTTCATTCTGCAATGCTTCGGTATTCAATATATGTAAATATATAGTTTAATTTCATCTGCTCATACCTTGACTTTCTATAGCGGTTATTCTACGGATTTTCTCTACAGATTGTGTCTCATATTACCATTCATCTGCTTTCATTCACTGTATCGCATCTCCTACAGTATATTCATCGTACCTCTCGCCCACTTCATCCGTCACGCTCCTCTCACACTTCATTTATTCTTCACCCAAGTCATTTTCTTTCTTATTTGCTTTCATTGTGCATATTCCCCTTCAGTATCATTGTAAATACAGGTATTTCATATTGCCTCCTGCTCCCATTGTATATTTAAACATTTTCATTCTCATAACTATTAATATAATTTTTTTACTTCACTACATGTGATATTAAAACAAAATTGATCTCTCTCCTGTTCCACAGCAACTTTGGACTGAAAGTGAGGAGGTTGATCTCGGTGACGCAAATACCTTACCTTGTCTACGTAGCGGAAGGACGTATGTAAAGCCATATTCATCTACTCACACAACACTTACCAATGAACTCTTTCACTCCACTCTCAATACCACTACTACTACCACTACTACTTCTATTCTAAAAAATCCAGATAATATTCTTCCATATAACATAAATCCAGATGCACCACCCTTTCTAAATGACTCTCTAGAAATTCTCTGCCCATTCTCCTACCACTTCCTCTAATTTCTCTACTACAACATCTCAGCTCCCAACTCTGCCACACCCAAATACCACTACTTTCCCTGCATCTCAGCCCAGTACTTCAGTTACTCCCACACTTTCCCAACCTCACACTCTTCCAGCAATGGCGAACCTAGTTCCCCCTCCACAGTCCATGTATTTGGACGACGCTGACTGCCCAAAATACACTGTGGAAAATAGTTCTGTGTCTATCTACGACTTCCTCAGAGAAATCGAAACAGATATTCACAATCGACAAATCACAACTGAACCCCTAAAAGTCTCTTATCTTAAGGGCCGGTTACATCAAGGCAAGTCACAAATGGGAGCCGCGATTCGAGTGGGATATTTTGACAGCTGTAATACATTCG
This sequence comes from Coenobita brevimanus, assembly GCF_032717465.1. NCBI lineage: Eukaryota > Metazoa > Arthropoda > Malacostraca > Decapoda > Coenobitidae > Coenobita > Coenobita brevimanus. The sequence continues at coordinate 31,747,338 of NC_136957.1, read as the reverse complement.
GTGAATTCCGTCAGAAATTAATACAGCTCTGTTGTACTCATTCCAAGGCCGGGTCTCTCATTGGTTTCACTAATTTCCTCAAACAAATGCAGGAGGATATGGATATTCCAGCTATAGATGCAACGTTGTTTGAGGCAGCAGCTGCAGCAAAAGCTACAAGCTCTGAGATGCGCCAGTTGCTGCGAGACACTCCATGGGTAACTTGTAGTGATAGAAAGTATATTCTTGCACTGAAAGATTTTGGAGATTTACTGGGTTACCTTAAATTTATGAATTAGTTGGATAGGAAACAACAGGAAGTAGTCCTACTGATAGCTGTTAATCCAGGAGACAAAATTCTGGACGTATCAAAGGCAATAGCAGAAAGAGTGGAATCAAGAATCACTCATCAGGCAAGTACTCGCACCTCAACCTCTCACTCCGTGGATGGAACTGCAAAAGTCTTCCATACCTCTGCCGCGTCATCGGATTACTCACGTTCGTGACTGACTACCAGGGGACAACCTAACACTATCTGTTCCCACTCACAGCGTCAATCACCAGCAACCGGTCGTGACCAGTCCAATGTATGATGGGGCAAACAATCCTCGATTGTATGCTGGCATTGCGATTACGCTGGTTGTCGAAAATCAAACTGTTTTCGCAAACAAGGACAGCATCACTCACAAGGGCGACAGCGCACACCTTCGCGATCACGTCGTCCTACATGCAAATGTCACAAGAACAGTATGACTCACACTACTGATGTGTGTCACTACCTTAAGAGCTGCTGGTCGGGGGAAGAGGAGCGCTCATATCGGAAGAATATAACGTAACAATAGAAGATGCACCCATAATGGAAGAATGTAACGCAACAACAGAAGATGCTCCCATGTTGGAAGAACGTAATGTAACAACAGAAGATCAACTCCCCATTCACCAGGTAGGGCCTATAACTTCTTAAGGCATAGTTATTCTAGGATGGAGCAAAGGGGACAAAACATCATTTTCATGGACACAGGATCAATGGTAAATTTGATCTCGGATACGTCTCTAAACGGCATTAAGGGAACAAGTAGAAAGGTCGGGATCCTAGAACAATCTGACATTCGCCTGTGTGGCGTGGACGGCTGTGAGTGTAATGTCAAAGGAAGAGTCACTTTAGAGATACAACTTGAAGAAGTGTTAAAACCCCTTCACTTCAGAGGTTCATGTAACAAATGATCTCAGATAACCAACAGATACTCTTATTGGTTTACCCACCATGGCTCAACAATCCATTGTCCAATTACCTGCTTGTGGTAGTATAGACGTCAAGGGGTCCCCAGTATCTAGTATGGAGTACCCACGTCCTGTACTTTACCAAATAAACTCAGTCATTCAGTCTCACGTGACTCCACCACTCCCTGAGAGTAAAGAGTTAAATCCCCCACTGCCTGAAAATAAAGAAGTTAATTCACGAACATCTAATGACGCACCCTCTAAGCATTCAGTGGTGGATCACGACAATCCAACTAACAGTGACACAATAGTCGACTCAGACACGTCTCATTTAACTACCTCACACAGTTTGTATGACGTTCCACAATGCGCGGAGACGAGGCGTGCGGTAACATATCAATGCACAATTTTGTTGCCGCATGAATTTACCAAAGTCTCTGTTCGTGTTGTGGGTGCAAAAGAAGGAGTGGATGTCCTAACATTACTTGAGACGTGTTGTGTGAATGGCTTAACTTACGAGTTGGTATTGTTCACTGTGCTGGAGGATAATTTGTGTTATCTGTGCTTGTTGAATGTCACAAATGCTTCACTGAAGCTTAAAATTGGTATATAGATTGGAGATTTCCTGGTTTACCCATCGGCTGTAAAGGTGTGCCAGGATATACCATTCCCCATACCTACTAAGGATGATGATGGTGAACCATCTGGTGTGTATGCCATCAACTCTAAGGGATCCGCTACGACTTTTTCAGCTGATCTACTCTCACATGTATCTTCTGGTGATTTCCCACAGCATAAGAATCAGTTAGTCAATCTATTGCAGGCTTATCAAGATGTAGCAGCCTTACCCGGAGAACCTATGGGTAAAACAGACCTAGTCCAACATCACATACAATTTGTGCCAGGCACACGGCCAATGTACTGTACATACCAGCGTATTGATTACCTCACAGTTTGAGAAAAGAAACGGACGAGATAGTACAAAACATGTTAGATCAGTACATTATTGAGCACTCTGTCAGTCCATAGAATAGCCCACTTTTCCTAGTTCCAAAGAAAGGCGGCCAATCTAGATAAGTAGTGGACCATCGTAAAGTATATTCTGTCATTGTACCCAATCGTTTTCCATTGCCAGTTTTAACTGATTTGTTAGAGTCACTAGGTGAGAACGACGTGGTCTTTACATCCCTTGACCTACTCAGTGGCTATTGGCAAACGGAAATGGAAGAGTCATCTCATCCAGTAACAGCATTTAGCACCCCTTCTGGACATTTTCAGTTTAAGAGGCTTCCTTTCGGATTAAGGAATTCCCCTTCAGTATTCATGACTCTCATCCATTCAGTCTTCACTGGCATGATACGCCACTCTCTTTTTGTCTACTTGGATGATATAATTGTGGTGAGCAAGTCTATCCATGAACATTTTGCTAAGCTTCAACAAGTACTAGTGCGCCTTCAAATGGCTGGTCTGAAGATTAACCTCAGTAAATGTGACTCCCTAAGAAGGAAAAATAATTCCTAGGGCATGTAGTTGATGCAGCAGGTGTTCATACCACTGAAGATAAGATTAAGGCGGTCATCAACTTCCCAGAACCTACCAGTACAGATGATGTAAGGAGTTTCCTTGTACTGAATGGTTACTACCAGCGATTTCTTAAAGGGTATACACAGAGCGCCGCTCCTCTGACTCAATTACTGAAGAAAAATGCACTTTTCGTGTGAACTAAAGATCAGTCAAAAGCCCTCGAAGCACTGAAAATAGCCCTTGTACATGCCCCCATCTTGGCTTTCCCTGATTATATTAAACCTTTCCTTCAGTGTACAGATACATCAGGTGCAGGAAATTTGTGCAATAATGATGCAACTGGATCAGACATCCAGGAAGCGTGTAATAGTGTATGCTAGTTGCTCCCTCAACCGCGCAGAACATAATTACAGTGTTACAGATTTGGAAGCCCTAGCAGTGGTCTGGTCCCTGAAACATTTTAGAAATATAGTAGGCCTATATGCTTACCCAGTGCATATCCAAACAGACCATCTCCCTTTGTGTGATTTGTTCAAGGGAAGAAACTTTACAGGTCGGCTAGTTAGATGGTCAGTTATCATCCAAGACGTCAGTCCAACCTTTCAGTACGTGCCAGGGAAATTGAATGTAGTCGCAGACGCACTTTCACGCCATGAAGCAGCGGCAGTCACATCATCTCAGCCAAACAAAACTAATAACACCACACTAACACCCGAGGTTGTTCAAAATTGTCAGCGCAAAGACCCTGTATGGTCCAAAGTAATTTATTTCCTAGAATCGGGAGATAGTTCGACCTTACCTACTCTACCAGTGCCATTACATGAGTTCATGTTAAATGACTGTATCTTGTACAGGAAAACAATACTCACAGGAAAGAACAGGGAAGTACACCAACTCGTTGTCCGTACTGACCTTATACCTGCGATACTTCAAATCGTTCATAACACTCCTCATGCATCTCGTCCAGGTAAAGATCGATGTTTGAGACAAATACGTTTCAGATACTATTGGCCAACTATGCGTTGAGACATTAACGTGCACTGTGACTCTTGTATTTCTTGTAACCGCCACAAAACATCAACCGGATCACCTGCACCGCTCTTGCAATACCCAATTCCGTCACGCCCGTGGGAAACTATCTCTTCTTAAATTACCTCTTACAGAATCTGGCGCTGAGTCTTTATTTGTAGCAGTTGACCACTTCTCGCGCTACTGTGTCCTGGTGCCTCTCTCAGATAAGATCACAGAGAATGTTACACGTGCCTTCATAGACCATGTCTTTTGCCCATTCACTACCCCATCTATAATTATTACAGATAATTGCACAGAGTTTAACAACAGTCTCCTGGTCGAAATTCGTAAGCAGTACAAAATCAACATATGCAATGTTGTTCCTAACCCTCCAGCTTTAAATGGCCTCGTAGAGCGCCATAATCGGAAGGTTTTGGAGTGATTAAGACATCTAGGATCACACAGTGCATCCTGGGATGAATGGATACCCCAAGTTGCAGCCTCTATTAATAGTTCCATCAATTCCTCCATTGGCGAATCACCCTTCTTTGTCTTATGTGGGTTCGATAAAGACCTTCCCTTATTCTGTGTTATCCTCAAGGCCCGGTCCCCTCTATAATATGCATGACTATGTAAAGGTGAAAATGTCAAATTTCCAGATTATCTATCAGTATGTACAAGCAAATCTGGCTTCATCTCAAGAAAGCATATTGCAATGCTAGCATAAGTCTACCTCGCCTGTCAGTATCAATATTGGAGATCTGATATTTGCTTGTTCCTTTACACGCACCTCTAAATTGGATGACAAATTTACAGGCCCACACCCCGTGATAACTCGACAGGGTAACAAGTTTGAAATAGAGGAATTGTCAACTAGAGATAGCAAGTGGGTGCGTGTGGACAATCTTAAGCGTGTACCACGAGGCCTGGTGTTGGAAGAGTCAAATGCACAACCTACTGTTACATCTTCTCCTTCTCCTTCTTCGCCTATTCCTCAGTCTGAACCCTCTTCATACACACCTTCCCCTTCCTCAGCCAATGAATATCGATCCAAGATGCGTTCCGCACACAAACCTCCTGTTTCATGAATATTCACCTCCTCATAATAATTCCCATTAATTTGAATTTATTTTATAGCTAAGATGTTTGAGGTCTACCTGCTGGCAGTGCGGACCCTACTAGGGTCAGGGTTGGGTGAAGACGATGGTGGAGTACGTCCCGGGGCCTTGGTCGGCTCAGGATGTGAAGTAAAGGGCATAGAAGATGTAGTCTTCCTGCGCTACGATCTTGAGCCCCTGGCCAACGTAGCCATCGCCCTGCCTCACAACGCACGCCAATTGGATGAGATACAGACCCTCCTATCGACCATTGTGGGGAAACACAACCCAGATAAGTTTTGGTACTTTCTTTATCTACCAGTTTCTTGGAAACTGGAGTATATATATATAAAATGGTTCTCATTAAAGTACACATTTTCCAGCCAGACACCTGTAGCTAGTTCACGTGTGAAACGTGGTCACTTCGACCTTGGGAGAGAAATTCTAAGTGGCATTTGGAGTTGCAAAAACTCGTGACCTCTCTGATTTCCAATCGACCTTGCTCAGTTAGCCGGTGCTTTTGAGTCTCAAAATCGAGTACTAAAGGTTCAACACACTATGTTACAGAAGATCACAGCCCACTTAAATGAGGTTACATACACTCTAAACAACTTTACAGGAACTCTAAAGAAGCAAATTTCAAAAATTAACATTGTTTCCGAGCTCCTTTATGTTAAACTACACATGGACAACCTTCAACTCTCTCCAGACTCTCCTCTCTCAAAAGTCACTACCTTAGTTCGTATTCTAGTTGATGCTGTCGGTGGTCGTGTCACTGTGGACTTAGTACCTGTCTCTGATCTTCGTTATGCATTGGAATGGGCTTACTCTACTTTCGACTTGTCTCCAGAGCTTTCATTCTCCTCTCTAGAATTCTACTATATAGTACTTTTTTTCTTTATGTGAGGAAGAAGGAACCAAAGGCCATGAGCCCGCAAAACTGTTCCTTCCAAGAGAAAAACAAAATACAAGAGTGAGCCAAATTCAAGATCCATTCGTTTCGAGATGCCTGGACACACTGCGTTTGAAAGACTGGAGATCATAGGAAGCAGGAAATACAGACAGAGGGGGACAGTTCCAGAGTTGACCTGTTGCATAAATGAAGGACTGGGAGTAACGGTTAACTCTTGCATTAAAGAGTTGGACAGAAAAGGGGTGAGAGTTTGTTGCTAGGCGGGTGCTACGCACCCGTCGTAGAAGTGGAGGAATGCATGCAGACAATTCAGAAGAACAGTGACCATTGAAGTAGCGATAGAAAAGAGATAAAGATGCAACACTGCGGCGAAGAGACAGAGGTTGAAGGGATTCAGTAAGAGGGAGAGAGTTAATGAGACGAAAAGCCATTGACTCCACCCTATTGAGAAGAGCTGTATGTGGGGAGCCTCTCCACACATGAGAGTTGTACTCCACACAGGGGCGGATAAAACCCCTGCATAGAGTCAACAATTGTGCAGGGGCAAAAGAAGGAACGGAGTCGGCTTTGCACACCCAATCGCTTGGAAGCAGATTTTACAAGAGATGTAATATGATCTTTTCAAGACAAGTCCCGAGCAAATGAAACCCCAAGCATGTTCAAGGATGATGCAGGAATAAGTTGAGTATTATTAAACATAAGTGGGTATACCTGTGGAAGATTTTGTCAGGTTGATAGGTGCAAAAACTGAGTCTTTGATGCATTATTTTTACCCCAGTCAGAGATACGAGCCAAGTCAGACATTAGGTGTGCCATACCCTCATCCCTTGCCTGTTGAAGTAACTGCTGAGATGGACGTTGTGGGAATCGAATGGAAAGGTGAAGGGTGGAGTCATCAGCGCATGAGTGGATAGGGTTAGATGTACAGCTTAGAAGGTCACTGATGAATTAAATGAAGTGAGTTGGTGATAGGACAGAGCCCTGAGGAACACCATTGTTAATAGAACTAGGAGAAGAACGATAGCCGTCTACAACAGCGGCTATAGAACGACCAGAAAGGAAGCTAGAGATGAAGGCACAGAAAGAAGGATAGAAATCGTAAGAGGGCAGTTTGGAAATTAAAGACTTATGCCAGACTCGATCGAAAGCCTTTGAGATGTCAAGTGCAATGGCAAAGCTTTCACCAAAGTCCCGAAAGGAGGATGACCAGGAATCTGAAAGGTAGGTGAGAAGATCGTCTGTGGAGCGTCCCTGACGGAACCCATACTGACGATCAGAAAGAAGGTTGTGATAGGAAAGATGCTTTAAAATTTTTCTATTAAGAATAGACTCAAAAACTATTGAGATACAGGATGTTAAAGCAATTGGACGTTAGTTAGAGGGTTGGGAATGGTCACCCTTCTTTGGGACTGGCTGAATGAGAGCAAACATCCAACAAGAAGGAAAGCTACAAGTTGACAGACAAAGGCGAAAGAGTTTGCCTAGGCAGGGTGTAAGCACAAAAACACAGTTCTTGAGAACAACAGGAGGGACTCCATCAGGCCCATATGCCTTATTAGTACTGAGGCCAGGAATGGCAGAAAATACATCAGCTGAAGAAATTTTAATGTTAGCCATGAGGAAGTCAGAGGGGGGAAGTGAAGGAACAGCACCAGAGTCGTCTAAGGTGGAATTGGAGGAGGAAGTCAGAGCGAAGAGATCTGCTTTATCAGTAAAAGAAATAGCTACAGAGCCATCAGAGTAGAAAAGAGGAGGGAAGGATGATGAGGTAAAGTTGTTAGAAAGGTTTTTGGCAAGGTGCCAGAAGGAGCGGGAAGAGTTCGAGTTGGAGAGTTGAGAGCATTTTGTACGGATGAAATTATTTTTAGTAGAGTGAATAACAGACTTAGCACGATTCCGGGCAGAAATGTATTAAAGTTGTGATTTAGGGGTGGGTTGGCTCCGGTACGTTTTATAGGCCCTCTCCTTGTTGCGGACAGCATTAGAACAAGCGTGATTAAACCAAGGCTTTCTTGCGTTAGTCAAAGGATATGAGAAAGGAATGTATGCTTTCATGCCCGAGAGAATAACCTCCGTAATGCGCAAAGCACACCCAGATGGCTCCCGGCCATGAAAGCAATAATCATTCCAGGGAAAATCAAAGAAGTACTGCCTGAGGGCCTCCCAACCCGCAGCTCCAAAGTGCCAGAGACGAAGTTTTTTTTAGGGTCCGCAGGCCGTACCGGAGTGATAGGACAGGTTAAGGTGATAAGGTCATGATCGGAGAAGCCCAACGGAGAGAAAAAGATTAACAGTGTAAACAGAAGGATTAGTTGTAAGGAAGAGATCAAGTATGTTGGAGCTCTCTCCAAGGCAGTCAGGGATACGGGTAGGGTGCTGTACAAGCTGCTCTAGGTCATTAAGGATAGAATAGGTGTAGGCTTGTTCACCAGGTGGATCAGTGAAAGGAGAGGAGAGCCAAAGGTGGTGGTGAACATTGAAATCTCCAAGAATGGAGATTTCAGAGTAAGGAGAAATGGATAGAATGTGTTCCATCGCAGAAGTAAGATAGTCAAAGAATTTTTGATAGTCAGTAGAATTAGGAGATAAGTAAACAGCACAGATATATTTAGTCAGAGAATGATAGGAAAGCCAGAAGCCAGAGTGTAGAGAATTCAGAAGAATCGAGTTCAGGAACACGAGAGCAAGATAAGTTGTTGCGTATAAATACACAACAGCCATCTTTGGTTTTGAAATGGGTATAGAGAAAGTAGGAGGATACAGAAAAGGGTTTGCTGTCAGTTGCCTCAGACAGCTGAGTCTCAGTTAGGAAAAGAAGGTGAGGTTTAAAGAAGGAGAGGTGGTGCTCAACAGAGCGAAAGTTAGAGGAGAGGCCACGAATGTTGCAGAAATGAAGAAGAAGAGAGTCAGACAGTGGTTCCAGGCACCTTGAGTAGTCACCGGGAGAGGGGCTGACGGTGGGGGCATTTATGGTCCTCGCTAAGGACATTCTAGTTCGTATTCCTCTTCGTTCCACCATCACATTCAACCTCTTCCAAAGATCATCAATCACTTGTCACATGTCAGCCATCTAGACCCCCATCGCGACAACCGACCTATCATCCGACGTAAGAAACAGTTCACCACAGACCCAGACAAAGCACCTTTCACTTACAACCAGACGAAGCAAATCATTAGCAACCTTAAGCACTTATCTGCCTGTGGAACAGACAACATAAGCAACATTCACCCTAAACACCTTGGACCACAAGGCATACAAGCACTCACCAGCATATCAGACTACAGCTACTCACACAACATAATACCCAACATCTGGAAGCATGGCATTGTCATCACTATCTCAAAACCCAACAAAGATCCCACGTTACCCTCCACACACCGCCCCATCATATTCCTCTGCACCCCTTCTAAAGTCACTGAACGACTGGTACTACAACTAGTTACAACTCACATCCCCCTAGCCCAATCACCGCCACAAAACATCAACCGGATCACCTGCACCGCTCTTGCAATACCCAATTCCGTCACGCCCGTGGGAAACTATCTCTTCTTAAATTACCTCTTACAGAATCTGGCGCTGAGTCTTTATTTGTAGCAGTTGACCACTTCTCGCGCTACTGTGTCCTGGTGCCTCTCTCAGATAAGATCACAGAGAATGTTACACGTGCCTTCATAGACCATGTCTTTTGCCCATTCACTACCCCATCTATAATTATTACAGATAATTGCACAGAGTTTAACAACAGTCTCCTGGTCGAAATTCGTAAGCAGTACAAAATCAACATATGCAATGTTGTTCCTAACCCTCCAGCTTTAAATGGCCTCGTAGAGCGCCATAATCGGAAAGGTTTTGGAGTGATTAAGACATCTAGGATCACACAGTGCATCCTGGGATGAATGGATACCCCAAGTTGCAGCCTCTATAAATAGTTCCATCAATTCCTCCATTGGCGAATCACCCTTCTTTGTCTTATGTGGGTTCGATAAAGACCTTCCCTTATTCTGTGTTATCCTCAAGGCCCGGTCCCCTCTATAATATGCATGACTATGTAAAGGTGAAAATGTCAAATTCCAGAATATCTATCAGTATGTACAAGCAAATCTGGCTTCATCTCAAGAAAGCATGTTGCAATGGTAGCATAAGTCTACCTCGCCTGCCAGTATCAATATTGGAGATCTGATATTTGCTTGTTCCTTTACACGCACCTCTAAATTGGATGACAAATTTACAGGCCCACACAGCGTGATAACTCGACAGGGTAACAAGTTTGAAATAGAGGAATTATCAACTAGAGATAGCAAGTGGGTGCATGTGGACAATCTTAAGCGTGTACCACGAGGCCTGGTGTTGGAAGAGTCAATTGCACAACCTACTGTTACATCTTCTTCTCCTTCTTCGCCTATTCCTCAGTCTGAACCTTCTTCACACACACCTTCCCCTTCCTCAGCCAATGAATATTGATCCAAGATTCGTTCCGCACACAAACCTACTGTTTCATGCATATTCACCTCCTCATAATAATTCCCATTAATTTGAATTTATTTTATAGCTAAGATGTTTGAGGTCTACCTGCTGGCAGTGCGGACCCTAATAGGGTCAGGGTTGGGTGAAGACGATGGTGGAGTACGTCCCGGGGCCTTGGTCGGCTCAGGATGTGAAGTAAAGGGCATAGAAGATGTAGTCTTCCTGCGCTACGATCTTGAGCCCCTGGCCAACGTAGCCATCGCCCTGCCTCACAACGCACGCCAATTGGATGAGATACAGACCCTCCTATCGACCATTGTGGGGAAACACAACCCAGATAAGTTTTGGTACTTTCTTTATCTACCAGTTTCTTGGAAACTGGAGTATATATATATAAAATGGTTCTCATTAAAGTACACATTTTCCAGCCAGACACCTGTAGCTAGTTCACGTGTGAAACGTGGTCACTTCGACCTTGGGAGAGAAATTCTAAGTGGCATTTGGAGTTGCAAAAACTCGTGACCTCTCTGATTTCCAATCGACCTTGCTCAGTTAGCCGGTGCTTTTGAGTCTCAAAATCGAGTACTAAAGGTTCAACACACTATGTTACAGAAGATCACAGCCCACTTAAATGAGGTTACATACACTCTAAACAACTTTACAGGAACTCTAAAGAAGCAAATTTCAAAAATTAACATTGTTTCCGAGCTCCTTTATGTTAAACTACACATGGACAACCTTCAACTCTCTCCAGACTCTCCTCTCTCAAAAGTCACTACCTTAGTTCGTATTCTAGTTGATGCTGTCGGTGGTCGTGTCACTGTGGACTTAGTACCTGTCTCTGATCTTCGTTATGCATTGGAATGGGCTTACTCTACTTTCGACTTGTCTCCAGAGCTTTCATTCTCCTCTCTAGAATTCTACTATATAGTACTTTTTTTCTTTATGTGAGGAAGAAGGAACCAAAGGCCATGAGCCCGCAAAACTGTTCCTTCCAAGAGAAAAACAAAATACAAGAGTGAGCCAAATTCAAGATCCATTCGTTTCGAGATGCCTGGACACACTGCGTTTGAAAGACTGGAGATCATAGGAAGCAGGAAATACAGACAGAGGGGGACAGTTCCAGAGTTGACCTGTTGCATAAATGAAGGACTGGGAGTAACGGTTAACTCTTGCATTAAAGAGTTGGACAGAAAAGGGGTGAGAGTTTGTTGCTAGGCGGGTGCTACGCACCCGTCGTAGAAGTGGAGGAATGCATGCAGACAATTCAGAGGAACAGTGACCATTGAAGTAGCGATAGAAAAGAGATAAAGATGCAACACTGCGGCGAAGAGACAGAGGTTGAAGGGATTCAGTAAGAGGGAGAGAGTTAATGAGACGAAAAGCCATTGACTCCACCCTATTGAGAAGAGCTGTATGTGGGGAGCCTCTCCACACATGAGAGTTGTACTCCACACAGGGGCGGATAAAACCCCTGCATAGAGTCAACAATTGTGCAGGGGCAAAGAAGGAACGGAGTCGGCTTTGCACACCCAATCGCTTGGAAGCAGATTTTACAAGAGATGTAATATGATCTTTTCAAGACAAGTCCCGAGCAAATGAAACCCCAAGCATGTTCAAGGATGATGCAGGAATAAGTTGAGTATTATTAAACATAAGTGGGTATACCTGTGGAAGATTTTGTCAGGTTGATAGGTGCAAAAACTGAGTCTTTGATGCATTATTTTTACCCCAGTCAGAGATACGAGCCAAGTCAGACATTAGGTGTGCCATACCCTCATCCCTTGCCTGTTGAAGTAACTGCTGAGATGGACGTTGTGGGAATCGAATGGAAAGGTGAAGGGTGGAGTCATCAGCGCATGAGTGGATAGGGTTAGATGTACAGCTTAGAAGGTCACTGATGAATTAAATGAAGTGAGTTGGTGATAGGACAGAGCCCTGAGGAACACCATTGTTAATAGAACTAGGAGAAGAACGATAGCCGTCTACAACAGCGGCTATAGAACGACCAGAAAAGGAAGCTAGAGATGAAGGCACAGAAAGAAGGATAGAAATCGTAAGAGGGCAGTTTGGAAATTAAAGACTTATGCCAGACTCGATCGAAAGCCTTTGAGATGTCAAGTGCAATGGCAAAGCTTTCACCAAAGTCCCGAAAGGAGGATGACCAGGAATCTGAAAGGTAGGTGAGAAGATCGTCTGTGGAGCGTCCCTGACGGAACCCATACTGACGATCAGAAAGAAGGTTGTGATAGGAAAGATGCTTTAAAATTTTTCTATTAAGAATAGACTCAAAAACTATTGAGATACAGGATGTTAAAGCAATTGGACGTTAGTTAGAGGGTTGGGAATGGTCACCCTTCTTTGGGACTGGCTGAATGAGAGCAAACATCCAACAAGAAGGAAAGCTACAAGTTGACAGACAAAGGCGAAAGAGTTTGCCTAGGCAGGGTGTAAGCACAAAAACACAGTTCTTGAGAACAACAGGAGGGACTCCATCAGGCCCATATGCCTTATTAGTACTGAGGCCAGGAATGGCAGAAAATACATCAGCTGAAGAAATTTTAATGTTAGCCATGAGGAAGTCAGAGGGGGGAAGTGAAGGAACAGCACCAGAGTCGTCTAAGGTGGAATTGGAGGAGGAAGTCAGAGCGAAGAGATCTGCTTTATCAGTAAAAGAAATAGCTACAGAGCCATCAGAGTAGAAAAGAGGAGGGAAGGATGATGAGGTAAAGTTGTTAGAAAGGTTTTTGGCAAGGTGCCAGAAGGAGCGGGAAGAGTTCGAGTTGGAGAGTTGAGAGCATTTTGTACGGATGAAATTATTTTTAGTAGAGTGAATAACAGACTTAGCACGATTCCGGGCAGAAATGTATTAAAGTTGTGATTTAGGGGTGGGTTGGCTCCGGTACGTTTTATAGGCCCTCTCCTTGTTGCGGACAGCATTAGAACAAGCGTGATTAAACCAAGGCTTTCTTGCGTTAGTCAAAGGATATGAGAAAGGAATGTATGCTTTCATGCCCGAGAGAATAACCTCCGTAATGCGCAAAGCACACCCAGATGGCTCCCGGCCATGAAAGCAATAATCATTCCAGGGAAAATCAAAGAAGTACTGCCTGAGGGCCTCCCAACCCGCAGCTCCAAAGTGCCACAGTTGATGTTTCTTTGGAGGGTCCGCAGGCCGTACCGGAGTGATAGGACAGGTTAAGGTGATAAGGTCATGATCGGAGAAGCCCAACGGAGAGAAAAAGATTAACAGTGTAAACAGAAGGATTAGTTGTAAGGAAGAGATCAAGTATGTTGGAGCTCTCTCCAAGGCAGTCAGGGATACGGGTAGGGTGCTGTACAAGCTGCTCTAGGTCATTAAGGATAGAATAGGTGTAGGCTTGTTCACCAGGTGGATCAGTGAAAGGAGAGGAGAGCCAAAGGTGGTGGTGAACATTGAAATCTCCAAGAATGGAGATTTCAGAGTAAGGAGAAATGGATAGAATGTGTTCCATCGCAGAAGTAAGATAGTCAAAGAATTTTTGATAGTCAGTAGAATTAGGAGATAAGTAAACAGCACAGATATATTTAGTCAGAGAATGATAGGAAAGCCGAAGCCAGAGTGTAGAGAATTCAGAAGAATCGAGTTCAGGAACACGAGAGCAAGATAAGTTGTTGCGTATAAATACACAACAGCCATCTTTGGTTTTGAAATGGGTATAGAGAAAGTAGGAGGATACAGAAAAGGGTTTGCTGTCAGTTGCCTCAGACAGCTGAGTCTCAGTTAGGAAAAGAAGGTGAGGTTTAAAGAAGGAGAGGTGGTGCTCAACAGAGCGAAAGTTAGAGGAGAGGCCACGAATGTTGCAGAAATGAAGAAGAAGAGAGTCAGACAGTGGTTCCAGGCACCTTGAGTAGTCACCGGGAGAGGGGCTGACGGTGGGGGCATTTATGGTCCTCGCTAAGGACATTCTAGTTCGTATTCCTCTTCGTTCCACCATCACATTCAACCTCTTCCAAAGATCATCAATCACTTGTCACATGTCAGCCATCTAGACCCCCATCGCGACAACCGACCTATCATCCGACGTAAGAAACAGTTCACCACAGACCCAGACAAAGCACCTTTCACTTACAACCAGACGAAGCAAATCATTAGCAACCTTAAGCACTTATCTGCCTGTGGAACAGACAACATAAGCAACATTCACCCTAAACACCTTGGACCACAAGGCATACAAGCACTCACCAGCATATCAGACTACAGCTACTCACACAACATAATACCCAACATCTGGAAGCATGGCATTGTCATCACTATCTCAAAACCCAACAAAGATCCCACGTTACCCTCCACACACCGCCCCATCATATTCCTCTGCACCCCTTCTAAAGTCACTGAACGACTGGTACTACAACTAGTTACAACTCACATCCCCCTAGCCCAATCACCGCCACAAAACATCAACCGGATCACCTGCACCGCTCTTGCAATACCCAATTCCGTCACGCCCGTGGGAAACTATCTCTTCTTAAATTACCTCTTACAGAATCTGGCGCTGAGTCTTTATTTGTAGCAGTTGACCACTTCTCGCGCTACTGTGTCCTGGTGCCTCTCTCAGATAAGATCACAGAGAATGTTACACGTGCCTTCATAGACCATGTCTTTTGCCCATTCACTACCCCATCTATAATTATTACAGATAATTGCACAGAGTTTAACAACAGTCTCCTGGTCGAAATTCGTAAGCAGTACAAAATCAACATATGCAATGTTGTTCCTAACCCTCCAGCTTTAAATGGCCTCGTAGAGCGCCATAATCGGAAGGTTTTGGAGTGATTAAGACATCTAGGATCACACAGTGCATCCTGGGATGAATGGATACCCCAAGTTGCAGCCTCTATAAATAGTTCCATCAATTCCTCCATTGGCGAATCACCCTTCTTTGTCTTATGTGGGTTCGATAAAGACCTTCCCTTATTCTGTGTTATCCTCAAGGCCCGGTCCCCTCTATAATATGCATGACTATGTAAAGGTGAAAATGTCAAATTCCAGAATATCTATCAGTATGTACAAGCAAATCTGGCTTCATCTCAAGAAAGCATGTTGCAATGGTAGCATAAGTCTACCTCGCCTGCCAGTATCAATATTGGAGATCTGATATTTGCTTGTTCCTTTACACGCACCTCTAAATTGGATGACAAATTTACAGGCCCACACAGCGTGATAACTCGACAGGGTAACAAGTTTGAAATAGAGGAATTATCAACTAGAGATAGCAAGTGGGTGCATGTGGACAATCTTAAGCGTGTACCACGAGGCCTGGTGTTGGAAGAGTCAATTGCACAACCTACTGTTACATCTTCTTCTCCTTCTTCGCCTATTCCTCAGTCTGAACCTTCTTCACACACACCTTCCCCTTCCTCAGCCAATGAATATTGATCCAAGATTCGTTCCGCACACAAACCTACTGTTTCATGCATATTCACCTCCTCATAATAATTCCCATTAATTTGAATTTATTTTATAGCTAAGATGTTTGAGGTCTACCTGCTGGCAGTGCGGACCCTAATAGGGTCAGGGTTGGGTGAAGACGATGGTGGAGTACGTCCCGGGGCCTTGGTCGGCTCAGGATGTGAAGTAAAGGGCATAGAAGATGTAGTCTTCCTGCGCTACGATCTTGAGCCCCTGGCCAACGTAGCCATCGCCCTGCCTCACAACGCACGCCAATTGGATGAGATACAGACCCTCCTATCGACCATTGTGGGGAAACACAACCCAGATAAGTTTTGGTACTTTCTTTATCTACCAGTTTCTTGGAAACTGGAGTATATATATATAAAATGGTTCTCATTAAAGTACACATTTTCCAGCCAGACACCTGTAGCTAGTTCACGTGTGAAACGTGGTCACTTCGACCTTGGGAGAGAAATTCTAAGTGGCATTTGGAGTTGCAAAAACTCGTGACCTCTCTGATTTCCAATCGACCTTGCTCAGTTAGCCGGTGCTTTTGAGTCTCAAAATCGAGTACTAAAGGTTCAACACACTATGTTACAGAAGATCACAGCCCACTTAAATGAGGTTACATACACTCTAAACAACTTTACAGGAACTCTAAAGAAGCAAATTTCAAAAATTAACATTGTTTCCGAGCTCCTTTATGTTAAACTACACATGGACAACCTTCAACTCTCTCCAGACTCTCCTCTCTCAAAAGTCACTACCTTAGTTCGTATTCTAGTTGATGCTGTCGGTGGTCGTGTCACTGTGGACTTAGTACCTGTCTCTGATCTTCGTTATGCATTGGAATGGGCTTACTCTACTTTCGACTTGTCTCCAGAGCTTTCATTCTCCTCTCTAGAATTCTACTATATAGTACTTTTTTTCTTTATGTGAGGAAGAAGGAACCAAAGGCCATGAGCCCGCAAAACTGTTCCTTCCAAGAGAAAAACAAAATACAAGAGTGAGCCAAATTCAAGATCCATTCGTTTCGAGATGCCTGGACACACTGCGTTTGAAAGACTGGAGATCATAGGAAGCAGGAAATACAGACAGAGGGGGACAGTTCCAGAGTTGACCTGTTGCATAAATGAAGGACTGGGAGTAACGGTTAACTCTTGCATTAAAGAGTTGGACAGAAAAGGGGTGAGAGTTTGTTGCTAGGCGGGTGCTACGCACCCGTCGTAGAAGTGGAGGAATGCATGCAGACAATTCAGAGGAACAGTGACCATTGAAGTAGCGATAGAAAAGAGATAAAGATGCAACACTGCGGCGAAGAGACAGAGGTTGAAGGGATTCAGTAAGAGGGAGAGAGTTAATGAGACGAAAAGCCATTGACTCCACCCTATTGAGAAGAGCTGTATGTGGGGAGCCTCTCCACACATGAGAGTTGTACTCCACACAGGGGCGGATAAAACCCCTGCATAGAGTCAACAATTGTGCAGGGGCAAAGAAGGAACGGAGTCGGCTTTGCACACCCAATCGCTTGGAAGCAGATTTTACAAGAGATGTAATATGATCTTTTCAAGACAAGTCCCGAGCAAATGAAACCCCAAGCATGTTCAAGGATGATGCAGGAATAAGTTGAGTATTATTAAACATAAGTGGGTATACCTGTGGAAGATTTTGTCAGGTTGATAGGTGCAAAAACTGAGTCTTTGATGCATTATTTTTACCCCAGTCAGAGATACGAGCCAAGTCAGACATTAGGTGTGCCATACCCTCATCCCTTGCCTGTTGAAGTAACTGCTGAGATGGACGTTGTGGGAATCGAATGGAAAGGTGAAGGGTGGAGTCATCAGCGCATGAGTGGATAGGGTTAGATGTACAGCTTAGAAGGTCACTGATGAATTAAATGAAGTGAGTTGGTGATAGGACAGAGCCCTGAGGAACACCATTGTTAATAGAACTAGGAGAAGAACGATAGCCGTCTACAACAGCGGCTATAGAACGACCAGAAAGGAAGCTAGAGATGAAGGCACAGAAAGAAGGATAGAAATCGTAAGAGGGCAGTTTGGAAATTAAAGACTTATGCCAGACTCGATCGAAAGCCTTTGAGATGTCAAGTGCAATGGCAAAGCTTTCACCAAAGTCCCGAAAGGAGGATGACCAGGAATCTGAAAGGTAGGTGAGAAGATCGTCTGTGGAGCGTCCCTGACGGAACCCATACTGACGATCAGAAAGAAGGTTGTGATAGGAAAGATGCTTTAAAATTTTTCTATTAAGAATAGACTCAAAAACTATTGAGATACAGGATGTTAAAGCAATTGGACGTTAGTTAGAGGGTTGGGAATGGTCACCCTTCTTTGGGACTGGCTGAATGAGAGCAAACATCCAACAAGAAGGAAAGCTACAAGTTGACAGACAAAGGCGAAAGAGTTTGCCTAGGCAGGGTGTAAGCACAAAAACACAGTTCTTGAGAACAACAGGAGGGACTCCATCAGGCCCATATGCCTTATTAGTACTGAGGCCAGGAATGGCAGAAAATACATCAGCTGAAGAAATTTTAATGTTAGCCATGAGGAAGTCAGAGGGGGGAAGTGAAGGAACAGCACCAGAGTCGTCTAAGGTGGAATTGGAGGAGGAAGTCAGAGCGAAGAGATCTGCTTTATCAGTAAAAGAAATAGCTACAGAGCCATCAGAGTAGAAAAGAGGAGGGAAGGATGATGAGGTAAAGTTGTTAGAAAGGTTTTTGGCAAGGTGCCAGAAGGAGCGGGGACGAGTTCGAGTTGGAGAGTTGAGAGCATTTTGTACGGATGAAATTATTTTTAGTAGAGTGAATAACAGACTTAGCACGATTCCGGGCAGAAATGTATTAAAGTTGTGATTTAGGGGTGGGTTGGCTCCGGTACGTTTTATAGGCCCTCTCCTTGTTGCGGACAGCATTAGAACAAGCGTGATTAAACCAAGGCTTTCTTGCGTTAGTCAAAGGATATGAGAAAGGAATGTATGCTTTCATGCCCGAGAGAATAACCTCCGTAATGCGCAAAGCACACCCAGATGGCTCCCGGCCATGAAAGCAATAATCATTCCAGGGAAAATCAAAGAAGTACTGCCTGAGGGCCTCCCAACCCGCAGCTCCAAAGTGCCAGAGACGAAGTTTTTTTAGGGTCCGCAGGCCGTACCGGAGTGATAGGACAGGTTAAGGTGATAAGGTCATGATCGGAGAAGCCCAACGGAGAGAAAAGATTAACAGTGTAAACAGAAGGATTAGTTGTAAGGAAGAGATCAAGTATGTTGGAGCTCTCTCCAAGGCAGTCAGGGATACGGGTAGGGTGCTGTACAAGCTGCTCTAGGTCATTAAGGATAGAATAGGTGTAGGCTTGTTCACCAGGTGGATCAGTGAAAGGAGAGGAGAGCCAAAGGTGGTGGTGAACATTGAAATCTCCAAGAATGGAGATTTCAGAGTAAGGAGAAATGGATAGAATGTGTTCCATCGCAGAAGTAAGATAGTCAAAGAATTTTTGATAGTCAGTAGAATTAGGAGATAAGTAAACAGCACAGATATATTTAGTCAGAGAATGATAGGAAAGCCGAAGCCAGAGTGTAGAGAATTCAGAAGAATCGAGTTCAGGAACACGAGAGCAAGATAAGTTGTTGCGTATAAATACACAACAGCCATCTTTGGTTTTGAAATGGGTATAGAGAAAGTAGGAGGATACAGAAAAGGGTTTGCTGTCAGTTGCCTCAGACAGCTGAGTCTCAGTTAGGAAAAGAAGGTGAGGTTTAAAGAAGGAGAGGTGGTGCTCAACAGAGCGAAAGTTAGAGGAGAGGCCACGAATGTTGCAGAAATGAAGAAGAAGAGAGTCAGACAGTGGTTCCAGAGCACCTAGAGTAGTCACCGGGAGAGGGGCTGACGGTGGGGGCATTTATGGTCCTCGCTAAGGACATTCTAGTTCGTATTCCTCTTCGTTCCACCATCACATTCAACCTCTTCCAAAGATCATCAATCACTTGTCACATGTCAGCCATCTAGACCCCCATCGCGACAACCGACCTATCATCCGACGTAAGAAACAGTTCACCACAGACCCAGACAAAGCACCTTTCACTTACAACCAGACGAAGCAAATCATTAGCAACCTTAAGCACTTATCTGCCTGTGGAACAGACAACATAAGCAACATTCACCCTAAACACCTTGGACCACAAGGCATACAAGCACTCACCAGCATATCAGACTACAGCTACTCACACAACATAATACCCAACATCTGGAAGCATGGCATTGTCATCACTATCTCAAAACCCAACAAAGATCCCACGTTACCCTCCACACACCGCCCCATCATATTCCTCTGCACCCCTTCTAAAGTCACTGAACGACTGGTACTACAACTAGTTACAACTCACATCCCCCTAGCCCAATCACCGCCACAAAACATCAACCGGATCACCTGCACCGCTCTTGCAATACCCAATTCCGTCACGCCCGTGGGAAACTATCTCTTCTTAAATTACCTCTTACAGAATCTGGCGCTGAGTCTTTATTTGTAGCAGTTGACCACTTCTCGCGCTACTGTGTCCTGGTGCCTCTCTCAGATAAGATCACAGAGAATGTTACACGTGCCTTCATAGACCATGTCTTTTGCCCATTCACTACCCCATCTATAATTATTACAGATAATTGCACAGAGTTTAACAACAGTCTCCTGGTCGAAATTCGTAAGCAGTACAAAATCAACATATGCAATGTTGTTCCTAACCCTCCAGCTTTAAATGGCCTCGTAGAGCGCCATAATCGGAAGGTTTTGGAGTGATTAAGACATCTAGGATCACACAGTGCATCCTGGGATGAATGGATACCCCAAGTTGCAGCCTCTATAAATAGTTCCATCAATTCCTCCATTGGCGAATCACCCTTCTTTGTCTTATGTGGGTTCGATAAAGACCTTCCCTTATTCTGTGTTATCCTCAAGGCCCGGTCCCCTCTATAATATGCATGACTATGTAAAAGGTGAAAATGTCAAATTCCAGAATATCTATCAGTATGTACAAGCAAATCTGGCTTCATCTCAAGAAAGCATGTTGCAATGGTAGCATAAGTCTACCTCGCCTGCCAGTATCAATATTGGAGATCTGATATTTGCTTGTTCCTTTACACGCACCTCTAAATTGGATGACAAATTTACAGGCCCACACAGCGTGATAACTCGACAGGGTAACAAGTTTGAAATAGAGGAATTATCAACTAGAGATAGCAAGTGGGTGCATGTGGACAATCTTAAGCGTGTACCACGAGGCCTGGTGTTGGAAGAGTCAATTGCACAACCTACTGTTACATCTTCTTCTCCTTCTTCGCCTATTCCTCAGTCTGAACCTTCTTCACACACACCTTCCCCTTCCTCAGCCAATGAATATTGATCCAAGATTCGTTCCGCACACAAACCTACTGTTTCATGCATATTCACCTCCTCATAATAATTCCCATTAATTTGAATTTATTTTATAGCTAAGATGTTTGAGGTCTACCTGCTGGCAGTGCGGACCCTAATAGGGTCAGGGTTGGGTGAAGACGATGGTGGAGTACGTCCCAGGGCCTTGGTCGGCTCAGGATGTGAAGTAAAGGGCATAGAAGATGTAGTCTTCCTGCGCTACGATCTTGAGCCCCTGGCCAACGTAGCCATCGCCCTGCCTCACAACGCACGCCAATTGGATGAGATACAGACCCTCCTATCGACCATTGTGGGGAAACACAACCCAGATAAGTTTTGGTACTTTCTTTATCTACCAGTTTCTTGGAAACTGGAGTATATATATATAAAATGGTTCTCATTAAAGTACACATTTTCCAGCCAGACACCTGTAGCTAGTTCACGTGTGAAACGTGGTCACTTCGACCTTGGGAGAGAAATTCTAAGTGGCATTTGGAGTTGCAAAAACTCGTGACCTCTCTGATTTCCAATCGACCTTGCTCAGTTAGCCGGTGCTTTTGAGTCTCAAAATCGAGTACTAAAGGTTCAACACACTATGTTACAGAAGATCACAGCCCACTTAAATGAGGTTACATACACTCTAAACAACTTTACAGGAACTCTAAAGAAGCAAATTTCAAAAATTAACATTGTTTCCGAGCTCCTTTATGTTAAACTACACATGGACAACCTTCAACTCTCTCCAGACTCTCCTCTCTCAAAAGTCACTACCTTAGTTCGTATTCTAGTTGATGCTGTCGGTGGTCGTGTCACTGTGGACTTAGTACCTGTCTCTGATCTTCGTTATGCATTGGAATGGGCTTACTCTACTTTCGACTTGTCTCCAGAGCTTTCATTCTCCTCTCTAGAATTCTACTATATAGTACTTTTTTCTTTATGTGAGGAAGAAGGAACCAAAGGCCATGAGCCCGCAAAACTGTTCCTTCCAAGAGAAAAACAAAATACAAGAGTGAGCCAAATTCAAGATCCATTCGTTTCGAGATGCCTGGACACACTGCGTTTGAAAGACTGGAGATCATAGGAAGCAGGAAATACAGACAGAGGGGGACAGTTCCAGAGTTGACCTGTTGCATAAATGAAGGACTGGGAGTAACGGTTAACTCTTGCATTAAAGAGTTGGACAGAAAAGGGGTGAGAGTTTGTTGCTAGGCGGGTGCTACGCACCCGTCGTAGAAGTGGAGGAATGCATGCAGACAATTCAGAGAAACAGTGACCATTGAAGTAGCGATAGAAAAGAGATAAAGATGCAACACTGCGGCGAAGAGACAGAGGTTGAAGGGATTCAGTAAGAGGGAGAGAGTTAATGAGACGAAAAGCCATTGACTCCACCCTATTGAGAAGAGCTGTATGTGGGGAGCCTCTCCACACATGAGAGTTGTACTCCACACAGGGGCGGATAAAACCCCTGCATAGAGTCAACAATTGTGCAGGGGCAAAGAAGGAACGGAGTCGGCTTTGCACACCCAATCGCTTGGAAGCAGATTTTACAAGAGATGTAATATGATCTTTTCAAGACAAGTCCCGAGCAAATGAAACCCCAAGCATGTTCAAGGATGATGCAGGAATAAGTTGAGTATTATTAAACATAAGTGGGTATACCTGTGGAAGATTTTGTCAGGTTGATAGGTGCAAAAACTGAGTCTTTGATGCATTATTTTTACCCCAGTCAGAGATACGAGCCAAGTCAGACATTAGGTGTGCCATACCCTCATCCCTTGCCTGTTGAAGTAACTGCTGAGATGGACGTTGTGGGAATCGAATGGAAAGGTGAAGGGTGGAGTCATCAGTGCATGAGTGGATAGGGTTAGATGTACAGCTTAGAAGGTCACTGATGAATTAAATGAAGTGAGTTGGTGATAGGACAGAGCCCTGAGGAACACCATTGTTAATAGAACTAGGAGAAGAACGATAGCCGTCTACAACAGCGGCTATAGAACGACCAGAAAGGAAGCTAGAGATGAAGGCACAGAAAGAAGGATAGAAATCGTAAGAGGGCAGTTTGGAAATTAAAGACTTATGCCAGACTCGATCGAAAGCCTTTGAGATGTCAAGTGCAATGGCAAAGCTTTCACCAAAGTCCCGAAAGGAGGATGACCAGGAATCTGAAAGGTAGGTGAGAAGATCGTCTGTGGAGCGTCCCTGACGGAACCCATACTGACGATCAGAAAGAAGGTTGTGATAGGAAAGATGCTTTAAAATTTTTCTATTAAGAATAGACTCAAAAACTATTGAGATACAGGATGTTAAAGCAATTGGACGTTAGTTAGAGGGTTGGGAATGGTCACCCTTCTTTGGGACTGGCTGAATGAGAGCAAACATCCAACAAGAAGGAAAGCTACAAGTTGACAGACAAAGGCGAAAGAGTTTGCCTAGGCAGGGTGTAAGCACAAAAACACAGTTCTTGAGAACAACAGGAGGGACTCCATCAGGCCCATATGCCTTATTAGTACTGAGGCCAGGAATGGCAGAAAATACATCAGCTGAAGAAATTTTAATGTTAGCCATGAGGAAGTCAGAGGGGGGAAGTGAAGGAACAGCACCAGAGTCGTCTAAGGTGGAATTGGAGGAGGAAGTCAGAGCGAAGAGATCTGCTTTATCAGTAAAAGAAATAGCTACAGAGCCATCAGAGTAGAAAAGAGGAGGGAAGGATGATGAGGTAAAGTTGTTAGAAAGGTTTTTGGCAAGGTGCCAGAAGGAGCGGGAAGAGTTCGAGTTGGAGAGTTGAGAGCATTTTGTACGGATGAAATTATTTTTAGTAGAGTGAATAACAGACTTAGCACGATTCCGGGCAGAAATGTATTAAAGTTGTGATTTAGGGGTGGGTTGGCTCCGGTACGTTTTATAGGCCCTCTCCTTGTTGCGGACAGCATTAGAACAAGCGTGATTAAACCAAGGCTTTCTTGCGTTAGTCAAAGGATATGAGAAAGGAATGTATGCTTTCATGCCCGAGAGAATAACCTCCGTAATGCGCAAAGCACACCCAGATGGCTCCCGGCCATGAAAGCAATAATCATTCCAGGGAAAATCAAAGAAGTACTGCCTGAGGGCCTCCCAACCCGCAGCTCCAAAGTGCCAGAGACGAAGTTTTTTAGGGTCCGCAGGCCGTACCGGAGTGATAGGACAGGTTAAGGTGATAAGGTCATGATCGGAGAAGCCCAACGGAGAGAAAAAGATTAACAGTGTAAACAGAAGGATTAGTTGTAAGGAAGAGATCAAGTATGTTGGAGCTCTCTCCAAGGCAGTCAGGGATACGGGTAGGGTGCTGTACAAGCTGCTCTAGGTCATTAAGGATAGAATAGGTGTAGGCTTGTTCACCAGGTGGATCAGTGAAAGGAGAGGAGAGCCAAAGGTGGTGGTGAACATTGAAATCTCCAAGAATGGAGATTTCAGAGTAAGGAGAAATGGATAGAATGTGTTCCATCGCAGAAGTAAGATAGTCAAAGAATTTTTGATAGTCAGTAGAATTAGGAGATAAGTAAACAGCACAGATATATTTAGTCAGAGAATGATAGGAAAGCCGAAGCCAGAGTGTAGAGAATTCAGAAGAATCGAGTTCAGGAACACGAGAGCAAGATAAGTTGTTGCGTATAAATACACAACAGCCATCTTTGGTTTTGAAATGGGTATAGAGAAAGTAGGAGGATACAGAAAAGGGTTTGCTGTCAGTTGCCTCAGACAGCTGAGTCTCAGTTAGGAAAAGAAGGTGAGGTTTAAAGAAGGAGAGGTGGTGCTCAACAGAGCGAAAGTTAGAGGAGAGGCCACGAATGTTGCAGAAATGAAGAAGAAGAGAGTCAGACAGTGGTTCCAGGCACCTTGAGTAGTCACCGGGAGAGGGGCTGACGGTGGGGGCATTTATGGTCCTCGCTAAGGACATTCTAGTTCGTATTCCTCTTCGTTCCACCATCACATTCAACCTCTTCCAAAGATCATCAATCACTTGTCACATGTCAGCCATCTAGACCCCCATCGCGACAACCGACCTATCATCCGACGTAAGAAACAGTTCACCACAGACCCAGACAAAGCACCTTTCACTTACAACCAGACGAAGCAAATCATTAGCAACCTTAAGCACTTATCTGCCTGTGGAACAGACAACATAAGCAACATTCACCCTAAACACCTTGGACCACAAGGCATACAAGCACTCACCAGCATATCAGGCTACAGCTACTCACACAACATAATACCCAACATCTGGAAGCATGGCATTGTCATCACTATCTCAAAACCCAACAAAGATCCCACGTTACCCTCCACACACCGCCCCATCATATTCCTCTGCACCCCTTCTAAAGTCACTGAACGACTGGTACTACAACTAGTTACAACTCACATCCCCCTAGCCCAATCACCGCCACAAAACATCAACCGGATCACCTGCACCGCTCTTGCAATACCCAATTCCGTCACGCCCGTGGGAAACTATCTCTTCTTAAATTACCTCTTACAGAATCTGGCGCTGAGTCTTTATTTGTAGCAGTTGACCACTTCTCGCGCTACTGTGTCCTGGTGCCTCTCTCAGATAAGATCACAGAGAATGTTACACGTGCCTTCATAGACCATGTCTTTTGCCCATTCACTACCCCATCTATAATTATTACAGATAATTGCACAGAGTTTAACAACAGTCTCCTGGTCGAAATTCGTAAGCAGTACAAAATCAACATATGCAATGTTGTTCCTAACCCTCCAGCTTTAAATGGCCTCGTAGAGCGCCATAATCGGAAGGTTTTGGAGTGATTAAGACATCTAGGATCACACAGTGCATCCTGGGATGAATGGATACCCCAAGTTGCAGCCTCTATAAATAGTTCCATCAATTCCTCCATTGGCGAATCACCCTTCTTTGTCTTATGTGGGTTCGATAAAGACCTTCCCTTATTCTGTGTTATCCTCAAGGCCCGGTCCCCTCTATAATATGCATGACTATGTAAAGGTGAAAATGTCAAATTCCAGAATATCTATCAGTATGTACAAGCAAATCTGGCTTCATCTCAAGAAAGCATGTTGCAATGGTAGCATAAGTCTACCTCGCCTGCCAGTATCAATATTGGAGATCTGATATTTGCTTGTTCCTTTACACGCACCTCTAAATTGGATGACAAATTTACAGGCCCACACAGCGTGATAACTCGACAGGGTAACAAGTTTGAAATAGAGGAATTATCAACTAGAGATAGCAAGTGGGTGCATGTGGACAATCTTAAGCGTGTACCACGAGGCCTGGTGTTGGAAGAGTCAATTGCACAACCTACTGTTACATCTTCTTCTCCTTCTTCGCCTATTCCTCAGTCTGAACCTTCTTCACACACACCTTCCCCTTCCTCAGCCAATGAATATTGATCCAAGATTCGTTCCGCACACAAACCTACTGTTTCATGCATATTCACCTCCTCATAATAATTCCCATTAATTTGAATTTATTTTATAGCTAAGATGTTTGAGGTCTACCTGCTGGCAGTGCGGACCCTAATAGGGTCAGGGTTGGGTGAAGACGATGGTGGAGTACGTCCCAGGGCCTTGGTCGGCTCAGGATGTGAAGTAAAGGGCATAGAAGATGTAGTCTTCCTGCGCTACGATCTTGAGCCCCTGGCCAACGTAGCCATCGCCCTGCCTCACAACGCACGCCAATTGGATGAGATACAGACCCTCCTATCGACCATTGTGGGGAAACACAACCCAGATAAGTTTTGGTACTTTCTTTATCTACCAGTTTCTTGGAAACTGGAGTATATATATATAAAATGGTTCTCATTAAAGTACACATTTTCCAGCCAGACACCTGTAGCTAGTTCACGTGTGAAACGTGGTCACTTCGACCTTGGGAGAGAAATTCTAAGTGGCATTTGGAGTTGCAAAAACTCGTGACCTCTCTGATTTCCAATCGACCTTGCTCAGTTAGCCGGTGCTTTTGAGTCTCAAAATCGAGTACTAAAGGTTCAACACACTATGTTACAGAAGATCACAGCCCACTTAAATGAGGTTACATACACTCTAAACAACTTTACAGGAACTCTAAAGAAGCAAATTTCAAAAATTAACATTGTTTCCGAGCTCCTTTATGTTAAACTACACATGGACAACCTTCAACTCTCTCCAGACTCTCCTCTCTCAAAAGTCACTACCTTAGTTCGTATTCTAGTTGATGCTGTCGGTGGTCGTGTCACTGTGGACTTAGTACCTGTCTCTGATCTTCGTTATGCATTGGAATGGGCTTACTCTACTTTCGACTTGTCTCCAGAGCTTTCATTCTCCTCTCTAGAATTCTACTATATAGTACTTTTTTCTTTATGTGAGGAAGAAGGAACCAAAGGCCATGAGCCCGCAAAACTGTTCCTTCCAAGAGAAAAACAAAATACAAGAGTGAGCCAAATTCAAGATCCATTCGTTTCGAGATGCCTGGACACACTGCGTTTGAAAGACTGGAGATCATAGGAAGCAGGAAATACAGACAGAGGGGGACAGTTCCAGAGTTGACCTGTTGCATAAATGAAGGACTGGGAGTAACGGTTAACTCTTGCATTAAAGAGTTGGACAGAAAAGGGGTGAGAGTTTGTTGCTAGGCGGGTGCTACGCACCCGTCGTAGAAGTGGAGGAATGCATGCAGACAATTCAGAGGAACAGTGACCATTGAAGTAGCGATAGAAAAGAGATAAAGATGCAACACTGCGGCGAAGAGACAGAGGTTGAAGGGATTCAGTAAGAGGGAGAGAGTTAATGAGACGAAAAGCCATTGACTCCACCCTATTGAGAAGAGCTGTATGTGGGGAGCCTCTCCACACATGAGAGTTGTACTCCACACAGGGGCGGATAAAACCCCTGCATAGAGTCAACAATTGTGCAGGGGCAAAGAAGGAACGGAGTCGGCTTTGCACACCCAATCGCTTGGAAGCAGATTTTACAAGAGATGTAATATGATCTTTTCAAGACAAGTCCCGAGCAAATGAAACCCCAAGCATGTTCAAGGATGATGCAGGAATAAGTTGAGTATTATTAAACATAAGTGGGTATACCTGTGGAAGATTTTGTCAGGTTGATAGGTGCAAAAACTGAGTCTTTGATGCATTATTTTTACCCCAGTCAGAGATACGAGCCAAGTCAGACATTAGGTGTGCCATACCCTCATCCCTTGCCTGTTGAAGTAACTGCTGAGATGGACGTTGTGGGAATCGAATGGAAAGGTGAAGGGTGGAGTCATCAGCGCATGAGTGGATAGGGTTAGATGTACAGCTTAGAAGGTCACTGATGAATTAAATGAAGTGAGTTGGTGATAGGACAGAGCCCTGAGGAACACCATTGTTAATAGAACTAGGAGAAGAACGATAGCCGTCTACAACAGCGGCTATAGAACGACCAGAAAGGAAGCTAGAGATGAAGGCACAGAAAGAAGGATAGAAATCGTAAGAGGGCAGTTTGGAAATTAAAGACTTATGCCAGACTCGATCGAAAGCCTTTGAGATGTCAAGTGCAATGGCAAAGCTTTCACCAAAGTCCCGAAAGGAGGATGACCAGGAATCTGAAAGGTAGGTGAGAAGATCGTCTGTGGAGCGTCCCTGACGGAACCCATACTGACGATCAGAAAGAAGGTTGTGATAGGAAAGATGCTTTAAAATTTTTCTATTAAGAATAGACTCAAAAACTATTGAGATACAGGATGTTAAAGCAATTGGACGTTAGTTAGAGGGTTGGGAATGGTCACCCTTCTTTGGGACTGGCTGAATGAGAGCAAACATCCAACAAGAAGGAAAGCTACAAGTTGACAGACAAAGGCGAAAGAGTTTGCCTAGGCAGGGTGTAAGCACAAAAACACAGTTCTTGAGAACAACAGGAGGGACTCCATCAGGCCCATATGCCTTATTAGTACTGAGGCCAGGAATGGCAGAAAATACATCAGCTGAAGAAATTTTAATGTTAGCCATGAGGAAGTCAGAGGGGGGAAGTGAAGGAACAGCACCAGAGTCGTCTAAGGTGGAATTGGAGGAGGAAGTCAGAGCGAAGAGATCTGCTTTATCAGTAAAAGAAATAGCTACAGAGCCATCAGAGTAGAAAAGAGGAGGGAAGGATGATGAGGTAAAGTTGTTAGAAAGGTTTTTGGCAAGGTGCCAGAAGGAGCGGGAAGAGTTCGAGTTGGAGAGTTGAGAGCATTTTGTACGGATGAAATTATTTTTAGTAGAGTGAATAACAGACTTAGCACGATTCCGGGCAGAAATGTATTAAAGTTGTGATTTAGGGGTGGGTTGGCTCCGGTACGTTTTATAGGCCCTCTCCTTGTTGCGGACAGCATTAGAACAAGCGTGATTAAACCAAGGCTTTCTTGCGTTAGTCAAAGGATATGAGAAAGGAATGTATGCTTTCATGCCCGAGAGAATAACCTCCGTAATGCGCAAAGCACACCCAGATGGCTCCCGGCCATGAAAGCAATAATCATTCCAGGGAAAATCAAAGAAGTACTGCCTGAGGGCCTCCCAACCCGCAGCTCCAAAGTGCCAGAGACGAAGTTTTTTTTAGGGTCCGCAGGCCGTACCGGAGTGATAGGACAGGTTAAGGTGATAAGGTCATGATCGGAGAAGCCCAACGGAGAGAAAAAGATTAACAGTGTAAACAGAAGGATTAGTTGTAAGGAAGAGATCAAGTATGTTGGAGCTCTCTCCAAGGCAGTCAGGGATACGGGTAGGGTGCTGTACAAGCTGCTCTAGGTCATTAAGGATAGAATAGGTGTAGGCTTGTTCACCAGGTGGATCAGTGAAAGGAGAGGAGAGCCAAAGGTGGTGGTGAACATTGAAATCTCCAAGAATGGAGATTTCAGAGTAAGGAGAAATGGATAGAATGTGTTCCATCGCAGAAGTAAGATAGTCAAAGAATTTTTGATAGTCAGTAGAATTAGGAGATAAGTAAACAGCACAGATATATTTAGTCAGAGAATGATAGGAAAGCCGAAGCCAGAGTGTAGAGAATTCAGAAGAATCGAGTTCAGGAACACGAGAGCAAGATAAGTTGTTGCGTATAAATACACAACAGCCATCTTTGGTTTTGAAATGGGTATAGAGAAAGTAGGAGGATACAGAAAAGGGTTTGCTGTCAGTTGCCTCAGACAGCTGAGTCTCAGTTAGGAAAAGAAGGTGAGGTTTAAAGAAGGAGAGGTGGTGCTCAACAGAGCGAAAGTTAGAGGAGAGGCCACGAATGTTGCAGAAATGAAGAAGAAGAGAGTCAGACAGTGGTTCCAGGCACCTTGAGTAGTCACCGGGAGAGGGGCTGACGGTGGGGGCATTTATGGTCCTCGCTAAGGACATTCTAGTTCGTATTCCTCTTCGTTCCACCATCACATTCAACCTCTTCCAAAGATCATCAATCACTTGTCACATGTCAGCCATCTAGACCCCCATCGCGACAACCGACCTATCATCCGACGTAAGAAACAGTTCACCACAGACCCAGACAAAGCACCTTTCACTTACAACCAGACGAAGCAAATCATTAGCAACCTTAAGCACTTATCTGCCTGTGGAACAGACAACATAAGCAACATTCACCCTAAACACCTTGGACCACAAGGCATACAAGCACTCACCAGCATATCAGACTACAGCTACTCACACAACATAATACCCAACATCTGGAAGCATGGCATTGTCATCACTATCTCAAAACCCAACAAAGATCCCACGTTACCCTCCACACACCGCCCCATCATATTCCTCTGCACCCCTTCTAAAGTCACTGAACGACTGGTACTACAACTAGTTACAACTCACATCCCCCTAGCCCAATCACAAAATTGCTTAGGCCACTACACTCCACAACCACTCTTCTTACAGACCTCACACAGAGAGTTTTTGATGGCATGAATTCAGCTAGGCCACCACACAGGACACTCCTATTCACACTAGAGATCAGCAAAGCTTTTGATGCCATCCCCCGCCACAACCTCACAAACAAAATACTAAAAACATGAACAATAACACAAAAAGATGCTGGTAAACTACTTAGCAGGCAGATGTGCGCATATAACATTTGCCGGTCAGTCTTCAAACATAAGAAACTTCACAAATGGCGTCCCCCAAGGATCTCTTTTGTCCTCTACACTCTTTAACCTATACATGCACGACATACCCACACCCCACACACCACAGATAGACATAGCTTCCTATGCAGATGATATAACGTTTACATGTAAACACCAAAATGCACACACAGCTGCACACATCCTCGAGCCTTACCTCAACACACTACACGAATGGTTCACCACAAACAGGCTCAAAATATCCCCAGCCAAATCTACATTGACCCTTCTCACAAACTGGACAGCAGAATATAATCACATTCCACACCTCACCATAAACAACACTCCCCTACCACACACAGACACACCCAAAATCCTTGCTGTAACATACAATACATCAGTGTCATTTAAACAACACATCACAAACATTAAAAACAAAATAACACCAAGACTCAATGCCTTGAGATCACTTGCCCATACAAAATTCGGACACAACAAATAAACCGCCACCACAGTATACAAACAATATATATGTTCAGTGATGAATTATGCAAGCCTTGCTTTGGCTCCAAAACTCACTAAAACACACTATAACACTCTGCAGACCATACAGAACAAAGCCCTCAAAATAATCACAGGCTGCACAACTACTACACATACAGACCACCTACATCAAGAAACCAAAGTCCTCAAAGTCATGGATCATCTAGACATGAGAGGCACCCAAATTCTTGCTGCAGCCTCCACAAACCGACAACATCCAATACACTACATGGCAGCACATGCAGAAACACAAAGGAACATCAAAACAACACCCAGCACACGATCTCATACACAAATACTGTCATCGCTCCCCCCTCGCCCGCCTCAGACCGGCTTCCAGAAGCATATTCATACACAAATCACACGCCGCTCCATTCAGTCACTTAAAGACAACACACAGCTGCATGCACGGCTTCCTGATATCCACCCTTCTGAATCCTATCTCCCTCGTGAGGATAGGGTCCACCTGGCCAGGCTATGTGGGCACCATCCAGCCCTCTTAAGTTACCAGAAGAGGCTGGATGACTCCGTCGCAGATGCCTGTCCAGGTTGTAACACAGTGCCCCATATTATTAAGCACATTATGGAAGACTGCATTGCACACAATCACCTACGCCAACAACACAACATACATTCCTTGAGAGCTCTGTGCGAAAGTCCGGTCTCGGCCATGGCCTTTCTAAGGGACTCGGGGCTGTTCGACCAGACTGCCTAGGGAACAACAACTACTACTACTACGTCTTCCAAATTATTTCTTTTCCCATCTTGTTCACTAACTCATTACCGCAAGCCTGTGTTCTCTCGGAGTATTTCCTCCTATCCCATGATCGGCTTTCCATTGCTTTCACATCCTACTGTGATCTCGCCAAATGTTCTTTCCTTACACATGCTTCTCGTCTTTGTGCTGCCTACCTTCTGGCTATTTTTCCTAGTAGCGCCGCGCCCTGCGAGTCTGCCTTTGTTCGCAACCATTCTGTACACTCTGCCTGTTATTTTATTCTGCCTCCTAAACTCCTAGTCATCAGCTCATGCGAACCACATCCAATACTTCTTCACTGTCTCCATCTCTGCTAGTGTCTTGTGTCCTGGGACTTCTGTTCGTTCAATGCCTGCTAGTGGTCTCTATATGGCGCCTGACTATTGTACAGTTAAATTAGTATCGGTCATCACCTATGCCACTCGTTATCATGAGATTGTACGCAATTACACATATGAAATCTTTCAACCTATCAACATGACTTCCAGCCTCCCTTTTGGCAATCTATCCATCACCTCTGCAACCTTGCGTACGCTGGACTTTCTCAACGAAAGTGATTTTGTTATGGATCAGTTTTCCTAGGCCTTCAGTCGTTCATCAGATTTTTGTGTTTCCCACAGTGGCTATCTCTTTTATTGGATTAATTCTGACCATTTGTGCAGTGCATTGTTGTGTTAGGAAAATGGAACACAGACTACATGAAATCCGCATCGCAACAAGGATAGCACAGCCACGACAGGCTGATGAAGCTGGCCGTACTTAGTATCCACTCATATGACTACTAATAGTGCAAACACCATATAACAACTGTGGAAAGAAAAATAACAAATGAGGAAATTATAACAAGTTGAAAGGTATAATGCGTACAATGAAAAGTTAATGAAATACTGTGAGATAGTGGAAAAGGCTGTATTAAAAAAAAAAAAAAAAAAACAGAGAGAGAGACTAATAAAGAACAAGAGCACGGACTATCATCAAAATAGAAAACAAATAAAAAACACAATGAACAAACAGTAAAGAACGTGAAATGACACGAGGAACAATACTCAATAGTGACACAACTGAAGAAAAATAAAAGTGAGAACATATCTATATACAATGGACCTCATCCAGACAATATTTGTGTGCTCCACGGTTGAAATATCATTATTACATGTATCATTATATATATTATTCCTGCGTACAATGGACTTCAACTATTGAATGATGACAACTGTTAAGCTATGTTGTTACTAGAAATACTATCTCCACTATATATATATATCCACCATATACATATTATTCTTCCATTTATATATTACTGGATTTTCTACGTGACTCACTTGGCCATGTATTGTGTATAATGTATTCCTTTTAAATCACACTACTTATACTGGACCATTCTACTTTATAATCATTATCATTCCAAGTACTTAAATACCTAGTTAAACTAACCCCCCCCTCAATTTTTCTATAAATAAACACACTGCATTATGATGACTCATTGTGGCAGGAGACACTATTATAATTAAACAAGGGAGTATTGTAACCATACTATGTAACTGTAACTATGCAAGGTAGCCATACCATGTAACCCTATATGTAACCATACATTCATAATACCATAAACTTGAACTAGAACTAACAGTATATAAATATTTAAGTTAACAGTATATGTATCTCCTAGTGAGTGTCTACGTGACCAAAAGTGCATAGACTGATTTCATGAGTCGCACAGCTGGCGTGCCAGTTGACGGCTCCCTCACTGCCCTCGCTGGGCAATGTGGGTAATTGTGGGGTTGGCACAGAACGGGTTGGACCTGTAGTTGTCTTCGTCAAATAAACTCCAGTTGTAAAGACATCAAGACTTCTGGATTACTCCTAACTGGGGATACGAGAGGGGTGGAACAGACCCACAAATGATTCTCCCTCCGTCCACCTTCTGTTTCTAGTCCAGCAGGGCGCTCAGGTGAAGTGGAGGTTCCATTTTGTTAATAATCCTAGTAATGAAGTCAGGAGTATAATGTTATCCTTCTGACAGTTCACGATCAGCTGACGAGGTGATGGCGGTGGCTGAATTGCTAGAGAGGTGGCCTGCAGTCCTAATGGACTCAGGTTCTAATCCTGGCCGGTGCTGGGAACAGTTTAAGGATTCGAATTTCATTAAAAACAGACTTTATTGATTTGTCAGAAGGCCCGTCGACATGTCATAGAAATACCCCCGCTAATACCAGTACACTAATCTGTATTAGGCAGCCCTAGCATGGATTCAATATGGATGGTAGGCGTTAGTGTCGAAGTGCTGACATGTGGAGGTGCATGGAATGTATGAGGACAACTGGGCCTTGAGAACAGATTGCGAAACCTATGCCCGGAGTCCAACACCCCCCGACCCCCACCTACCCCCCCAAAAATAAGGAAGCCACCTCACAGAACGACGGTAAATGAGGGGCCTCTGGAAGTCATGTCGGTACACCATTTGTAAACTGACATAACCTGATTTTTGTTGCACTTAATGAGAAAGTATCGTAATGGGCAAGACACTTTTTCATGCAACACTGAAGTGGATTAAATATACGGTTATGATAGTTCGCATATTTAATCTTGTGGATAAGATAATTTCAGTGATTGCTGTTTTGACGCCAGCTAAAGAAATCATCTGGTTTCATGAAGCGCCTCGCACAGTGCCTGTTACAGCATCATGTTATCACTGAGGTGTCAGCGTGAACACCTACCCCTCTCAAACAAAGCAGTTGTTGAAACAACTCGTAGTTTTTAGTGACATATTTAGCTGAAACTCGTTTCAAAAGGTCGTCAGTCCTACGTTCTGAGTTTTCTCCAACTCCAATAGTAAAAACAGTTCTGCTTAGGTAATAATATACATTTTACTTTAACCTGGCCGAACATCTACATCTCTCCATCATCAGTGATGAGCTGTAACAACAGATGAACAGCAGATTACCATGTTAGTAACGAAGAGGTGCCGTAAAAAGGATATAGAGCATTAGTACTGTCCTTTTCATTCACGGAGATAGGTGAAATAAACTGTAGAAGGGCGAAAATGGAGGCCAAGTTAGAGTAAACAGAGTATAGCTACAAATGACACAAAATGTGACTTCAGATTCTGACTATTTTATACCAGTTATGCCCAGATCTCAGGGTTTAACTGTAATAGATACAAAGACTGATTGACTGAATGATATATGAATAGACATGTAGATAGATACGAGTAAATAGATAGAAGGGTGCCTCAGAATAATGTATGCACACTGTAATGGAAGTATATTCACACCTTCATACACTCTGATTCATTCATAAACTTCTCTTTGAGAAACATGAAAGACGTGCAAGTACGTGTAAAATGAGGCGGTGGAAACTGGTACTGAAGTGTTTCCGGAATTTGAGAACGTGTGCAAAGGTGGCAGAGGAGACGTGGCGTTTGGACAACACCTCGTACGTGACGTGACAGTTCACGCGTCCATAAATTTGAGGCAGACTGCACGACCAATTATCGTTGTTACCGTGTTGGAGGTACATCTTTCACGTGGCAAAAAATATTCAAGAGCGACATTAAAACTTATCAATCCATCCATCATCTAATCATACGCTGCCCCATGAGGAGCGTAGGAGCCCGGGGCTAGGCAAGTTGATCCTGATATTTAAGATGAGAGTGACCAACCTCACTCATCCCTGAGTGGCATTACGTGAGCAATAACCCCAACCATCCTTTGGATATAAACCTTTACCGGCTCACACCTATTGCAGCACCGTAATTACCCACTAAACCACCAGGCGCCATAATTTGCTTATATGGTTACCACCCAGCATAGTAAATGGGTTCCTGGTGTACAGGAAACCATTTGGCTTGTCACTCAGTGTTGAGTCACCCACAGGCAGAAGGAAGAGGAAGGAATGAAGGACAGAAAGACAAAAGAGGGAGTGTAAAGTCACCGGTAGGCAGAAGGACGTGGAAAGAATGAAGTAAAGAAAGACAGAAGAGGAAGGAAGGAATGGAGGGAGCAGAGGAAAGAGCAGACACACGAGAGCAGCACTATTAACCCGCCCCGTCCCGACGACGTATGGGTACGTTGCAACGATTTGCATTTGCCAGTCCCTGCTACGTACCAGTACGCCGTGCAATTGCAATGTGCATACTTTCGACAATTTTCAAATTTCGCGCTTGATTTGCGGTACGTACCCTCGCCTGACCTTCCCCTACCTGCCACCAGGCGGGGACACTCGGCAACCCCGCGCGACCCGCGCTAGCCCGCCACTCATCCACTCACCTGGTAGCCACGGTCCTGCTCAGACATGGCTAAGAGAGGTCTCTCAGAGAGCGAGATTCAAGTCGCCCTGGACACCTTTACCGGCGACAGTGATTCCCCACTAGATGACGAGGAGATGGACAAGGATTATGTGCAGCCAGAGGAGGAAGAAACCACCAGCAGTGACGAGGAAGTTCTGTCACCCAGGAAGCAGCAGTATGTGACTTACCGTGCTGCTAGAGAGGGGCAGGAGGCAAAGAAGGCACGTGGTATATCATATCCCTATCCCCAGCGTGCTTTGGAAGGAGAATTCGAGGTCGAGGACGAGGACGAGGACGAGGATGGAGCCGTGGGACATGCTGCCACATGGTATGGACGGGAGGTCATAACACATCGTGGCCCAGAGCGCACACCACGTCGTATGAGCAGGTATGGGCCTAGCATTCTGTTTGGGGAGCTAGGAAGTCAAGTGGAGGGAGTGGGGAGTGAAATGGAAAGTCCTGGGATTAGGGAAAATGAGAGTGACGTGAGTGAGTCATTGCTCTCCCTACGTAGTGTGAGGGGGCAGAGTGGATCACGTGGGCCAGTGCGGGTGCGTTCATTATCACGTGGGGTTGTGAGGGAGGGGGAAGGTGGGGAGGAACCACTCCAAAGCACGTCTTATGCTCCCCAATATCCCCTAACATGTGGTCGAGCAAGGTTGCGTGAGAGAGCACGTGGTGTGGTAATGGAGGGGGAAGGTGGGGAGGAACCACTCCCCAGCACATCTTCTGCTCCCCAATATTCAACTATTTCATCCCCACAGCCCCCTAATGTTCCTCAAGGCCGTAAGGGTAAGGGAAAGGGAAAGGGTAAAGGCAGAGGGAAGAGGAGTGACAGTGGGGAAGCCCTCCGTACTCCTTCTCCCCCACCTCCCCAACCAGGATCTCCTCCCCACCCAGATGAAGGCGGTGATGGGGACGAGGGATTTGTGTCGTGGGATTGGGAGGATGGGAGTGATTTTTCTCCCCTCATTCACCCCTTCACTGAGCAAGGGCGATCTGGCTGCATTGCACCAGGTATTCACAGTAATTCAACCAGGTTGGATTTTTTCCACCTGTTTTCAGTGAGGCATTCGTAGATCAGATCGTTTATCAAACAAACCTGTTTGCAAGCGCCCAGCGCCTAGAAAGTGAAAGATTGGGAACAAGGAGTAGGCATTCTATGATCTATGATTACCCTGTCTCCATTCCAGAAATGTTCTTATTTTTTGCCCTTGTCCTTTTGATGGGTATAATAAGAAAGAATAGAATTCCTGCTTACTGGACTAGGGACCCTGTTATGTTTACCCCCATATTTGGTCAAGTGATGAGCCGTAATCGGTTTCAACAAATTCTAAGTCGCCTCCATTTTTATGATGCTCATGACCCTGCAAATGCAAACAACACTGACAAAATGAGGCGAATTCGGTTGGTCTTTGATCACCTCAGGCAAACCTTTCGATCCTCATTCTATCCCTATAGAGATCTCGTCATAGACGAGAGTCTCGTGTTGTGGAGAGGCAATATTTCATTCAGACAGTATATACCCAGCAAAAGGCACCGTTTTGGGTTCAAGATCTTTGTTATGTGTGACTGTAGGACTGGATACGTGCAAGACATAGTCTTGTACACCGGTGCACAGACAGACATAATAGAAGATCGAAGTATAGGACTTTCGGGAGCAGTGGTAAAGACGATGATACAAGACTACCTTCATCGTGGTCACGTTCTCTACCTCGACAACTGGTACACTAGCCCTCTTCTCGCTCGTTATCTTCACACACATGAAACGGGAGTCTGTGGAACCGTAAAGGTGAACCGACGTCACATGGTCAAGGTAGGGCGGAAACTTGCAAGGAGTGAGGTTGTCTTCTTCAAAGCCAACAACATCCTTGCAACAATGTGGAACCACAACAGAGAAGTAAACCTCTTGTCCACGGTTCACCGCCCCTTGATGCACCGTACTGAT
Organism: Coenobita brevimanus; assembly: GCF_032717465.1. Lineage (NCBI taxonomy): Eukaryota > Metazoa > Arthropoda > Malacostraca > Decapoda > Coenobitidae > Coenobita > Coenobita brevimanus. The sequence goes on along the minus strand of NC_136957.1, from coordinate 31,708,681 downwards.
TCTGTTGATTACCATAGCGAGAGCAGGCGTCGTGTTTGGAAACCTGAGTGTGTAATGGATTACAATATAAACATGCGCCTTGTGGACCAGTCTGACTCCATGATATCGACGGTAGAGTGTGCCAGGACCACGATGAAGTGGTATAAGAAACTGTTCTTTCACTTACTAGATATCACTGCTCTGAATTGCCACCACCTTCACGCCATGACCACAGGAGTTCAGGAAACATTTGAAGGGTTTGTGAGGGAGCTCACACGAGAAATCTTTGCTAAGTATGCTGTTGAAAGGCCCCAACAGCGCCCCCGCACTGCCCCTATTACCCAGACTCCCCAGAGAATATCCGGCCGCCATTTCCCCACTCCTATCCCTCCCCAGCCCAACAGACCTAGGCCCCAGCGCAGGTGTCACGTGTGCAGTAATTCCCAGGTGAGACTCACGACACAGAGGAAGGACACCCGCTATGAGTGTGTGCAGTGTGACGTGGGTCTGTGTATTCACCCATGTTTTAGTGAATATCACACGTTGATGCAATTTTAGCATGGTGTGAATGCGAAAGGACGCTGAAATTATGAGGTAAATGCGACAGAGAGACGCTCAGTGAAAATATCAGTCATGTGGATCTCCAGATATTAGTATAAAGTGCCTACGGGTAGAACATAAGTGAAAACATTGGGTGTAAGTACTGTATATAAATCTGCCCTAAGTTGAAACTTACATAGAGAGGGTTGTATGATGCGATATTCTGTCGCTCAGTGCAATAAATACGGCCCGTTATTATATGTTTATTATTATGTGACATTCTTACGGGTATAATATAAGTTCAAATTATTGTATATGATGATGTATATTCTAAGTCAAATATTCATAGCGTGTGTATAAAGATAAGATTTCCTGACGCTCAGTCGAATGAATAAGGCACGTATTAGTCAAACTAAAAGTCAGCAAGTGATGAAGTGAATAATTAGTATATAAGTGTGTGGGTGAATTAGTATATAAGTGTGTGAGTATTATGTATGACGAAACATTCCTTGCGAGGGTATTTTCAGGCGATATTCTCACGCTCACTTGAATAAATAATGGCAGTAAGTATGTACAGTGCATTCTAGGGGTTTAAACGTGTGTAATGTAAGTGGGAAAATATAACTGGAGTGAATAAATAAAGTAGATGATGAAACACGAGTGTTTGAGATCGTGGTTGCTACGTGAATATGCGCTAGCATATCGCTAAATGCCCTCGTAATGAATGAAAATAATTGAAAACCTTTACAGTGGTGGAGGAAAGGTTCTATGTAAATGGGAAAATAATTGGAAAGTGATAAAACAATTTGGTATGTTGAAATACGAGTCATAGCGAGTGCGCTTACTAAGCTGATGTGCGCTAAACTTATGCTGCATGTCATCATAATGAATGAAAACATCTGAAAACACTTACAAACAGTTGTAATTGGTAAATTGTCATTGAAACAGAAGTATACAAGTAGAAAAAATGATAGGTTGACTCATACCAGAAACTTAGCATATAGCATGTTACGACTCGGACCAAACTCGCTATGCTCGCGCGATGGTACAATGCTTATTTTTCATATATATGTGTCTGAAATCCATTATATTGTTACTGTTATTGTTTATTAGTTCAAATTCAATAAATGTAGAGGTGTTGTGTGTTGTTTCTCCCATTATTCCTTACCACAGAAAATGTAAACGCATATCCAGCCCATTACAGAATACGATACCTGCGGGGGGAAACCGCACCTGTACAGACCACTTATAGACAGCAGGGACCACTTTCTTCATGATTTTCCATCGTTTCTCGACCTAAGCGGAAGTTTTAGAAGAAAAAAAAATTTTCCAAAAAGGCTCGGGACTGGGGGATGTCATAGGTGCGGAAAGCCTCGGGACGTGACGGGTTAAGGACGTGAATAGCTCGTTACAGTGTGCACATTTTTTTGCCCTGAGGCATCCCAATATATATATATATATATATATATATATATATATATATTTAATAAATCTAACATATTCGGAGTATGAAGGGTGTACCAAAGGAATGGCCTTTGGTTCTGAGAACAATAGGTCAAAGAGTAAGGTCTATTGGGAAGCTGAACTGAAGTATTTTTCATCCAGTTTAGACCACACTTTGTGGAAGGATGTAAGATAGAACACGGATGAAAGAATTAATTATTAGAAGAATCAGTCAAAGGTTTCGGTCACAGAGCAAGTTCAAGTGTTAGACACTTTAATTCAAACTGCAGTTTTCTGATTAGCACTAAACTTACTGGAAAGATGAGGGTCAGCCAGGGATGAGGAGATTCAATTTTGAGATCAAGAAATCACATATGTAGGTTACAGAGGAAGATCAGTTCAGTTTCGATACTGTCTGAATGAATCATATTCGATGGAAGTACTCAGGGTCAGGGAAGAAAGAAGTCACTCCATCTAGTGAACAAATGGTGGAAGGTCAAGTCAGCGCCTAGGGCAGTAAACAGGTGCCAGTGTTGCAATGAGTGGTCCTTCCTGTTGAAATATGGAATGAACTCTACCTACATGCCTCCCTACCCATCCCCGACCAGCGTACTCACCTAGCCAGAGACGAGGCAGCTGTTACACTCATCCTTCACCATGCCATAACATATAATCTTGTGGCGTCTTTGGCCATCTGTCTTCCTCCTTACATGGACGCAGTGGAGGGCAGTGGTGCTGGCGAGGAACGAGAGAGAGAGAGAGAGAGAGAGAGAGAGGGGGAGGGGGATGAGGAGGTAGGGATGGATGGAAAGGACTGGGACATATGACCAAATGGAGAAAGGAAGGTAAGGAAGAAGAGAATGAGAATGGAGAGGTGAGATAGGGAGAGGAAATGAGAAGTCGGGGTGAAAAACAGGGAGAGAAAGTGGTAAGGGTGATGTGAGCAGAAAAGGACTGAAGGAAGGACTCGTATATATACCCGCTGAGTTTCGAACCCTTGCGGGTCTTCCACCACAGCCCGCCTTGAGCTACACTTGACAGGTGAGAGCTCATCTCACCCATGCAAGCAGTGTAAGTGAGCGCATGTTTGTTGCTTAGTCATCACGATTCAGACGCTGCCTGAATGCGATGAATTGGCACAGATCGTTTCCTCTGGGAATTGAGTGTGCCATCAGCTGCGCCACCAGATGTGTGTGTGTGTGTGTGTGTGTGTGTGTGTGTGTGTGTGTGTGTGTGTGTGTGTGTGTGTGTGTGTGTGTGTGTGAACGTAGTAACTCCAGTCGCACTCATCACCTTTAAACCAAATTTCGTGGAGCAGTTAAGCGACAACCAAAGAGTAAACTATTTTTAGACAACATTAGGTCAAAGGTTGAGATCATAGGACTAAGTCAAAGTCTGACCCAGCAAAATTAACGTAAACAGTTATACTCACTTTAAACCAAGTTTTGGGAAAGTGATGACATTAAGTCAAGGAGGAAGTGATTGAATTTAGACAGCAGCCAAATGACAAGTTCAAGTTCGATTCGTGAGTGTGTTAACCTGCCGCATCCCGGCAGATTTTTCACCAATGACCCCCTCCCCCCCCTTTCCCCACAATCTTGGCAGATTTTTTTTTTTTTTTGGCTAAAACCTGTTTTTTTATGAGAAACATCGAGAATTCAGAGAGAAAGTGCTCACCTGAACTTAGAAATGCCCTGTACAGGTGACCTTCCCCTCACGTGGTACCGTTTTCTATCAAGTCCGGCTCCAGATAGGACGTTTTCTATGGGAGGGTAACTCTTCCAAACCACTCAGAATAGGTAGATGTTTATTTACTTGGTACCAATTTAAATACAGTACAAAAGTATATTGGTTTTCACACAGTAAGAAGTTTATTCGATAAAGTTTGTATGCTCATGTGTCAACAAAACTCACATTTAACACATTAATAACCATTCTTATATACATGATGATGATGATGGGAGGCATTATACTTCATATTATCTCAGAGATGGGTGCTTCGTCATTAACCCGTTCTTAATGGTTTTAAGAACAAACCTAATACAAGAGTTGTTTCACTCACTAAACACATCAACATACCGCACCTTCCTTGGCAACGTTACCTCTCATCACTTCTGATATTTCTTCCTCTTGAGCCACGTAAACTTTGTCCTCCACATTGTCATCGATTAGGGAATCACTCTTGCCTTGAATTTCGTACCGTGGCATGACATGTCTTTACTGGCCAGGTCATTGGTAACAGGTGAGTTGCCCAGACAATGGCGTGCAGGGGGGGGAGGTCACGTGGGGTAAGGCATTGTTCCCACCTGGCCTCGGGTAGAGGAAGGTGTTCCGCGTATACGTACCAAAAATCACGTGCAAAATTTGAAAAATGTGCAAATGACGGACCTTGCAATTGCAAGGCATTTATAAACATCAATGGGAGTCACAGTGACAAAACGTTCGGGTGCATATGTAAGTCAACGGGACGGGACGGGTTAAAATATCTCAAAATAGCTTTGATCTGATTTCAGTGAAACGTGATGGTAATGTTTAGGGTCAACCAAGGAGTAAACCTACTGCTTTTGAAAGGAATACATCAAAGGTCAAAGTTGCAGGTCAAGGTAAACTTAAAAAGTTATTTGTTAGATTTAGACCCAAATTTGTTGGCTATAAGGCAAGAATAAAAGGATCAAATTTTAAGAACAATCAATCAAAGGCGAAGGAAACAGGGAAAGGTCAACAGGTCAAGGTCACAAGGCAAGTACAAATCAAGCACTTAGATTTTATTTTATTAGAGTCAAAGTTGTGGAAGGTTTTAGGTTCATGGCAGAACGAAGGGATACATTTGGGAACAATTAGTCAAAAGTCAAGGTCACAGGGCAAGTTCAAAGTTCAATTAGTGTACCTGCGTGTGAACGATATAATTAAAACAGTTTTGATCTGGATCAAACTGGTTTCACGAGTTGAGGATAACCCATAGGCTGATCTATTGCTTTAGAGAACAGTATATCCAGGGTCAAATTCACATGGCAATACCAACTTACATAGTTTTTATCCAATGTAAATTTAACTCTCTAGATGAGTTTAAGTTAAAACAATGGTATAGAGAATCGATCTTAAAATAAGCCTGTTTCAAGATCACTGGGCACAGACAACTGAGACAGTTTTGTTCTGATTAAAAAAAAAAAAAAAAAAATGGTAGAAATGTTAAGAGTTAGCCAAGAATGAAATACAGTAATCTGATTTTGAGACCAATCTGTCGAAGTTCAAGGTTATAAAGCAAAGTCAAGTAACCGGTTTCTATGCTGAACAGTGGACGCGGGTATCGCACGCACTCTTTGAGTGCTCTCTCTTGTGTTTATCTTACCACTGTTTATAAATGGCTTATTGATATACATATATACATATTTTCTTAAGACCTCCACGTCTAAAAATCTCCCCAAATTTTTATAAAATAATCTGAGTCAGTAAAAAACAAAGTAAATCAGACGTTTTCGAAATTAGGGGTTAAAATATTTAGGAAAAAATACATATTTCGTTACCTTGCTACCGTACAACCCAAAGGTTATAGCATGATTAATAATTTCATGGTTGAAGACGTAAAAAAAAAAGATCACAGGAATAAAAAGAGCGAAACAACATCGACACCCTTCCAACCTGTGAGTAACACTGCTCTCCAGGAGTTTCTGGTCTTTGTTTATACTCTGGATGGCGAAGTTTCCTTACTTTCGGTATTCGCCGTTGCATCAAAGTACAAGGATAGATAACTCCAGTTGTTTTAAGAACTGTAGTAACTGAACACGAAGTGGATTTGCTCTTTCGTAATTTTGAAGACTTATTACACCATAAAATGTTGCATTTACTAGTAAGATTCTTAATACTGCAATTGCACCACTGACTACAAACGAAAGCTAGTAAGGCAAAGGACACTTTCCATAGCATCAGCCGTCCATGTAATACCGTAAAGGGAAAACAATTATTCTTTTACGGGAGAGGCAGTGGGCGAACCACAGGAAGATCACCTTCTATAGCTCTAATCCAGATGAAGGTTTATTTTTGTGCAAATTATCGCCTGCAAACGTAAAAACTAGGAATTTTCTCCCCGAAGAGCCGTTCCCCCTGTGGCGGTGGGTGGGTATCTGGGGTGCCACTCTGCCTAAAACATGGCCAAGGAGAACGTATACCAGTATTCAATATTTCGTAGGTTAGAAACCAAGACCGTACATAAAGATTTTGGCCAGGACCCTCAAGGGCTGTGCGGCATGAGTGGTGAGAGGCTTTAAGTTTCTCAGTCTACAGAAAACGAGGTTCCAGTATGTATCTATCACTGTGCAAAATTTCATATGCCTCAGTAAAAGTATGGCCATACACCATGGCTCTGACGAGACCCTGGGGCTGCCCCTTACCTGTGAAGAGCTACCCTTTGTTGTTCCACCCATCTCAAAACGTGATCAGGGTGAATATTTATCAGGAAGAAACTTATTTGTCTGGTTAAATACTTGGGCCATGCATAATGACTTTGTCCGAAGACGTGGTGAGGGAGGGGACGGCCCATCGGGGTCCAGCCATGCCTTTGATTTGATGTGAGTGGAGCTCCATCATTGTGCAAAAATCTGTCTTCGTAAGTCAATACACTGGCCATGGTCAACAGCTTTGGCTGTGACAACTGGAGGCTTATGCCTCCGAAAGGGATCAGCCTGGGGGTCTCACTCTGCCTGAAACCTGGGAGAGGTCTACCAGTGTACAAAATTTTGCTTTCCTAATACCTTTACCATGAGGACTGCACCCCATTATTAAAAAAAGTATAGTGAATGTGTGAGTGAGTGAGTAAGAGACAAGCACTAGAAATGAATGCTGCATTCGTCATATCATATCATTCATAAAGACTCCAATATACTTGAATGTGTCGACCTTTGTCACCTAATGGCAGCTTTCCATGCTGACAGCCTCACTGTTTGGTCCCTTATCCCTAAGGTCACACTCTGCGACCTCGTCCCACGCCTTTTTCGGTCTGCCTATTGCAATTCTACATCAGACGTTCACACTTCTCACCTTCTCCACCCAGCTGACATCCTCCAGCCTCTCAGCATGTTCAAACCACTTCAATCCACCCCTTTTCATCACGACATCAATACACTCCTGTCCCATCCTTCCTTTCAGCTATCAATGGTAATCTGAGCCTCCAGGCCACGCATTCAAGGACGCACTACACGCCTATCTAATCACTGTCATTTCTGTACCTTTGAGCTCACAAATATCCTTTCCTTTTCTGCCCAGATCTCATTACCATACAGCATTACATTCCTAACATAAGCCACATACAAGGATCCTATAGCATATAGAGAGAGCCCTCTCAGTGTCAGAAGGGTCAATAGCTCCCTGAACTTCTTCCTACCACACCTCACCCTCGCCACAGAGCTAGCTCCAGCCCTGCCTTCAGGACATAGTATATGAGTTAACAGTATATGTATCTACTAGTGAGTGTCTACATGACCAAAAGTGCCTGTATCAACCAATTTCACAAACTGCACGGGAAGCATGCCGGCTGCTGATTCCCTCACGACCCTCGCTGGGCAGTTGTGGGGCTGGTATGAAACGGGTTGGACCTGTGTTTGTCTAGTCCAAATAAACTCACTTTGAAAATACATCAAAACCTCTGGATTACTCCTAACTGGGGATGCGAGAGGGGTGGAACAGAGAGAGAGAGAGAGAGAGAGAGAGAGAGAGAGAGATGAGTCAAGATGTAGAGAAAGGGAGAGAAAGAGGGTGAGGGGGGATGAGGAGGTAGGGATGGATAGAAGGGACGGGGACATATGGACAAATGAAGGAGGGAGAGTAAGGAAGAAGAGAATGAGAATGGGGAGGTGAGATAGGGAGAGGGACGGAGAAGTCAGGGAGAGAAATAGAGAGAGAAAGAGGTAAGAGTGATGTGAGCAAAAAAGGATTGCAGGAGGGATTTTATATATACCCGCTGTGTTTCGAACCCTTGCAGGTCTTCCACCACAGCCCACCTTGAGCTACACTGGACGGGTGAGAGCTCACCTCACCCATGCAAGCAGTGTATGTGAGAGGATGTTTGTTGATTAGTAATCACGATTCAAACGCTGCCTCACTGCGATGAATTGGTACTGGTCATTTCCTCTGGCAGCTGAGTGCACCATCAGCTGCACCACCAGATGAGAGAGAGAGAGAGAGAGAGAGAGAGAGAGTGTGTGCGTGTGTGTGTTGTGCATGTGCGTGCGTGTGCGTGTGCGTGCATGCGTGCGTGCAGCATAATCGTAACAAACCGACCCATTTGAAACAAGAAGGGTGATTCGTAACCAAAGCATGGATACGTAACCAAGGGGTTCATTCGTAACCAAGAGGCCGATTACAAATCAAGGAACTTACCTCGCATTGATTCGAAACCCAGTGGCCAATCATTAAACAAGGGGCCCATACGTACCATAGGCTTGGATTCGTTTCCACGGGGCCGAATCGTAACCAGGGGGCCTTCTCGAAACCGTTGGGGCGATTCGTAACCAAGAGGGCGATTCATAACCGAGGGGGCGTTTCCTAAACAAAGAGACAGTTCGTAACCAAGGGGCCAATTCGTTACCAAGGCGCCTATTTGTAACCAAGCGGCTGATGCTCAACCAAGGTGGCAACTCGTAATAAGAAGTCGATTCAGAACATGAAGGTCGACACTTACAGAAGGGGCCGATACGAAAACATGGAACCGAGTCGTACCCGAGAGGACGATCCATAATCCAGGGACCGACTAAAAATCAAGGGGCCGATTCGTAACCAAGATACCGGATGGTGACCAAGACGTCAATTAATAACCAAAGGGCTGATTCGTAAACAACAGGCAGATTAACAACCAAGCTGCATATTCGTAACCAGGAGGCCAATTCATGAAAAAACCCACTCCTACCCAAGGAACCGACTCGTAGTCAAGGCAGCGACTCAATATTTGACAAGTCGACTCATAAGGAAGGGTTCGCTTCTTAACCATGGGGTCGATTCGTAACCAACGAGCTGATTCGTACGAAAAGAGCCAATATGTAATCAAAAGGACGACTCTTACCAAAAGGGAGAGATTCATCACAAGGGGGTCAATTCGTAACAAAACAGCCGATTTGTGATCAATTGGCCGACTCCTCACCAAGTCTTATTCGTAACGAAGGGGGAGATTCGTAACCAAGGAAGCGATTAGGAACCAAATCTACTGTTCGTAATCAAGGGGCGATCGAAACCAAGGAGGCCTAGTCATCACATAGACTCGAGTAGTGACAAAGGGACAGATTCGTAATAAGTAGGCACATTCGTAACCAACGGGCCCATTTGGAACCAAAGGGCCGATTCGTAACCAAAGACCGGATTCAAAACCAAGAGGCCAATTCGTAACCAAGGGGCCGGTTCCTAACCAAGAGGCAAATTCGTTATCATGGGGACGATTTTTAATGAAGTGACCGACTGGCATCTAAGAACCCGATTCGTAATCAATGGAACGATTCATAACCAATGGAACAATTCGTAATCAAGACGTCGATTTATAATCAATTGCCCGATTGGTAACGAAGGGAATGATTCGTAACTAGCGGTCAATCCGAAAATAAAAGGGCGACTCATCACCAAGCAGGCGATTCAGAACCAAAGGGATGATTGGTAAACGAAGAGGAGATTGGAAACTAAGGAGGGTATAAGTAAACAAGAGGTGGTAATAATCAAGAGTCAATTCATCACCAAGAGCCGATTCGTAATCAATAAACCAATTCATAACCAAATGGCTATTTCGTAACCAAGGGGTTGATTCGTAACCAGTTGGCACATTCGTAACCAACGGGCTCATTTGGAATCGGAAGGCCAATTTGTAACCAAAGGGCGTATTCATAACGAATGGATCAATTCGTAACTAAGAGGCCGAGTCGTATCCAAGAGGTCCACTCGAATCCAATGAATCTCAGTCATAAAGATTAGTAACCTGGTGAAATATGCAGAATGAAGTGGCCGATTCCTATCACAGGGACCTAGCCGTAACCACAGGGCTGACTCGTAACCAAGAGGCCGAATCGAAACCGAGAGAACAATTCGTAGTCAAAAAGGTGACTCGAAACCAAGATGGCGATTTGTAAACAAAAAATAGCAGTAATGAAGGGTGATGAGTGCCCGGGAGCCTGACTCGTAACTGATTAGCCGATTCGTAACCAAGGGATCGATTCATAGCCAACAGGGCGATTCGTAACCATGAGGCCAATTCGTAACCATGAGGCCAATTCGTAACCATGGGAGCAATTCGTAACCAATACCCGATTCGTTATGAGCGAAATGATTCGTATCCAAAGGCCTATTCGTAATCAATACACTGGTTTGTAGCCAACGTGCCTATTCCTAACAAAGGAGGCGATCAGCAACCAAATGGGCAATTCGTAACCAAAAAGGCAATAAATAACCAAAGGAATGATCGTAACCAATGGCCTGATTCGTCACCAGAGTCTATTCGTAACCAAAGGGTCATTTCGTAACAAAGGAGCCGTTTCGTAACAGTGGCACGTTGGTAACTAACAGGCCCGTTTTGAACCAAAGGACCGATTCATAATCAAAGGGCGGATGCGTAGCCATGGGGTCGATTCGTAACCAAGAGACCGATTCGTGTCCAGTGAGACGAATAGAAACCAAGGGACTTCACTCGTACCGAATTGTAACCCAGAAGCCGATCCCTAAACAAAATACCGATTCGAACCATAGGGGTTGATTCGTATCCACAGGGCCGACTTGTAACCAAAGAGGCCGACTTGAAACCATGGGGGCGATTTCTATCGAAGAGGCTGACTGGTAACCAGGGGGGGCGATTCGTTAACAAAGTGACGTTTCATAGCAATGGGCAATTTCGTACCCAAGAAACCGATTCGTAACAATTGGCCGATTCGTGACCAAGGAGCAGATAGGTAATCAAGGAGACGATTAGTAACCAAGAGCTGAATCACAGTGAAAAGATGATTCGTAAATGAGGAGTGGTCCGTGTCCAAGGGGGCGATCTGAAGCCAATGGGAGTTTTCGTAATCAAATGTGCGATTCAAAACCAAGGGGTCGATTCGTAACCAAAGGGGCATTTCGTTTTGAAGGAAGCAATTGAAAACAGTAATAAAAGGGTCTATTCATAACCAAGGTTCCGATTCATAACCAAAGAGCCAATTTGTAACCAACGGTCCAATTCATTATCATTGAGCTGATCCGTGACCACGTGGCCGACTCTCCGACTCTTATCCAAGAGGACGATTCGTAACAAGGAGGCAAACGTGTAACCAAGGGGCAGACTTGTATACCGACTTAACTTGAGAACCAACTCATAACCAAGAGCTCGACTCATAACCATGAAGCAATTGTTTTTTGCAAAGGGGCAATTTGCAACAAAAGGGTCGACTCGTAAGCAAGGGGCCGGCTCATAACAAAGAGACAGGTAGAAACCAAGAAGGAGATTCGTAACCAATGGGACATCTTGCAATCAAGAGGGTTCTCCCGACTCATAAGCAAGGGGCCGGCCCATAACAAAGGGACAGGTAGAAACCAAGAAGGAGATTCGTAACCAATGGGACATCTTGCAATCAAGAGGGTTCTCCATAACCAAGGGGATACTCTAATCTAATTGCGGGATTTGCCACCATGGGACGATTAGTTATTGGGGAGTCGATTCATAAACAAAGTTCTGCCTCATAATCAAGACGCTCATTCTTAATCAAGGCGAAGACTAGTGGCAAAGATGCCGACCCATAATCACTGGGATGACTTGTAGCCAAGGTGATTCCTCACCAAGAGACCAATTCGTAACCAAGGGTCCAGTTCTTAACCAAAGGTCTGACGATACTAAGGGAGCAATTCGTACCCATGGGGCTGATTTGTAACCAAAGGGCCAATTTGTATCCAAGGGTCTAATTCTTAGTTTAGGGGCCTATTTAAGGGGCACATTGGTTACAAAGGGTCCGATTCATAACCAAGTGGCCTGCTCAACCAAAAAGCCGACTCGTAACCAAAGAACCGACTCGTAATCAAATTACCTACTTGTAACCAAGAAGCCAACTGCTAACCAGAGGGCCAACTCCAAACAAAGGGACGATTCGTAACCAAGGGCCCAATTCGAAACCAGAGGGACGATTCGTAATGATGGACCCGATCCGCAACGAAGGGTTGGACTCGTAAATAATATGCTAACTCGTAACTAAAGGAACAACTCACAACCTAGAGGCCAACTTCTATCCAACATGTACAGTCAAGAAAGGTAGAGTTAAGAGGAATTCTATGCCCTACGGAGCAGAGTGAGGACAGTTTTCAGCCATGGCCTCCGCACTAGATGACAGTGGCATCGATTCTTGTTGTCTGCTGCTGTGACATAGGAAGACACGACAGTGCAAGGTTCATTTGACTAATTTATTACGCCCGAAGGCGTCAAACCTAGTACAGTGCCATGCGACCATATGTGAGGTGAGAACAGGGGAACTTGTGTCACGCAGGACATACTGTCTAGCTATAACAAATTAACACCCACCAAAGTGTGGATGACGCATGAGAATAACATCTAGGTTATCATCTTCCAACAAATGTTTACAAGTGTCCACTAATGTGAGTCTGTGTGGTATTAAATCAGAGACAAGTGGACATTGCAGGCAATAACGGTCAAGGGTGTTGGCATTGGGTGGGTCACACAGCTTACAGGAGGAGAAATGAGGTGCGTTGCCTGCCCCAGCCACCTGCCACACAGGTCGGTAGCCCAGTCTGAGGTGGGCACACACCACGTTATTTCAACGAACCATAAGACCACTGCGATGATATCTATGGAGACAAGAGAGAAAGTGGTCATAATGTTGGATAGATGCACTGTGAGACCTCTCAGCATTTCTACGGTGGAGAATAGGGGAGCAGGCTGTTCTGCATATTATCTGCTTGTAACAAAAGGAGGAGGCATTAGTAGCATCCACAGCTGGCGGATCCAGTCCACAGGCAGTCCTTGCAAGGAGGTCAGTGTTGTTGTTGGCTGTGAAACCAATATGAGAGGGAATCCACAGAAAGTGCACCACCAGCGAACGATTGCGGGCAGTGGCCAATTGACGGAGTATCTGTGTAAAGAGGTTGATATGCAGGCCTGGGAGAGGAGAGGGCATGGAGGGCTGGCTATGAGTCACAGATGATCAAGCCATTGTTGTTCATCTGTATTAATAAAGTAACTGCATCCAGGAGTCCATGTAGTTCACAATACATAGAGCTCGAGGAGGTTGGCAGTCAACGGTCGAACCAGCCCCCTTGAGGTGGGTCCAGACTTGGGGAAAATACAGCGCCGCCAGCACTGTCATCCTCCTGCAGGGAGCCATCAGTGTAGATATGGTGGGTCGAAGGGAGGGAAGATGACAGCCTGGCAATGGTCTCCAAAGCTAGCTGTTTCTGAAACTGAGGCAGGTCAGTCTTGGAGGATGGAGTGTATGAGATAGCAGGCACAGGGGTCTGCCAAGGTGGAATGCCATAGTCCACCTCCTCAGTAAGCACCGGTACCTTGATGTTGAGCCATTGGACGTTTGAACAAACAGTATTAGCTAGTGTGCGGCCACCATTGCGAAGCAGAGGCCTTGGTGCAGGGGGATCAAGGGAAGGCCGAGTGATGTGAGAGTAGTGTGGAGAAAGGTGAGGATAATGCAGGCACTTAACGCTAGAGTATGTAACCATGGAGTATATTTTCTTAACAAGTGGTGGAAGGTTTAGTTCAAGTTGTATGTTAACAAATCTGGTTGAGCCAGGGCAGCCTGGGGTGAGTTTCATTACTGCGATTTGGGACTTCTCAAGAGGTTGCAAGGCTGTTCTGAAAAGTTGATAAAGAGCAGGGGAGAGATAATCAACAACTGATCAAATGAACACCATGTATACCCAGCAGCATAATTAGTGAGCCACTTGAGAGGTTTTAGGTGCTGCTGTAGCTGGGTCAGCAGATCCTGAACAATTGGATGCACGCATTATCTTGCAGGAATGGAGGGAGAAATCTGTACAGCCGCCCCCAGATAAAGGTACTGTGTGCACAGAGGGATAACACTATCCTTGACAGAGAATACAGGCAGTGTTCTTGCTGGACGGGAAGTGAAGATTCTACTCTTTTCTGGAGAGACAATGAGTCCGAATTTGGAAGCCGACTCGTGAAACAAGTGAAAGAAACGTTGCAGATCTGCAGGGGAATTTAAATGAATGCAGATGTCATCAGCGTAACAAGTAATTGTGGTTCCAGGGATATCAGGAAGGAGGGTGAGTAGATGATGTATGAGGATATTAAACAAAAAGGACTATGGACACCATCTTGTGGAGTACCAAGCTCGAAATCCTTAGCAGTGCTGGATGTGCCCTTAAAAAGAACACAAGAGGACCTCTTAGACAGATAACCACGTATCCATTGCAGCAGGTTTCCCCTAACTCCAAAATCCACTAGCTGGTCGAGGATGATGTCTAAGTTGCCGACATCAAATGCACTCTTTAAATCAATGAAGGCCACTACATTGGTGGAGGATAGAAGGGTGTATAGTTCCATGAGGCAGTGATGTGTCCCTCGCTGTGGTAAAAAGCCATACAGTCGAGGCGAGAGCTTGTCCTGCAATCTAAACAAGAGTCTTGTAAGGAGGATGCATTCCAGTACTTTACTGAAGCAGGGGGTGAGGGATACAGGTCGGAACTTATAAGTGCCAGGTTAGGCACAATTGTACTGTGGGTCCAGGCTTGTGGCACGTATCCCAGACGGATGCAAAGGTTGAACAGCTGGAGAAGGGGATTACCAGGAACTTTCAGGAGGACACAGAGGACAGAGAAAGTGATGCCATCATCACCTGGAGCAGTTACCCTACCCCTGGTGAGGGCCCGTCGCAATTCATCATCAGTTATAGCCACACCATCCTCATCGTCTGTCCTCAGTAAAGCGGCGGTGAGATGGAGCACACAAAAGTTTTTCTTGATGGAAAGCACGTCCTGTATGTGTGTGGGAAGGGCGCAAGCCTGTGACTCTGTAGACCAGGCAATTACAAGATCCTGTGCGTACAGTGCTGGACTGTGGTGGAGGTCACTAGGGGGCTTCTTCTTAACAACCTTGTTGATAAGGCGCCACATGGAATGAACGGTCGTTTGATGGTTGATGCTATCGGTAAGTTAATGCCACGAATCGGTATAAATGCAGTGCTGGAGAGCAACTAGATCATCCCTCGACAATTGATACCGATGGACACTCTCACGGCAAGGTCGTCTTTGAAAGACAAAACCGTCTTCCACCACCTTCCTCTCTGTCTGAGTGATGCAATTATCCAGTGTCCAGATGTGGGCATCATGATGGCGCGTAATGTGTGGCCTACTGATATAATGGGTGTAGGAGTCATGCGTGGAGCTGACAAATGATGAATACAACTTTTTGGGACAATGAAGGTCGAACGTGGGAAGAAGTTTGGTCATATAGGAGATGTATGTAGGGCGGTACTTGGGTTGCATTGCAATGCGAGTGCGTCTGTGTACAGAAGGTGTAGCAAGGAGGGAATAATGAAGGCTGAGGGCAATGTGATCAGAGAAGAGCGCAGGGATAGATGAACACCTGACCTGGGACACCACAAGGCCGGATGTAAGGACATGACCTAGTGTGCCTCCTCGAGAGTGTGTAGCCCCACCAGTGTCCCAGTGGTTGAGCTGATTATGACGAATATACTCAAGAAGTTTAGTCCTGTTACAGTTAACGGTAGCAGAAAGGTCCCCCAAAGCAGGGTGTTGGACATTATAATCCCCCATGTATATCATGCCACGGATGGTGGGAGCTGGGAGAACAGCTGTATTCAACCTGCCTGGTGCAGAGTACACGTTGCAATATCGAATTGTGCCGCTTCCAATGGTGACCTCAAGAAGCTGGAAGGTTGTCTTGTCATCTACAGAGCTTTGGAGGAAACGGTGCTGGATGGAGGAATGGACATACGTGATTAGTCCATTCCTAGCTCAATGGACGTAAGAAACATAACCACTGAGAGTGGGTGCCTCTACCCCAAGTAGCGCATGACTAACAAAGGATTCCTGAATGAAAATGATATCTGGGTGGCAACTGTATACATATGCTTTGAGTGCAGTAAGTTTAGACCAGTGAGTAACACCACAGGCGTTTCCAAGAAATGACATGCAGTTGTACCATGTTACCGAACTTTGCCATGACGTTTCCAAGAGACAGATGAGGAAGTGGTGGTGGCATGAGAAGTGCTATGCAGCACGCTAAGAGGGGAAGACTCCCTGCGGAGAGCACTCACTTGGCCAATGGGAGTGACAAAGGAGTCCAGCTTCTCCGTAAGAATGGTGACAGTCGTAATGATGACTTGTTATTCAACCAGTGAATTTAATGTTGTCTCAAGTGTGGCTTGCTTGCTAATGAGGCCATCAATGCGGGCTTCTATTACATCGAAATGTGCCGCAAGTGAGCTAATCAGAGTCCTGAGAGTGGCAACAGCATCGCGAAGTTCAGTGACTGTAGCTGAGTCCAAACCGACAATGGAGACAGGGGTAGCGGCAGTGCGGAGTGGTGGTGGTGTTGACGCTAGTGGAGCCCCACCCGTAGCAATGGGAGCAGAGTTAGCCTGGTGTCTAGTCCACCCATGCCAAACGTTAACCCCTTCTTGATGACATCAGGGACATTTCCAGTGCAAGGTATCTGGAGGTGGTGGGTTGGGTTGCATCAAGGCTGTATCAGAAGCAGGTGGAGGGGGTCAGTGAGGACACGTCCGAGAGTCGTGTTGGCCAGAGCACCATGCACACCGTTCTGGCGCAGAGCAATACCGGGAGATGTGACCAATGCCCCAGCATCGAAAGCACCACGGTTGCTCATCCTTCATCTTGCAAAACTCACAAGCTGGGAGGCAGGGAAGGAAGCTGAAGGTGAAAATTGGTGATGGCGAGTGAGGAAGGCTCCAGGTGACCACCAGACGGTTGATAGGAGTGCCATTTTGGTGGAAACGTCGGGCTGAGTAGATACCTGGCAGACCCTTGGCCAAGTTGGGATCAATGCAGACAGGATAATGTGTATGGAGGTAAGTAGGAAACTTGCGGGGCCTCTCAGTTGAGTCTTCAGTTTCCAAAGATAGAGATAGGAAATCTCCTTTAGTTACGCTATCTACAATGTCCCTGCGACGTCTGGGGATGTAGACAAAACGGGAAGTGATTGCAGATATCTTGACCTCCACTTGGGTGTGGTCAAGATGGAAAGCATGGTTGACCTCAGACAGCCATCGAAGTTTGATGTCCACAGTTGGGTTGTCTTTGAATAAAATTTTGATGTAGTCAGCTCTGGGCGCAAATGCCAGAGGCTTAGAGGCAGGAAGCAACGGCAAAACTTGGGGGGATTGAACAAGCTGTGGGAGGCGAGAAGTTTTGGATCTAAGGGCAGTTGCCCTCTGCAGAGGATCAGAAGTCTCCTGCCACTTGGAGGATTTGGTAGCATGGGATGAAGGCTCACTGTTGCTCTCCAAGGGGTTACGCACGGGGCACTTGGCAGAGGAAGATGCCTGGCTGACGAGGTGAGGTGTGGCAGGTACAGATAGTGCTGGTTCTGTAGCTACTTCCCCAGCTAGAGAGACATTGTTACTACTTGGTGGTAGCCGTGGCCAATCACTGAGTCATTTTATCCTCGTCACTAAGCACCAGGTCAGCTTCAAGGTCCTCGAGGGTGGCATGGCCCGAGTACTCCATGCTGCACACCTAGGTGTCAGGACTACATTATAATTACAAATCATAATAGATAGATAGATAAATAGATAGATAGACAGCCCTCGGCAAGCCTGGGAAAAGGAAATGAGGTTGCAAGTTACACTGAGGAAAGCTGATGACAGCGGCCAGTAAGGAGATGATGCAGTTAGCTGTCAGCAGTCCTCTCATGAACAAAGACCTGGTGACCACATGCACATATACACACATACTCACACACAGGCTTCTTAAAACTTTCCATCCACGAGGAACACACGTGATACGTCTCCTGTTTCACCAGAATTTAGGAAAGAAAGCTTAGAAGGAGACAGGCCTCAGAGGAGACAGGTCACGGGGAGAAGGGCTTGGCAATTTGAGAGAGAGAGACAAATAGCGAGACAGGGAGGTAGCTACCTGGGACTTATACTTCGTTCCGTGTGAGAGACTTGTTAATATTTCCAAGACAAATAAAAATAGTCCCATACTATTCTTTACCTCTCCTGTCACTACATGACAAATGGGAAGCTACTCCAAGATATAAAAACCGCTAGTCCATAAATCTAAAATATATATATAACTCAACCACAGAGGAACCTACACAGTCTTTTATGACACAAAGTCATTTATGACATTTGGTGGCAGCAAACGTATACGAACCTCGTCTACGAATCAACATTGAATTCCTACAAAATATCAAGATTGAAAACAAAAAGAATATCTCTCTCTCAACCAACAACACAACCAGCTCCTGACAGTATTCTCTCCAACCAGCCCCCTCCGTCTCCCAGATCATCATGTTGATGCAGAGGTGAAGGGATCACAGGACGCCTTGCAAGTAGTCTAACAAAACATTGATACGATCTTGCAATTTCTACGACGAACCAGCGAATATACGGACATCGTCTCCGAATTAAAAGCAAATTTCTACAAAAGCAGGCGATACTCTACAAGATTAGCTTCAGTCTACAGTGAATCCCGACAAAATACAGCCTACAATGTAAATAGTCTACAAGTCTACGAAACAACTCTATAATCTTCACGTAACTTCAAGCAGCAACAAGAAGAATATAAAACAAAGCAAGTAAAGAAGAGGAAACACCGAAGCAACAAGCACACAAGCCCCCACCACTCTCTCCCGCTTACGCCTGACCCAGAGGTCAAGACACGCAGCAAAACACCAAGTCCATATTCACAACTCGTCTTACTCACCCGTCTTCACTCAAGTTACTCATCGCTACTCATTCACTCACCACAGCTACCAGTGTGGGAAGCCGACGTCACCATGTGCTGAGATGACATCACAACGCGAGTCTGCCATGCCAAGCAACGTGTGACTGACACCAAGCACTTCTCACCCACTACTCATTACTCATTATTCACATAGCTCCTACTCATACTCATTTATTTTCACAGTTAAGTTGGAAATTCGACGTTCTATGCTGAGGTTTGCCTGGGACAGCCGTTAGCCACCATGGTATTTCCTGAGTAATATCGTCCATCAACACACCACTAGAATTATCAAGAAATCTTCAATCAAACCTGTACTTTTTCTTCCGAGATCGACTTGTATCGACACACCTCTACGATCTGTATCAAGTGGGTAAAATTATACTTGCTCATTTCTTCTCAGTGCTAAAATTAGCTATATTCAACATATTTACTCATTTATTTTGCTAGGACATAAATAAACGAGAGGCGTAATTCATAACACCATATCTTAATGACAGGAATATTTTCGCCACCACCCACGTTAATACCAGATGACACGCAAATTGCCACATCAGACTCACAATTAAGAGGCAGCCCACCCCTTGTACAAACCTCACCACACACTAAAGATAAAGAAACAAATACGGGAGTTTCAGATGATAAGTGGGAAACCCCCTCAGACATAGAGAGTGTCGACTTTGCCGCTGCCTTGCATACGTATGTCAATATACTTAACAGGGTTCACCGGTCCGGTCATAAATATTCCACCATTCCCTCACACAACGATAAACATGTACAAGTTGAATTAACAGGGAAATCATTAAAAATGGATCAAGAAACAAATACCACTGATCGAACAACCACACCTCAGGTATTTGTGTATCACGAGGATAAAACTGCCCCAAAATTCTCTGGCACAGACAAAGATCGCATTGATGTCATTTCATTAGTCAGTCAATGCGAACAAATGTTCATCAAGCGCCACATACTAGATGAACAAGAGAAAATTGCTATTTTTTCATCTTGCATAAGCCAGGAAAGATGTCCAGCAAGCAATTTATTGCGCTCAGATAAGCTCAATCGCGCTAGGACATATGAATTTAAAACTGAATTTCTGAAGAAATTTTCTGGAGGTATGAACTTCTTGCCAGGTATAATTCCAGAATTACATAAAATTGTAGATCTTGTAAGGGAGCACACTACAAACCATGTGCTCAGTGAAATAACTGCTGATGTCTCCACAATCAAGAGAACCTTGTTAGCTACTCTGGAGAATTCTAATTGGATAACAGATGATGGAAAGATGTCCCCAGACCTCGTCGTGGACATCATTGGTTATGTAGCTGCCTTGTGTAAATTACCTGATAGGACCCTTAAGATCGCCAAGACGATCGCGTACACCCCAGGAATGTGCTTGCTAGACTTAATGAACGAGGTAGAGATGCAGTGCAGTAAAGCAGGTGTGGTCGACACACATGCACATTCTGGTAGAATCAGGGTACCTGAGACAGTATCAGCTGTGAAAATATCTACACCGACCCCAAACAGAGAACAAAATCGATCGCGACCAGAAATGAGGCAGCCCAAACAAACAAAGATGCCTAGAAATCGTTCCCAGACGCCTTCCTACAGGCAGTTTCATAAGTTTTCGGGCAGCCCTAGCAGGTCTCGCGCCATAAACAACACTTCTTATGGGAAATCACCTCGTAGGTCACAGTCAAGGGATAGGTCCATTCTATGTCATTATTGTGCAAAACCAGGACACACAAGGTATGATTGCTTTTTCAAGGCAAAAGAGGATAAACAAAAGACACAAGGATTTGGTCCTTACTGTAGGCATCATAGATACCAAGGGCACTGGACTAGTGATTGCAAAACAGTAGAAAAAATTGTGTCTATGTTCAAATCGGGGGAAGACCAAGTCATGACAAAAAACGAACAAACGTAAAGAAGAACAAGACTAAACTTCACATAGGAGGCATGTTGGGAAATGAGTGTATCTTGATACCAGCTGTATGTGAGGATCAAAACGTTTCCTTATTTTTAGATACAGGCTCTCCAGTGAACTTAATAACACATGAAGAACTAAATAGAATTCTTAAAAATAAAAAGAAAGTAACTTTTCTGGATGAAGCTGATTTAGATTTATACACAGTAGATGGACATGAGATTACAGTGAAAGGTATGATAAGATTAAATCTCAGTTTCACAGAAACTACAAGACCATTCTCTGCATTTTTCTATATCGTTGAAAACTTAGCAATTAAAGCTCATATGTTACTGGGCTTAAGATCCATGAGAGCTGAGAACATAACTATACTCCCACAAATGAATGGAATAGACTTTGATAATGAATTCATAGAGGAAATAACTTCAGAGCCCTCACCAATTGGTAGAAGAGAGCCAAAAAGAATTGGTAATATTAAAGGTTTAAACAAACATACACAAACAAATGAGTGTATAGATCCACTTACACCAGCAACCCCATCCTCCAGAATTAGTGACCCAGATAACTACTGATTTATCAATTTTTCCAGCCCATCTCACTAATGATTTAGTTATACCACCTAATTCATACATGAAGGTTACCATAAAGAGCAAATTACGGAATAGTACTGTTCTTGTCTTAGAAGAATTATGTAAAGTAAAGGGATTGTCAGTAGAAAACGCATTATGTCATACGAACAACGAAGGGCTAACTCAGATATTCCTAATTAATCACATGAATGGGGAAGTTCAGTTGAAAAAGGGAACTTGCATAGTTAATATTGAAAAATGTTCCGCCCCTGTGAAGGAAATAGTTATAGCTGGAGTAACAAGTGAGATAAAATATACGGATAGAGAAAGAATAAAAGAGAATTTAATTCACTCAGGTGAATTTGACGAAGAAAATGATTTGTTAACCCTGCTGGAAACACACAGGGACACGGTAGCAATGCCCGGAGAACAATTAGGGTGTACTAACTTGATTAATCACATGATTAATGTGCACCCAGAAACACCACCAATTTTCGTACCAGCTTACCGCATACCACACTCCCAACGTACACTTGCAAATCAGTATGTCGATGAAATGTTAAAGCTTGAAATTATTGAGCCTTCAGTTTCCCCGTGGAACGCCCCCCTATTCTTCGTGCCCAAACGAAATGGAGAAATGCGTGCGGTAGTAGATTACCGTAAACTAAATAATCACACAATACCAGACAGATTTCCCATGCCATTGCTAAGCGATGTTCTACGGAATATTGGTCCTGAGAATAATATATTCTCGACCATCGATCTCCTAAACGGCTACTATCAGATTCCGGTATCTCAGGAGTCACGTAAATACACTGCCTTTTCAACAAACAGAGGCCATTATCATTATACAAGAATGCCAATGGGACTGAGGACAGCCCCAGACACATTCCAGCGTCTTATGAATTACTTATTGTCCGGAATTTTAGGACAAGGAATATTTGTTTATCTTGACGATATTATTATCGCAACGAAGAATATTAAGGATCATCTCAGGAAATTAGACTTACTCTTACAAAAGCTTAGTGATGCTGGATTAAAAATTAAACTTTCTAAATGCAAATTTTGCTTTAAGGAAATAAATTTCTTAGGCCACAAATTAAGTTCTGATGGTATTCACACCAATGATGACAAAATACAGGCAGTGAGAGATTTTCCTGAACCCACTACGACTAACGAAGTTAGACAATTTTTAGGTCTGGCTGGGTACTATAGGTCATTCGTACCACAGTTCTCTCATATAGCCTTCCCTCTATTCCAACTACTCAAAAAAGATGCTGTATTCCAATGGGAAGAAGAACAAAAAAGGACATTTAACAATCTAAAAATTAAACTAACAAATGCACCTTGTTTAGCATATCCGGATTACACACAATCGTTTCTTATTTGTACAGACGCATCAGTTAAAGGATTAGGGGCTGTACTGATGCAGGAAGATAAAAGAGGAAAGAATCAACCGATTGCATTTGCCAGCAGACAAACAAGAGGTGCGGAGAAAAATTATTGCACTACAGACTTAGAGGCACTTGCAGTGGTTTTTGCATTACAAAAGTTTCGAGATTTGGTATATGGTTACGAAATCCACTTATTCACCGACCATAAACCACTGGTGGGTATGTTTAAAGAAAAACTCCTTTCTGGGAGGAGAGCAAGATGGAAATGTACAGTTGAAAACTACAATGTACAAATTCATTATATACAAGGTAAAATGAACATAGTAGCTGACGCATTATCTAGGAACCCGAACACAATTCAGGTCGCGGCGTTAGATCTCAAAGGAAATATCCCAAACCACGAGGATATCACAAAGGCACAAAGACTTGACCCAATATGGTCTAAAGTAATAAACAAGTTAGAAAGTGGAGATGACATACAATTACCCAAACTGCATGTCCCACTTGAACAATTCACAATGGTCAATAATACGTTATACAAAATTAACTCTAAACAACCAAAACGCCAAAGAAATACTAACCAGTTGGTAGTACCTAATGACATGATACCCCAAGTATTACGATTGATACACGACAGCCCACATGCAGGACATCCTGGAAAGGATAAGACATTCAACCAAGCCCAGCTATTATATTACTGGCCTTCATTACGAAAAGATATAAACAATCATATAGACAGATGCGAATCATGTGCGAAACACAAAGGATGCCCAATCACACTTGCACCGATGGGTAATTACCCTGTACCACATCAACCATGGGACGTTGTCGCTGTTGATTTACTCAAGATGCCATTATCATACAATAATAACCTATACTTATTCGTAGCAACGGATCATTTTTCCCGTTATGTCATTTTAGCTCCAATTAAAGATAAGACAGCAGAGACAGTAGCAAAGGCAATAACAGATAATGTAATATGTCGCTTTACTACCCCAAAGGTATTAATAAGTGATAATGGAGGAGAATTTAATTCTGAGATCTTACAAGAAATATGTAAACAATACAACATCAAAAAGGTTAACGTTTTGGCCTATCACCCAGCATCAAATGGGTTGGTAGAGAGACAAAATAAAAAGGTATTAGAAGTGCTACGACACATTCTCAGTGAAAATTATGCAAGCTGGGATGATTGGATTCCCAGAGTAGAGGCCTCAATTAATGGGTCTATAAATAAATCCATCGGTGACACACCACATTTCATTATATATGGCACAGATAAAAAATTACCATATGAGCTCCTACAAGGTGACAGCATGCCTATATACAATTACGATGATTACGCTAAACTCCGTTTACGTGAATTCCAGGACATTCACAAAAGAGTCAAAAAACAATTAACGATTGTCCAAGGAAGAAATGACGGAGGCATTTAACAAGAAGGCAAAAGATTCACGTATCAGCTTAGGAGACATTGTTTACGGAGTCATTCATACGAGAGACAATAAATTATCCTCAAAATTTGAGTGCCCATACAGAGTAATTAACATAAAAGCAAACAAAGTTTTAATTAAGTCACTTTCAAGTGGCGAGGAGAAACAAGTTCATATTGACCACTTAAAAAGAGTTTCAAGGGAATTATCACATAATTATTCAGCCTCGGATACAACCGAAAAGGTGAACGTACCTCAAGAAACCAAGCAAGAACACAACAATGATTACAAAAAGAAATTAAGGTCATATACCAAACAATCGAACATAGGTGCAACTATTCCAATAAAATCTACAGTACATCATTTACGAGCATTAAATATCGATTTAAACTCCTTCTATAAATGAAATAACAATCACCCGTAACGCACATCATCACTATCATCGACCACCGCATTATAGGAAATTAATAGATTTTTTTTTTTCGGTAGGTTACGATGAAGGGACTTATGCTATGGATTCTCCTCTACATAGTAAGAGGATATGCTCACCTAGACCCCAAACATATAGTACGACAAGGATGCCTCATAGCTCAAACGGCCACGACTACAATCGTTAAGGACGTCATGAGTACTGAAATAAGTCTAGATTACTTGTATGACTTACCTACTTATCTAGAAAGACTTGCGACGCCGATGCGAACTCTGGACTTCATGATAGGAAATTATGTTTCACAAGCACATAACACCAAGGAAGTGAATGAAATGGTGAAGTTAGCGAAATGGAAACTAGAACAGGCGAAGTCAACTATGCTCGTCATGATCCAAGATCTCCCATCTTATGGAACGGAGGTACTGAGCGACAGGAACAACATCACACGTACTCGCCAAAAGCGCGGTTTGTTCGACCTGGGCGGCGCAGTTCTTGGGAACATCTTTGGATTAGCTACAGAGGATGACCTTAAAGAAATAAACAACAAATTTAATAAGATAGCTCAGGTACTAACATACCAAGATAAATTCATCACAGGACAGAACTCAGCAATGAAGACAATTGTGAAAAATCTGAAACAAGCAGAAAACGTAGCTCTCGAGAGTGTAGATAAAATAAATGTATTAGAGGGTAACGTTACTCTTTTCCAGCACTTCTCCATCATCACAGAACATATTGACACGATTCTACTACAATTAGAGAACACTAGAGATCGTTTCAGGGCATTTATGCAAGGAATTTCGAATGCTGGTGATGGCAAGATCACAAATGACTTACTCCCAGTTCATGAGCTACGTCAGATAGTTAGTCAAGGCATACATAAACATAAATTGAAGCCGTTGTTCCGCAGTAGGGAATTTATGCAATATTACCCGTATTTAGAAGCAACACTAACACCAACATCAGTGGTAGTTCATGTACCATTCATCACTGAAGACTTGTTCACAGTATACCAAATACACCCCTTCCCCTATAAAAATAACAACACTTTGGTCATCATCAACATCAACACAGACACCGAACTCATCATGGTCTCCAAGAGACGGGACACTGTCACTTTCGCAAGTGAGTCAACGATTGAACGAAAGTGCCGCACATCCTTACATGCTGTTCATCTTTGTCCTGCGTACATTTTCACGTTTCAGCCTACTGATACAGTCCCTTGTGAAATGGCTATCATCAGAAATGACAATATTCATCATCATTGCAACTTCACTTTTGCTCCAGATAAACTTGTACACCATCAACGCATTGGACACTCACAGTTTTTTTATTTCCCTCATAACACATCAGTTTACATAGTCTGTCCAGATATACCACCATCTCATACATCAGCATCAGGATTATACATAGCACCAGACTACTGTGCGGTATTTACACCAGCCTTGTCTACTTTATCCACCATCAATCACTACGCCATTCTCAATCATACACACAAACATTTCCACCCACTGCCCGATATGAACTTAAACACGAGCACAAGTATTAAGCTGACTTCACCTAAGTTTGAAACTATGCAGCTGATCAATGGAACAATGAAGCCCTGGGAAGATTTGAGTTTGAGTATGTTCAACCCATACTATGTGTATAGCCAAGCATCTACTGTCTTAATAATCGTCTGCATTGTAGTTGCAGTACTGCTGTCCGCAATGTACAGAATGCATGCAAGAGTTGCTAATTTGGAGTCATTATTTAGTGGGGGTAGAGTTAACATCACAGTTAACCACCCTGAATGAAGTGTATATATTTTGTATATAGTATTAATTATATATATATATATATATATATATATATATATATATATATATATATATATATATATATATATATATATATATATATATATATATATATATATATATATATATATACAAGAAGAATGACCCCACATATGGCAGACCAGTACCATTATCTTTAAATGAAATATTAATAACTCTTACCATAATCTTCATTTTAAACTATTTTTTATTCTTGCATGTATGCATTTCACTATAATACCCCAAGTACATACAGTTAAATAATTTACTTTAATGCATTTATTCAAATATGTATACAACTTGTTTAAAATGTAATATTACTGAATAATCACAATTTACTATGAATAATATATGTATACAATATTCATACAATTATGTTACTTTTACAATATTATGTATTTCACTTAATTAGCTTATAAGTTCATTATAATGTATATATAATATGTATTAATATATTAGAACTATTAGCTGTCGATGGTACGCCATTTTCGCGCGGCCGAGCAGATGTCAGGACTACATTATAATTACAAATCATAATAGATAGATAGATAAATAGATAGATAGACAGCCCTCGGCGAGCCTGGGAAAAGGAAATGAGGTTGCAAGTTACACTGAGGAATGCTGACGACAGCAGCCAGTAAGGAGATGATGCAGTTAGCTGTCAGCAGTCCTCTCGTGAACAAAGACCTGGTGACTACACGCACATATACACACATACTCACACACAGGCTTCTTAAAACTTTCCATCCACGAGGAACACACGTGATACGTCTCCTGTTTCACCAGAATTTAGGAAAGAAAGCTTAGAAGGAGACAGGCCTCAGAGGAGACAGGTCACGGGGAGAAGGGTTTGGCAATTTGAGAGAGAGAGAGACAGATAGCGAGACAGGGAGGTAGCTACCTGGGACTTATACTTCGTTCCGTGTGAGAGACTTGTTAATATTTCCAAGACAAATAAAAATAGTCCCATACTATTCTTTACCTCTCCTGTCACTACATGACAAATGGGAAGCTACTCCAAGATATAAAAACCGCTCGTCCATAAATCTAATATATATATATAACTCATCCACAAAGGAACCTACACAGTCTTTTATGACACAAAGTCATTTATGACTTTGTGTCATAAAAGACTGTGTGCGAGGAGTGTCATAAAAGACTGTGTGCGAGGAGTGAGCTTCACCAGCACGACAGACCAGACCAATGGTAACAGGGGAAATGGAGTGACTCATCCATGACGTCATACAGGTCGTACTGCGCATGCGCAGAAACAAGAAAACCCGACCAGGGGGACCCCGTCTGCTGAACTGAATTTCCCCCAAACTACAGGCTTAGTCCAAACACCAGAAAAACACAACCAACGGTGAAGTTAGCACTAGACGTTTATGTTGCTCCCTGCAACTACAGAAGGGTGCTGGAAGGCAAAGACCAGGAATATGAGCAGCACACAGCAATGATTTGTTTATGTCCGGCCCTCTGGTGGCGAAATCCCCACAGCGCAAGGTGGTCAAAAATGTAAACAAACCAGTCGCGGTAGCCACTGTGCCGTCCTTATACATAAAGCATGTTTCCTGTATATGTTGAAAAAAAAAAAAAAAACGCTGTATCCAGCAAGGACTGAGGCTTGATTTGTTCCCCACAGACGATAGAAGGTGCGTATATAAGACTGAAATTGTACGATTTTTCTGAAATGGACAAGTAAATATGTATTATGCTTATACTGTTCTTCTGCAGACGAGACCCTTAATAATCAGATACATTTATTTTTTAAGGTAAGGGTATGATATTCAGCCATGTATTTTTAATTTCATGAATAGGAGCAATCTTTTAAATAACTGAACTTTGTACATACATGACGTGCATAAATGTTTCTAGTATCTGCCCTGTGTTCACACATGTAGAGTATGTGTCCTGCAAAAGTACTTTCTGTATCTGTTCTGTTATACGCCTTCACACATATAATGCAGGAAAGCTTTCGGTGTGGTCACATGTTTCTGTTAATATGGCTTGTACTGCAAGAAAGTTCTAAACAAGTGTTATGTGTTCGAGCATGTTGACCTATTGCAAGAAAGTTATTAATATGCGTTATGTGTTAGAGTATTTCTTGGTAGCAGGCTTTTTGTATCATGTTGTCACAACATGAATTGCAACGAAGGTTTTGATACTCTCTTGTGTTATGTCCTGGCGTGTCTACTGTGCTAAAGCATGTGCTGTAGAAGAACTTGTGCCATTTGTTCTGGTGTGATTGGATGTGTTGGAAACTGTAATGCATTAATATTTTGTTAAAGACTTTCACAGAAACTTGTATTTCTGCATGTGTTTGTCCAATTTGATCAAGTAGCCTATATGACCTTTAAATGCATTACCCATATTGAAGGTTACTTGCTTGTCACTGGTTTTCCTTCAGTGCATGAACCAGTGAGTATAATAAATACAACTATACGCGTATTTACTATAGTTTGGGTTTGGAAACTATTATGAATGCAGTTGTACTTAAGATGGAATGTGTGTGTGTGTGTGTGTGTGTGTGTGTGTGTGTGTGTGTGTGTGTGTGTGTGTGTGTGTGTGTGTGACTACTATAATCTGTTATGAAAGTGATGTTATTTATAGCAACTAAAATTTTATGCCAATGAAAATTTTTTATATCGTTTAGCAATAGTAAGCCTTATATATCTTTTTCTCTTTACCAAGCCACGAAATGTAATCATCATCATCATTATCATCATCATCCGGACCTCCTTTCCCACCCAAGGGCAGGGTGAGGAGTAGCAATGTCCAGACAGCACAAACTTTCCCAATCCAAATAGACCACTCTTCCATTCACTCATCATTCAAGCCCCCGGAATCCTGGCTCTACCGGATACGCCGAAAACATTCACCACATTCTGCCGCATCACACAAAAGTATCTGATTGAGTCAATCTGGACGCTGCCATGCTCACAAGGAGTGCCAAAATCCCTGATCATGCACTTCTCCTCATAACATTCATCCAGCCAGCTCGATCTCTTGTCAGTTCCCTAGCCTCACGGACTTCCAAACCTCCCTTCCTCCAGCTCTCATCCACCATGTCTCCCCACCTTCTCCTTGGCCTACCTCGCCTCCTCCCTCCTTCAAATTCTCTCAGGTATATCTTTTTCACCACTCTATTGTTATCCATTCTTTCCACATGACCATACCATCTCAGTGTTAGGACTCCATCTTATATTTACAAATCATAAAGAAGAGTATGGGACTATTTTTATTTGTCTTGGAAATATTAACAAGTCTCTGTGTGAGAGACTTGTTAATATTTCCAAGACAAATAAAAATAGTCCCATACTATTCTTTATCTCTCCTTTGTCATTGCATGACAAATGGGAACTCAAGATTATCAACGTACTAACAACTCAAGTATAACAACCGCTCGTCCATAAGTCTAATATATATAACTTCTCTACAAGTAAATACAAAGTCCTTTTATGACATTTGGTAGCAGCGAAAAGAACACACCTCGTCTTCGAATCAACAGTGAATTTCTACAAAAGCAGGCGACACTCTACAAGATTAACTTCAGTTCTACAGTGAACGAACTATACTACAACCATCTACAATCAACTACAAGTAACAACTCTACGAGTCGTCTGTATAATCTTCTACACGCACCTACAAGTAGCGGCAGTCTTCATCCTGCAACGAGTAAATCACAAGAAAAAAAAAAGGACCAAGAATACATCAAGTTAGAAAATACAAAACAAACGAAGAGTGAGACACGACTCATAACTCATAACCACCAGACCTCACCCTCCTCTCTCTGCTACATCCACCCAACCTTCACCGCTGACGCAGGAGTGAAGAGGTCAAGACGACGAAGCTAATACCAAGTCCATATTCACAACTCATCTTACTCACTCATCTTCACTCAAGTTACTCATCGCTACTCATTCACTCACCACAGCTACCAGTGTGGGAAGTCGACGTCATCATGCGTGCTTGCTGAAAAGACGCCACGTCAGTCAACTCACCACCCACACCATCACTAACACCATTCCCACCACGGTAAAAATTAGTGAGTTACATAGTTACTTCATTTATACATTACACAGTGATAGACAATAAGCTTCTGCACAAACATATAAAACGTGCTGTATAGTTACAGCTTAAATACATATACCTACTTCAATTATCTTCATAATTCATTCATTAAATACTTGCACCAACAATAAATATTCTACATTGTATATATTCATTCATTTATTATAACATTTATTTACTACCAACGAGTGTTACCATTTATACCTACATAAAATACGTGTTGCATACATACAGCTATACATTATTACATCTACAAAGTGATAAAGAAAATATACCATCACAGTTACTCAGTGAGCGATTAAAAGAACTGTATTAAACATTTATTAATTAAAGCTACCTAGTGGAACATATAAATTAAGTTACAAGGTAAACTAGAAAAAAAAAATGGCCAACACAAATGACGATAACAAGAGTGAACATCTTCAACACAATCGTGAAGACAATGATTTCCACACAGTGCTGACACACATATTACCCACGATAGGTACAAGTGAACAACAAGTCAGTGTATATAGTTAATACTGTATATAGTGTATATATATTTTGTATATAAAATAACAAAATATGGGACTATATAATATCATTTTCAATAACCTTAAAAAAGGGTCCCTAGGAAATTAACCAGCAATTATGCAACTATGAACAACATAGAAAAAGCGTACACAAGCGAAGAAAAACAAACTATAGAAAATCAATACATACAAAAAAAAAAAAAAAAGAAAAAAAGAAAAAGAAAGAAAGAAAAAGTAAGAAAGAAAAAAGAGAGAAATAGAGTAAGATCACATAACAAACAAATGAAAATAAGTGTACATGTTACTACATATGCCAAAATACCACATAAACTACAAACAAAAAAGCAAATTGTTGTCTCCACAAGCAAGTGGCATGGCACATCATCACTATCATCGACCGCAGCATGACCGGATTCATATGTCAGGACTGCAATTATTACAATTATGTAACGACAAACGATTGCATTATGTTACACTTGCTACAATTATGTAACAACAAACGATATGTAACAATTATGTAACTCCATATTATAATTATGTAACGACAAACGATTGCATTATGTTACACTTGCTACAATTATGTAACTACAAACGATATGTAACAATTATGTAACGACAAACGATTGCATTATGTTACACTTGCTACAATTATGTAACAACAAACAATATGTACCATTTATGTAACAGTTGCATTAACAAGATGTAACTTTTATGTAACTTTAACTACAATTATGTAACTACAGACGATATGTAACAATTATGTAACGACAAACGATTGCATTATGTTACACTTTGCCAATTATGTAACAGTTGCATTAACAAGATGTAACTTTTATGTAACTTTAACTACAATTATAAGGCCAAAACACTTATGTAACAGTTGCATTAACAAAATGTAACTACAATTATAAGGCCAACACAATTATGCATTACCACAATATTTTGTAACAATTCATAAAATATTACAATTATGTATTACCACAATATTACTACAATATTATGTAAAGTCATACCATTATACCACAATTCTGTATTACCAGATTCATCTTACAAGTTAGGTGAAATATTAGACATTACTAAAGGGATAACTCAATATGTAATGTGTAACCTAGCAGTATTGCCATTGCACAATTATATGCGTACGTCTGTTGTACATGCACGTCTTACAAAGTGTCATACAACAACCACTGCATTTATTCAAATATGTATACAACTTGTTTAAAATGTAATAATATTGAATCATTGCAATTTACTATGAATATTATATGTATACAATATTATAATCAATATTATGTACTAATAGATTAGCATATGTCAATGATAATTGCTGTCGGAGGACCTCCAGCTGCGTGTCCCGAGCATATGTTAGGACTCCATATTATATTTACAAATCATAATAGATAGATAGATAAATAGACAGATAGACAGCTCTATGCGAGCCTGGGAATGGGAAATGATCTTGCAAGTTACACTGAGGAAGAGCTGACGACAGATTACGAAGTAGCCAGTCAGGAGATGATGCAGTTAGTTTGTCAGCGATACACCAGGTGAACAAGCCTAGTGACCATACACACACATACACACATACTCACACACAGGCTTCTAGAACTTTCCAACCACAGTGGACACACGTGACACAACCCCTGCTACACCAGAATTTAGGAAAGAGAGCTCAGAAGGAGAGAGGCCATAGAAGAGGCAGGGAATGGGAAGAAAGGCTTAGCAACTTGGGAGAGAGAGAGAGAGAGAGATAGGGAGATAGCTAGCGGGACTCTACTTTATACTTCACTCTGTGTGAGAGACTTGTTAATATTTCCAAGACAAATAAAAATAGTCCCATACTATTCTTTATCTCTCCTTTGTCATTGCATGACAAATGGGAACTCAAGATTATCAACGTACTAACAACTCAAGTATAACAACCGCTCGTCCACAAGTCTAATATATATAACTTCTCTACAAGTAACTACAAAGTCTTTTTATGACATCAGGACACTCTTCGATTTTTTTTTTTTATGTGCTCGACTCTGGGCATGGACTTCACAGCCTGCTCCCAAGGCGCAGTAGTCCTCCTACATATCATACATCTCCACATGTCACCACTTCGGCGCTAACACCCACCGTCCATATTGAATACATGTTAAGACTGTGTCATAAAGGACTGGTGTATTGGGATTAGCGGGGATATTTTTACGACATATCGGCGGGTATTTTGGTAGATCGATAAAGTCTGCTTTACATGAAAGTAAAATCCTTAAACTGTTCCCTGCCCCAGCAGGGATTTGAACCTGGGTCCGATAGGACCGCAGGCCACCTCTTTACCGATTGAGCCACCGCCTCCCCACTCCACACCTTTCACGAATCACATTATTTCATATCCTATCCACCCTCTGTACTCCACATACAGTCCTCAGCAGTCCCATCTCCACTGCTTTTACTCTTTACTTTCCATTTTCATGCCACACCATAGTCTCACAACCATATTTTAAAGTTGGCACTAACACTCCCTCATGTAAGCCTCAGCAGCTGAAACACTCAAGCCTGTTTCTTATCAAGGCCTTCATTGCACCAGCTACTTTTTTTCCTTGTGTCACTCGGCTTTCAACTTCTTTTGCACATTTTCCTCTATTTTCTATCACTGTACCCAAGTACTTGAACTCTCTCACCAATTCCAGTCTCTCTCCATTCACTGTGACAACACACTGGGAGTCGCCTTCTCTCTCAGTAACCATCAATTTACTCTTCTCTATATTTACTCTCAAAACATGACCTCACAGACATCAGCAAAACTCAGCACTAGCCTACCAAGTTCTTGTCCGGTACTTGCAAGCAGTACTGCATCACCAGCATACAACAAATCTGAGATATTCCATCCATCACCATTCACCACCAACGCCATCCCTCTCTCCATTGCTCGTGGTTTTACTTCTCTCATCATCCCATCCATATATATATTGAACAACCAAGGGGACATCACACAACCTTGTCGCACACCCACACCGATTGTGAACCACTCACTTAGATGCCCATTAACCCTAAATCATTCTTCGCTATCATCATAAAAACTCTTGACAGCACATAGCAGCTTACCATCTACACCATACATGCGCAAAGCTTTCCACAATGCCTCTCTGTCTACTTTGTTGTATGCTTTGTCCAGATCCATGAATGCCATAAACACCTTACGGTCCTTCTCACAAGCCTTCTCTGCTATCTGTCTCACTGCAAATACTTTATCCACACATCCTCTGCCACTCCTAAAGCCACCCTATTCATCACTCACTAGGACTTCTGATATCTCTTTTACTTTCTCTACAAAAATTCTTCCATATACCTTCCCTACCACACTCAATAAACTTATGCCACGATAATTCTTGCACTCACTTAGCTCACCTTTATTTTTGTACAGGGGTACAATAACAGCCTTTTTCCACTCTGCAGGCACAGTTTCACTCATTCATGCCTTCTTACATATCTCCAACAAACACTTCATTTCACTCTCTCCACTACACTTAAGCATCTCTGCATAGACATCATCAACCCTAGCTGCTTTCCCATTTTTCAGCCGTTTCACAGTGCTCTTCACCTGTGCGAGTGTCACGTCTCCTGGCACTCATTCCTTCTCTGGCACTCATTCCTTCTCTGCACACCCCCAAAACCAATCACGTTTACAGCTGCTCTGCTCTCTCAATTCCCATTCATCAGGCTTTCAAAATATTCTTTCCATCTGGTCCTTACTTCATCTCCATGGGTTAGTAACCTACCACCTGCATCCTTCAGACCATCACATTTCTTTCTGCTTTCACTTCTACATATCCGCACCTCTTTCCAAAATAACTTCCTATTTTCAGGGTAGTTTGTATTCATTTTTTTTCCCAGATCATCGTTATCTCCTTCTTTTTCCTCTTCAGTAGTCTCTTTACGTGCTTCTTGGTTTCGATATACTTAGTTCTTATTTCAACTGAACCCATATCCTGTAACCACTTTAGCCACTTCTTTCTCTTTTCCTCCACCACTCTCTTAACCTCCTCATCCCACCATGACGTACCCTTCTTTTTTGTTGATACTCTTGCCACACCACACACCACTTTAGCATTCCTAACTAAGGAATCCCTATATGCATTCCACAGGCTGTCCAGATCCAATTCATTCCAGTTCACTGATTCTAACTCGTCCTCTGCTTTGGTCCTGTAATCATCCACCATTTCTTTGATCCTCAGCTTCTCAACTTTCAGTCTTTCTCCATGACTGCTCCTCTCTCTCTTGATCCACCTCACTCCTCTCAGCTTGACCTTGCATACCACGATCATATGATCTGACAGACCTCCACATCGTCCTCTCACAGTCCTCGTATCAGCAACCATTCCCATCATCGACCTCTCTTCGAGCATGTAATCAGTCAGGCTTCTTTCAACACAATCCCCTTTTCCTCTATACCATGTATATTTATGTGCATCTTTGTGTTTGAAGTACGAATTACAAATGCACAACCTCCTCTCCTGACACATATCCTTTAGTCGATTCCCACTATCATTTTCTCCTGGTACTCCATAACAACCCTTTATGTCATCCTCACGACCAGTGCCTGCACTTCTGTTCATATGCCCCATCACGATCACTTAATAGCTCCTGGGCATTTCTCCCACTACTTCACCCAACTCATCCCAAAACCCGTCTTTCTCTCTCTCACTCCTAGACCTCACACGGTGCATACGGTACATATGAAATATAATAATATATAAAATTTGAAAGATAAGAAAAAATTTTCCTGGAATTTAGCGTATGCTGATTACCTACCACTATGCTGCTCGTCCCATCACTCGAGTAAACACAGTCATCAGAGGCCATCATAGATTATTGCAGTGCTAGAGAGCTGTAAGGGGTGGGACGTGGAAAGAGGTATTACAAAATGTTTATGTTTACCCTCAAATCGTGACAACTTTCTTTAAGTTCCCCATGCCCATTTTCTTTGTCGAGATGTTCTATTGACGGATGGCAACACCGTTATCTTCTTCAATTTTTACTAATAGTTGGACATTCCTCATACCTCAAGCTTCCATGGACCGAGTCGTAACCAAGGAGTCGATACAAGGGACCTATTCGTACCCAAAGGGCCGATTCGTAACCAAGGGAGTGATTTGTAAAATAAAGGGTCGATTCTTAACCATGGGATCAATTTTTAACCATGGGGTCGACTCGTAACCGAGAGGCCATATCATAAAAAATTTCGACTCGTAAGCATGTGCCCATTCGTAAGCAAGGGACCACTCACAACCGAGGGGCCGACTCGTAGGGAAGAAGCCTTTTCTTAACTGAAACAATATCATTCGGGGGCCGAATGCTAATCACCCGTCAAAATATGTTGTTGGCCAAGATTCCAGCTACCTAGAAACCAAATTTGAAGATGAGATATTTTGGTCACACACACACACACACACACACACACACACACACACACATCGACAAATACTAAATCGCCTCGCCTTGTTAAAGACGGGCGATAACAAGGGTCCGATTCATAATCAAGAGGCTAACCATGAGGCCGACTCGTACCCAAGAGGTCAATTCGTATTCAAGGAGCCGGCTAGTAACCAAGAAAGCAATTCTTAAGATAGGGGCAGATCCGTAACGAACAGATTCATTCATAATCAATTGGCCAATTAGTAACCAAAAGGCCTATATGTAACGAAAGAGGCGATTCATAGCCAAAGAGGCAATTAGTAACCAGATGGGATATTCGTAATAAATGGGGATATTCGTAATAAATGGGGATATTCGTAATAAATGGGACGACTCATAACCAAAGGGTGATAAGAATTCAGGAGGGAGACTGAGAGCAAGTGGCCCATTTACCAGCATCAGCCGATTGGTAACCACAGAACCGATTCGTAGAAAACAGTTCATTTGCAATCAAATGGTCATTTCGTAACCAAAGAACCGATTCGTAACCAGGTGGCACATTTGTAACCAACGGGCCCATTTGGAACCAAATGACCGATTCGTAACCAAATTTCGGATTCATAACCACGGGTTCTATTCATAAACAAGGGGCCTCACTCGTAACAATTCGTAACCCAGCTGCCAATCCCTAAAGAAGAGGCCGATTCGTATCCACTGGTCTGTCTCATAATCAATTGAGGGTTATTTGTAACCAAGATAACCAAGGGCTCGATTCGTATCCAAGAGAGCAACTGAACCAAGAGGCGATTCGTAAACAAGGAAACAATTAATAACCAAAGGGTTTTCGTATTGAAACCGACTTGTAACTATGGGGATTATTTGTACAGAGACGGATTGGTAACCGACTGGCCAATAGGTAACCAAGGGGCCGATAGACAACTAAGGGGCCGATGAGTAACCAAGGGGCCGATGAGTAACCAAGGGGCCGATGAGTAACCATGGGACAGAGGAGTAACCAAGGGGCGGATGAGTAACCAAGGGGGTGATTTGTCACCAATGAGGCTATTAGTAAACCAAGGGAGTGATTAGTGTCCAAGGGAGCAATTCGAAACCATGGGGCCATCTGGTAATCAAAAGGGCAATTCGTAGTCAATGGACGATTTGGAGCCAAGGGGCTGCTTAGTAACCACGGGGCTGATTCGTAACCAAGGCACCGACTTGTATCAGACAGACTCTCGTAACTTGGCGCCGAATACTAACAAAGGAATTAACTCGTAACCAAGAGGCCGACTCATAACCAAGGTGCTGAGTGTGCATCCTAATCACGAATCGCCCTCTTCTTTACGAGTCAGCCCCTTGGTTATGAATCGGCTCCTTGGTTACAGATCTCATCCTTGATTACACATCGGCCCTTAAGTTATAAATTGCCCACTTCCCTACTAATCGGACTCTGGGTTAAGAGTCGTCCCCTTGGTTATGAATTGGTCGCTTGGTTACGAATCGGTCAATTGAGTATAAATCGGCCTCATAGTAACGAATTGCAACCTTGCTCATCCGTCTTCCCCCTGGTTACTTGTCAGTCTCTCAGTTGCGAGTCTGCCTCTTTCTTACAAGTCAGCCCTTTCGAGTCTGCCCCTTTCTTACAAGTCAGCCCTTTCGAGTCTGCCCCTTTCTTACAAGTCAGCCCTTTCGAGTCTGCCCCTTTCTTACAAGTCAGCCCTTTCGAGTCTGCCCCTTTCTTACAAGCCAGCCCTTTCGAGTCTGCCCCTTTCTTACAAGTCAGCCCTTTGGTTACAAGTTGTCTCTTGGGTTATAATTCAGCTCTTGGTTTTGGATCGGACTCTTGGTTACGAATTTGCTGCTTGGTTGTCAGTCTGTCTCTTGGTTTCATGTCTAACCTTAGGTCACAGATATGCTCCTTTTTTTCTTTTTCTTTCTTTCATTTTCTTTTTTTCTTTTTTTTTTTTATATACAAATCAGCACATTGATTAAGACCACTTCCTTGGTTACAAATCAGACCCTTGCTTATGAATTGGGTGCTTGGTTATGAATCAACCCCTTCGTTACGAATCGCCCCATAGGTTACGAATTTCATCTTTGGTGATGAACCACCCACTTTAATGAACCAGCATAATACTGAGACGCGATAAACGAACTGGGAAACTCGCCTTTCAACTGCAGCTTTGATGAGAAGCATGGTCAGTTTCCGTCATGGACTGTATCACGGCTGAAAGGCTAATATTAGGCAAGTCGTACCCACACAAAGATGAGAAGTTCTCTCTGTTTCCGGAGCATCAATTCATGGGTGCAAAAGTGGTAATGTAGGACTTAATAAAGACCAGATCATCAACTGATGAATCAGTTCAGAGCCAGGATGGTGGCTCCAAAGAACTGGGTCACAGAGTCACGAACGTGATGTCACGGGGTATAAGGGTTAACAGCTATTCACATCATTGTCCATATTACGTTTCATAACACTCCTTAATTCCCCTTTACTTACCACAAATTCCCAGTAACTATTGAACAACCAATTGCTCGGCTGATATAATAATAACTATTTCCTCTTGAATGTATTTTCAAAATAACTCCATTCATTATCATAGACAAGACAGTATAGTTGACAGTACCCTCTTCTTCACTGCTTGTTAACTTCGTGGTATCCTACTTCCCCAGCCAGGCGTCCCACTCAAGACTCACCTTCACCTCCACCTTTAACTCATGAGCAAGCACTGTCTATTGGGCAACCAAGGAATTAACATGATATACTTCAAATTCACTGGTCTAGGTTTTTCTGGGATCATGAAATGCGCCCTACTGATGAGTGGCTGAACATTCAAAAGCAATAATCAGTATCCCCCCTCCCCCCTGGAAGCCAAAGCCGATTGCCATTAAATTCGGGGGGATGTTCGAACATACCAGTCAAACACGGTTCCTTTCAGAGCTACACAGATAGTTTCCCTCCATGACCAATAGATGGCTCTGTCTAATATAGATCTAATTTTGTCGTTTTCCAAGTTGATTTGAGATACATAATTTTTCTCTACTGCTTTTACATTTTTAACGTAGGTTTATAAAAATAAACTTATTACAGCTACCCAATATAAAGGTAAACCCTTCGAATGACCAGTTGTCATCTTTGGGTTAAGAATCAGTGACTTAGTGACAAATCGGTCGTTTGGTTACGAATTGACACCTTTATTATGAACTGGCTTCTTCGTTACGAATCGGCCCCATGGGTACTAATCGACCGATTGGTTACGAATCCCCTCTTGATTACGAATCGGCCCTGTGGATGCGAATAGACCCATTGGGTATGAGTCACCTCTTGGTTACGAGTCGACCCCTTGGTTACAAATCAGCTCCTTGGGTATGAGTCAGTCCCTTGGTTGTGAGTCGACACCTTGCTTGCGAGTCATTCTCTTAAGCCCTAGTCACCCACAAACGACTCAAGGTCTGACCGCCACGGGACTCAAGGTCATGTCTTAGTTGGCTCCCATGCCTTCTAACTGGTCCCGAATTTGCCCTGCTCATAACTGCCTAACGACCGCTTCATGACAGCCTCACGACCGATCGTGACATCCTCAAGAACATGACAAGATCATGAGGAGACCAGAAAGCAATGGAGCTATGAGTCTTCAAATTTTAAATTTAACGAATTTTTGTCAGCCACGACCGTGGCTGAGAGGGAGACCACAAATAGGATGGATGGACAGTGTGAAGAGAGCGCTGGATGCGAGAGGGATGTCTGTTGAGCAAGGAAGAGTGGCTGTGCGTGGCAGAAATAAATGGACAGAAATTGTGAACGAATAAATGATGACGCAGCCCTGAGGGGATATTCTCCCGCATTTGGTCTGATTAGCTAGTCAGGTCAGGTGCAAGTAAGGGGATGGGTCTATTATGATGTGGCAGGGGTAAACCAGCTCTGCTGTCAGGCCCTGCTGCGGATGTCATTGATTGCACTGCGCAGTTGACCCATGTGTGGTGTGGTGCGGTGAGGATCTGTCCCTTCTCCCCTTTGGGGCTAAGATGCGAATGAGTGTTTGAATGGATGAGTAAATGGGGAGTGCGTCGTCCTGTCTCAGCTACCTCCCTTTCCATGGGGGAAGCAGCCAAGGTATATAGATAGATAGATAGACGACCGTGACACAACCGCCCACGAACACGAGACGACTGTGTGATGCATTTGGTAATGCACCCTGACCCCCCCACGACTGACCCATGGGTGGGGCATCACACCTGGACCACCAATGACACCCAGCGTGGGATGGGGCATCACACCTGGACCACCAATGATACCCAGCATGGGGTGGGCATCACAAGTGGACCACCAATGACACCCAGCGTGAGGCGGGGCATCACACCTGGACCACCAATAACACCCAGCGTGGGGCGGGGCATCACACCTGGGCCATCAAAATGACACCCAGCATGGGTCAGGGCATCACAGCTTGACCACCAGTGACACCCAGCATGGGGCAGGGCATCACACCTGGACCACCAATGACACCCAGCGTGAGGCAGGGAATCACACCTGGACCACCAATAACACCCAGCGTGGGGCGGGGCATCACACCTGGACCATCAAAATGACACCCAGCATGGGTCAGGGCATCACAGCTGGACCATCATTGACATCCAGCATGGGATCACATCTGGACCACCAGTGACACCCAGCACATAACCATGGACCTCTCCTGTGTCTAGTCAGCTGATGAGGGACACACAGTCGTAATGTTTTTTTTTTTTTTTGGCGACAGCATCAAGACACGCAACGACCACATCATGACATATCTGATTGAGCTAACACTGCTTCACGACTAAAAAATGAAATCCCGACTGCGACGCACCTGCGACATGACTTTTGGCAAGTCGTGAGGCCCGACGAGACGTTCCAGCAGCTCACAAGTGTCAGAAAGAGTCTGGGCTTTGCCGGCAAATCAAGGGACGATCAATGCAAAAATATTTTATGACTGTGACTCGTGCGGCTATCGGACCTTGAGTCGCTTGTGTGTGACTGGGGCTTTAGTTATGAGTCGGTCCATTGGTTAACATGTCGGCTCTTTGGTTACGAATCACAAGTCGGCCTCTTGGTTACGAATCGGCCCCTTGATTACGAATTGTCTTCTTGGTCATAAATGGGCCTGCTGGTTACGAATGGGCATGGTTACGAGTCAGCCCCTTGGTTATCAGTTGGCCCATTGGCAGTAAGTTGGCCCCTTTGTTACAAGCTGGTCTCTTGGTTACATATTGGCTCCGTGGTTATGAATCGCATCCTTCTTTATGAATCCCTTCTTTGGTTACGAGACGCCCCCTGGTTACGGTTTGGTGCATTGATTACGAGTCGTACCCTTGGTTATCAGTTGGCCCATTGGCAGGAAGTTGGCCCCTTTGTTACGAGCTGGTCTCTTGGTTACATATCAGCTCCGTGGTTATGAATCGCATCCTTCTTTATGAATCCCTTCTTTGGTTACGAGACGCCCCCTGGTTACGATTTGGCTCCTTGATTACAAGTCGTACCCTTGGTTTAGAATCGTTCCTTTAGTCAGGAATCACCCCATTGTTTTTCTTTTAATAAATTTATTACTCCAAAGGGGCGACATACCTAGGAATGAGATCATGAAGCCAAGTATTATGTACACAGGAACTAGTGTCTTGCAGGGAATGCTGTTCTGTTACATAGGTATAAAGGAGTTTACAATTCATGAGTTAGCAACCACTAAAGTGTGGGGGCAGGGTGGCTCATTGGAGTGCCTGACTCAAGACCAAAGGGTAGAGAGTTTGCATCCCTCCCAAGTAGCTGCCCTGCTGGGAGAGGTAGTGCTCTCCCATCACGTTGCCGGGCTATATGATCTA
The DNA here is from genome assembly GCF_032717465.1 of Coenobita brevimanus. Taxonomy (NCBI): domain Eukaryota; kingdom Metazoa; phylum Arthropoda; class Malacostraca; order Decapoda; family Coenobitidae; genus Coenobita; species Coenobita brevimanus. Next base: position 31,666,399 of record NC_136957.1, on the reverse strand, counting down.
TCAAGGTATAGCTCAGGAAATTCATTTCCCCATATAAGAAAATTGTGGATATCGCTTGACAATGATACCTAAATTATTGTCTGTGAGTAGATAATTACGGTATATGTCATTAAGGGGCTGTCCCGGAGGCAGTAGGTCCCTGACTGAGGGACATTCATGCCAGCAATCCTGAAGATTGTTGGCGTTAGGACTGTCACAAAATATGCAGGAAAAGTGAGGCACGTGTCCTGCTGCAGACTTGCAAGACTGAATGATATCCTAGCCCAAGTCAAGCAGAGCCAACATTGTGCCTACGAACCTTAAGACCATGTCGACTATACCTTGGAGGAGACAGACTGAAGTGGTCATAGTGTTGGATAGACACACTCTGAGTACGTTCAGCTTTCCTGCGATGGAGTGTAGGGAGAAGAGCGAATGAATGTATCTCTTTTTTGTAGCAGAGGAGGGAGGATGTAGCATCATCAGGAAGAGGCAGTCCACAGGCATTTTTCGTGACGAGGTCATCAGTGTCATTGGTTGCAATTCCGACATGCAAAGGAATCCACAGGAACTGTATGATAAGAGGATTTCCATGAGATGAAAATAACTGATGTAAGATTTGTTGAACTAAGCAGTGGTATGTGGGTTTTGGAGACGAGATGGCTTGAAGGACAGACTGAGAGACGAGATGGCTTGAAGGACAGACTGAGAGACGAGATGGCTTGAAGGACAGACTGAGAGACGAGATGGCTTGAAGGACAGACTGAGAGACGAGATGGCTTGAAGGACAGACTGAGAGACGAGATGGCTTGAAGGACAGACTGAGAGACGAGATGGCTTGGACAGACTGAGAGACGAGATGGCTTGAAGGACAGACTGAGAGTCACGGATAACTACACCATTCAGTCTTCACTGAGGGAGGAGACTAATTTCATGCAATATTCGCTGTAGCTCACAGTAAGGAGAGCCAGGCAAGTTCAGTAGTCTGCAGCCAACCCAGCCTCCCTCTGATAGGTCCAAATCGGGTGAGTAGATGGCACATCCAGCACTCCCATCTACTTGCAGTGAACCGTCCACGTAGAGACGGTGAGCTGCAGGAACTGAGGAAGACACTCTTGTGATGATCTCCAAAACTAGTTGTTTCTGGAGGAGTGGTAGATCTGCCTTGGAGGTAGGAGTAAATCAGACTTCAAGATGAGGAATCCATGAGAGAGGTGGACCATGATCCAATTCTGCCACAGGAACATTAATATCAAGTCTTAATAGGATGGAACAGGCTGTATTAACTAGGGTGAGGATGCTGGGCCAAAGTGGAGGTCGAGGTGCAACAGGGTCAAGTGAAGTTCTGATGACACGAGAATAATGAGGGGCAAAATGAGGAGAATGAAGGCATTTGATACTGAAGTAAGAGATTTTGGCATATATTCTCTCCACAAGGGGTAGGCGAAGATTGAGCTCAGTTTGCATGTTCACTATTCTAGTGGAAATAGGACACCCAAGGATGTATCTCATTCGTTTGTTCTAGATATTATCAATGGGTTCTAAAGATGTCTTCAGGAGTTGACTGAGAGCAGGGGAGAGGTAATCGACAACCGACCATATGAATACAATGTAGATAGTTCTGGCCACAGGGATAGAGATTCCAGCATCATTGTTGGTGAGCCACTTGAGGAGAATTAAGTGCTGTAAGAAGTGCTGTACAGCAGATCTAAGAGATCTCAGACGATGGAACAAACACGTTGTCTTATAGGTATGTTTGGAGTAATTGATACAGGTGCACCCAGGTGAAAGTACTGCCTGCAAAGGCGGATGACACTATTTCCTACAGTGAATTCTGGAAACATTCCCGTGTTGTGGGGAGATAAGATTTTCCTTTTTCCTGGGGAGAGAAGTAGAAGATGGAAATACAATGACTGAAGGAAACATTGAAGATCTTCTGGAGACTAGAGTGGATGCAGATATTATCAACTTAACAGGTAACAGTGATTCCAGGAATCTTGGGAAAAAGAGAGAGTAACTGGTGCTTAAGGATATTAAAAGGAAAAGGGCTTAGAATACTACCTAGAGGAATGAAGAGTTCAAAGGCTTTGGAGGAGCTACACGCACACTTAAAAAGGATAGACAACGTTCTCTTATGGAGGTAACCCTGTATCCATCTCAAGAGGTTTCCTTTGACACCAACTTCCATTAGAAGATTGAGGATGATATCTTTGTTTGCAACATCAAAGGCATTTTTAAGATCAGTGAATGGTACAACACAGGTGGGTCAGAGGAGGGTATAGAGTTACATTAGACAGTGGTGTGTACTTCTTTGTGGCCGAACACCATACAGTCTGGGTGAGAGTTTGTCGTGCAGCCAAATCATGAGACAGGTAAGGAAGATGCATTCGAGCACTTACTGAAGCAGGAGGTGAGGGAAATAGGTCTGAATTTTTCAGTACCACGTTTTGGAATGGACACAATCGTGCTGGAGGTCCAGGCATTAGGCACGAATCCCTTATGGAAGCAAAGATTGTAGAGCTGTAGCTAGGGGTTTGCCAGGGACTTTCAGGAGTAGGCAAAGGACAGGGTAAGTGATGCCATCATCCCCAGGGGCTATTGCCTTACTTCTAAAGAGGCACATTGTATTTCATCCTCAGTTATCAGCACGTCATCATCTTCATCTGTTTTCAGTAGCGCAGCCATCAGATGGAGAGAGCACACATTTTGCTGGGAGGAGAGTGCATCTTGAATCCGTGTGTGAAGGTTATGTGCATGTGATTGTTCGGACCATGTATTAAAAATATCAAGTATGCACTCAGCTGAACTGTGGTGGAGAGCACTGGAGAACTTTTTCCTAACAACTTTATTTATTAGATGCTACATCAATCCGTCACTAGTCTGATGATTGATGCTGTCTGTGAACTTCCACCAGTATTCAGTACGGACGCATTGCCGGAGGGCAATTAAATCGTCTCTTGATGCCTGGTACTGATGCAGATGGTCAGTGTTGTTTGCTTCTGGAAAGAGAGACCATCATCCCTTCTGCTTGGAGGATGCACTGATCAAATGTCCAAGTGTGAACTTTAGTACAACTTTTGATGTATGATGTTTTAACATAGCGACTGTAGAAACCATGTGTGGAGCTTACCAGGCAGAGATATAAATTGTCAGATGATTGCAAATCAAATGTAGGAAGAAGACTGGAAATGTATGAGATGTACGTAGGGTAGTGCTTTGGAGGAATAGTTATGTGGGTGCAAATATGAGAAGATCAATCAGGGAATGAATAGTGGAGACTGAGGGCAACGTGGTCCGAGAAGAGGGTAGGGATGGAAACTCAACTGATGTGGGACAGCACTAGTCTGGATGTTATGATGCGAAGAGTGCCTCCACGTGTGCCTGACACCACCTGTGTCCGTGCAAGTGAGTTGGTAGCGACGAATGTATTCAAAGAGATGAAGCCTATTGCGATTTAGTGTAGCAGAGAGGTCATCCAGAACAGGAGGTCGGAGATTTCAATGTTCACCACCACCATTGGTTCTCCTCTCCTTTCATTGATCCACCTGGTGAACAAGCCTACATCTTTTCTATCTTTGATGACCTAGAGCAGCTTGTACAGCACCCTATCTGTATCCCTGACCACCTTGGAGAGAGCTCCAACATACTTGACCTCTTCCTTTATGACTAATCCTTCTGCTTTCACTGTTAATCTTTTCTCTCCGTTGGGCTCCTTCGATCACAACCTTATTACCTTAACCTGTCCTATTTTTCCGGTAAGGCCTGTGGACCCTCCAAAGAAACGTTGTCTGTGGCACTATGGAGCTGCAAATTGGGAAGCCCTCAGGCAGTATCTCTTTTATTTTCTCTGGAATGATTATTGCTTCCAGGACCGGGAGCCATTCAAAATAATGTGCATTGCACATTACGGAGGTCATTCTCTCGGGCATGGAAGCATACATTCCTTTCTCATATCCTTTGACTAATGCGAGAAAGCCTTGGTTTAATCATGCTTGTTCTAATGCTGTCCGCAAAAAGGAGAGGGCCTATAAAAGGTACCGGAGCCATCCCACCCCTCAGTTACATCTTTATATTTCTGCCTGGAATCGTGCTAAGTCTATTCTTCGCTCTGCTAAAAATAATTTCATCTGTAATAAATGCTCTCAACTCTCCAACTCGAATTCTTCCTGCTCCTTCTGACACCTTGCCAAAAAACCTTTCTAACAACTTTACCTCATCATCCTTCCCTCCTCTTTTCTGCTCTGATGGTTCTGTAGCTATTTCTTCTACAGATGAAGCAGATCTCTTCACTCAGACTTTCTCCTCCAATTCCACCTTCGACGATTCCGGTGCTGTTCCTCCATCACTTCCCCCGTCTGACTTCCTCATGGCTGACATTAAAATTTCTTCAGCTGATGTATTTTCTGCCATCTCAGGCCTCAGTACTAACAAGGCATATGGGCCTGATGGAGTCCCTCCTGTTGTCCTCAAGAACTGTGCTTCTGTGCTTACACCCTGCGTAGGTAAACTCTTTCCCCTTTGTCTATCAGTTTGTACCTTTCCTTCTTGCTGGAAGCTTGCTCTCATTCAGCCAGTCCCAAAGAAGAGTGACCATTCCCAAACCTCTAACTATCGTCCAATGGCTTTAACATCCTATATCTCAAAAGTTTTCAAGTCAATTCTGAATAGAAAAGTTTTAAAGCATCATTCCTATGACAACCTTCTTTCTGATTGTCAGTATGGGTTCCGTCAGGGATGCTCCACTGGGGATCTTCTTACCTATCTTTCAGACTCCTGGTCATCCTCCTTTCGGGACTTCGGCGAAAGCTTTGCCATTGCACTTGAGATCTCAAAGGCTTTCGATCGAATCTGGCATAAGTCTTTAATATCTGGACTGCCGTTTTACGATTTCTATCCTTCTATCTGTGCCTTCATCTATAGCTTTCTTTCTGGTTGTTCTATAGCCGCTGTTCTGGACGGCCATTGTTCTTCTCCTAGATCTATCAACAGTGGTGTTCCTCAGGGCTCTGTCCTATCACCAACTCACTTCCTTTTATTCATCAATGACCTTCTAAGCTGTACATCTAACGCTATCCACTCGTACGCTGATGACTCCACTCTTCACCTTTCCATTTGGTTCCCTCAACGTCCATCTCAGCAGTTACCTCAGCAAACAAGGGATGAGGCTATGGCACACCCAATGTCTGACTTGGCTCGTATCTCTGACTGGGATAAAAATTATCTTGTTGTTTTTAATGCATGAAAGACTCGGTTCTTACACCTATCAACCAGATAAAATGTTCCACAGGTGTACCCACTAATGTTTAATAACATTCAGCTTAATCCTGCATCGTCCTTGAATATGTTTGGGGTTTCATTCACATGGGACTTATCTTGGAAAGATCATATTACATCTCTTGTAAAATCTGCTTCTAAGAGATTAAGTGTGCTAAGCCATCTCCATTCCTACTTTACCCCTGCACAATTGTTGACTCTATACACGGGTTTTATCTGCCCCTGTGTGGAGTACAACTCTCATGTGTGGAGAGGCTCCCCACATACAGCCCTTCTCAATAGGGTGGTGTCAAAGGCTTTTCGTCTCATTAACTCCTCCTTTTACTGCCTTCCTTCAACCTCTGTCTCTTTGCTGCATTGTTGTATCTTTATCTTTTTTCTATCGCTACTTCAATAGTCACTGCACTTCTGAACTGTCTGTTTGCATTCCTCCACCTCTACAGCGAGTGCGTAGCACCCGTCTAACAGCAAACTCTCATCCCTTTTCTGTCCAACTCTCTAACGCAAGAACTAACTGTTACTCCCAGATCTTCATTTATGCAACAGGTCAACTCTGGAACTGGCTCCCTCTGTCTGTATTTCCTGCTAGCTATGATCTCCAGTCTTTCAAACTCAGTGTGTCCTGGCATCTCGAAATGATCGGATCTTGAATTTGGCTCTCTCTTGTATTTTGTTTTTCTCTTGGAGGGAACGATTTTTGCGGGTTCGTGGCCTTTGGTTCATTCTTCCCAGCATTAAAAAAAAAAAAACATAAAGCCACCCATTTAGACCATACAATGAAGTGTAGGAGTAGGGAGGTCAGGGAGATTAATCCTTCCATGAGTAGAATAGATATTACGTAAATGGATTCTACCATCGCCCACTGTGACGTCAAAAAGCTGAAAGGTCATATCATCATCTACAGAACAGCGGAAAAGTTGAGATGGTGTGGAGGAATGAATGTAACTAATGAGATTATTCCTAGCAAGGTGAACATACGAAAAGCAGCCAGAAAATGAGGGAGCCTCTTCCACATGTAGAGAACAACTAACAAAAGTTTCTTGAATTAATATAACATGTGGGAGATAGCCACGTACATAGCTCTTGAGTGCAGCAAGTTTTGATTGACTTCTGGCTCCACAGACATTCCAAGACATAACATGAAGCAGTATTTGGTTAGTGAATTTTTCGTATAGGTTTCTGGGAGTCAGGTGGGGATGATGTGGTAGCATGAACCCTGCTTATTGGTGCAGTATGTGAGGGGTCCTTTGTCATGAGATCACCAATCCTCTCAAGGCGAGAGGTAACAGCATCCAGCTCCTCTGTGAGGGTGGTGACGGTAGTGATGATAAACTCTTGAGACTCAGCAAGAGAAGGGAGTGTGTTTTCAGTGCTGGTGTGCTGAGTGACCACGTTGTCGATGCGTGCCTCATTGACATGAAAGTGCTCCATGAGTGCTGTGTACTGAAACATCAGAGAGGCAATAACTTCATGGAGGGCAAGTACTTGTGCAGAACCGGGAGTGGTAGAAGAGGCAGGTGAGATGGAAACATCTGGTAGCGGTGGCAGTGATGGTGGTGATGAGGTAACGCTGCTGTAGGAGTTACCGCAGGGCCTGAGTGTTTTATACACCAATGCCACACATTGACTCCTAGCTTATAAACGTAGACATGTCCTATGTGAGGTGTCCAGTACAGGTAAGGGTAGCAGTTCCAAAGTAAAAGTGGTAGCAGCAGTGGTGGGTTGTGAAGGGGTGCAATAGGGGCAATCCAGGGGGCATGGTTGGCAGCACAATATGCACACTTCTCGAGACAGAGCAGTAGCCTGATATATGTCTGACTCCCCAGCATTTGAAGCGCCATGGCTGTTCGTCCTTCATCCTGTGTAGTTCACAGGATGGGAGACAACGGAGGAAACTGAAACTGACAACTGGTGGAGGAGTGTCTGGGAGACTCCAGGTGGCAACATGTCGGTTGAAGGGCATCCCATTTTGTTGGAAATGATGAGCAATGTAGATGCCAACGAGGTCTTTGGCCAAGGAAGGGTCAACGCTGACAGGGTAGTGAGTGATGAAGGTTGGCTGGGAACTTATGAGGCCTCTCAACTGAGCCCTGAACATCCAAGAACAAGGAGGGGAACTCATCACTCGTGACCGTGCCTATGATGTCTGTACATCGTCTTGAGTTATAGATGGAGCAGGAGGTGACAGCAGACATCTTAACCTTGAGACAGAATGTCTTGGTGACCTGAGATAGCCAATGAAGCTCATTTCGACAGTCGGGTACTCTTTGAAGAGGAGTTTGATGTACTCGGCCCGGGGAGCAAATGCTGGAGGAACTGGTGCAGACTGGTAAGGTGTCTTCTGAGGAGTGAGGCACGGAAGGAAGTGATCAGGAACCTTGCTCTGAGAAGAAGACTCATGGCGTTTAGATGTTTTTGCAGCATGGGACGATGGTTCACTGTTGACATCCGAAGTGTATTCCATGGGGGGTTTGGTGGAGATGGAGCCCTGGCTGACGTAGTGGGGGCTACAGGTTTAGGCACCCAGGGAGTCACTGCGACTGCAGTGGATGTGGAGCCCTGGTGTCTATAAAGGTTAAGTAGGGGCCAGGCTTCCTCAGATGGGATGTCGTCATCACTGAGTGCTAGGTCAACCTCAAGATCACTGAGGATGGCAAATCCAGAGTACTTCATATCACCCTAATAGTATAGTATTCAGAATGCTAGCAACACCTTCACCAGTGGAGTGGAATTGGTGCTGAATCATCCTATAGGTTACAAAATCCCCTTTTATTTACTAATCGCCTTCTTGGTTATGAGTCGCCGCTTTGGTGACGAATCGATCCTTGGTTGCGAATAGCACCATTATTTATAAACTGCTCCTTTGTAACGAATCCCCCTTTGGTTACGAAATCGCTCCTTCTTTACAAGACGGCACTTTGGTTACGACTCGGTCCCTTAGTTATAAGTTGTCCATTGTCACGAGTCACCACTTAGCTTTTTTAACGAAAGGAAGAAGGAGCAAAAGGCCAGGAGCTTGCAAATTGTTCCTTCCATGAAAAAAAAAAAAAAACTAAAACAAGATAAGAGAGAGCCAAATTCAAGACCCATACATTTCGAGATGCCTGGAAACACTGCGTTGGAAAGGCTGGAGATCATAGGAAGTAGGAAATACAGAGAGAGGAAGACAGTTCCAGAGATGACCTGTTGCATATATGAATGACTGGGAGTAACGGTCAACTCTTGCATTAAAGAGTTGGACAGAAAAGGGATGAGAGTTTGTTGTTAGATGGGTGTTATGCGCCAGTGATAGAGGTGGGGGAATGCAAGCAGACAGTTTAGAGCAGAAGTGACCATTGAAGTAACAACAGAACAGAGATAAAGATGCAACAGCAAGGCGAAGTGACAGAGGATGATGGGACCACGAAGAGGAGAAGAATTAATGAGACGAAAAGCCTTTGACTCCACCTTGTTGATACGATTTGTGTGTGGGGAGCCTCCCCACTAATAAGAATTGTACTCTACAGAGAGGCAAATAAAACTCGTATAGAAAGTCAACGACTGTGCAGGTGTACAGAAGGCATTAAGTCGGCTTAGCACACCCAGTCTCTTAGATGCAGATTTTACGTTCCAAGATAACTCCCTACAGAATGAAAACCCAAGTATATTTAAAGATGATGCAGGATTAAGCTGGATATTATGAAAAATTAGAGGGTACTCCTGCGCAAGATGATGTCGGGTTCATAGATGAAGGAACTGAGTTTTTGATGCATTTAAAACAATATTACTTTTACTCCAATCAGATATATGAGCCAAGTCAGACATTAGATGTGCCATAGCCTTATCCCTTGTTTGTTGAAATAGCTGCTGAGATGGACGCTGTGGGAAACGAATGGAAAGGTGAAGAGTGGAGTCATTAGCATATGACTGGATAGGATTAGATGTACAGCTTAGAAGGTCATTGATGAATGAAAAAAAGAGAGTTGGTGATAGGGCAGAGCCCTGAGGTACACCATTATTGATAGCTCAAGGAGAAGAACGGTGGCCGTCTACAACAGCGGCTATAGAACGACCAGAAAGGAAGCTAGAGATGAAGGCACATATAGAAGAGTAAAAACCATAAGAGGGAAGTTTGGAAATTAAGGATTTATGTCAGACTCGATCGAAAGCCTTTGAGATGTCAAGTAATGGCAAAGCTTTCGCCAAAGTCCCGAAAGGAGGATGGCCAGGAGTTTGAAATGCAGGTGAGATCACCAGTGGAGCTTCCCTGGTGGAACCCATACTGGCGATCAGAAAGATAGCTGTGATAGGAAAAACGTTTTAAACTCTTTCTATTATGAATAAACTCAAAAACTTTTGAAATACAGGATGTTAAAGCAAGTGGGCGATAATTAGAGGGCTAGGAATGGTCTCTCTTCTTTGGGACAGACTGAATGAGAGCAAAATTACAGCAAGAAGGAAAGGTACAAGTTGACAGACATGGCGAAAGAATTTACCTAGGCAAGGGTGTAAGCACAGAAGCACAGTTCTTGAGGACGACAGGAGAGACCCCATCAGGCTCATATGCCCTGTTAGTATATAGGCCAGTGATGACAAAAAATACATTAACTGAAGAAATCTTAATGACAGCCATGAGCCAGGACATAGAATTCAAGCAGGGGAAAGGTGAAACATTAATGGAATTTTCTTTGCGTTATTATATTTAATGTTGATCATATAAATAAACTACCGCATGGTATTGCAATATACCCACATGTATGCTTGCCGAATATCGTCATCATTATCATCATCAACATCATTATTTCCCACCCAAGAAGAAGCTCAAGGATTAATGCCAACGTTTACAAGAACAAAAATTTGTTAAATGTATATAACTTACAAATTTAAGCTACATAGAAAGAGGTTTTATGTGGCATGAAAATACATGAGCTGAAATGGGTGATGTGATGAGTGGGGTAACTTTCTTCAACACTTGATGGGATAATGGTTTAAGAGGCAGCTTACAATACTGATAATGAATGTCGGCGCACTGATTCTAATCCCCGTATGGAGATGGTGGTCAGATGGTTATAGAGAAATGATCTGCTGTTTGAAAGGGCAGGAGTTCAATCTCAGGCTGAGGCAGGAAAGATTCTGTTTGGATTCCGTTAAGGCAGACTTTACTGACCTTCCACGAAACCCACTGCTGTCATACCCCCATTCCTCCCTCCCTTCCCATGCATTCACTCCAGTCATGAATGAAACAGTCGCAGCATCCATTCAGTATGGACGGTGGGTACTGGCGACAAAACTATCATTTATGAAATTGTGTGACATGCAGATAGAGTGCTGAGCCTCAGGAAGGGAGTGTCAGGTTAATGAAAGGAAAAGGACACTTTAAATAAATAAAAAATCTTTAATGTCGTCACGTGTACTGTGTGGTCGCCTACCTTGAAGTGTTCTAGGTTTCGGTAGCCTAACTACTGCCCTAAATTAACAGTTAACCACAACAGATCGTAATTATTCAACAGGCAACATAATAAAGCAGCATTACAGTATTTGCAGGTAACATCTTTTAACTCTATCAGCAAGTAACATTTATCAGCAGTTAACCACATTATACAATAACCACATCAGCAGGTAACTAATCAACAGATGACAATGAAGCAGCATTGCTGTTCTTGCAGGTAAAAATAATTTAATCATATCAGCAGGTAACACCAATCAGTAGCTAATCACTTTATGATGTAATATCATTAGCTGGTAAAACGTGCATCCAATCAGTTGGGAAGGTCATACATCGGTGTGGTTATCAGGAACAGGTAACTATAAATTAGTGACCCTGTTTCACGTAATGCAGTATCCATTTCTTCCGCCTTCCTGTTGTTTACATTTCAGACATGTCATGCACCTGCCGTATGTATTCCAGGCACCCCTACACTTCTCACCCGGACCCTGTGGGGGAGAGATGAGATTAGGTTGGGCGGGGTTGGTTTCGGCTGGATTGGGTTAAGTTAGGTTACGTTAGGCGGTTAGAGATGATTTGGTTAAACTGGGGTTGGGAGAGATGAGGTATGATTAAATTAGGTTGAGTTGGGCTGGGTTTGGTTGGGTTGGGTTAGGTAGTAACGAAGAGTGTAGGTTATGTTAAATTGGGCTGGGTTGTGTTAGATTAAAGCTAATTGTAAATCAGATTAGATTAAGGTTAGGACTGGTCTGATTTGGCTGGGTTGGGTTGAGTTGGGTACTTAACCTGGTTTGAATCAGGCTTGGTTCATGAGAGCCGAGTTGGGTTGAGATGGGCTGGCTGGGATAAGAAATATAAGAGGAGTGTGAAAAGAAACGTGTAATAAGCTTGCTGATCATATCATTAAATGTGTATGGCTGAATATTAACCCTTCCAGTACAATGACAGTTTAAATTGTATTCTTGCGCTGACAGACAATTTCACTCAGGTCTGGAAAAATCTCTCGTACTGAATAGGTTTTTTAAGCGTGTGTCTTTCCGTTCCGGTTCAAAAAAAAAAACTTTCTTATGATGAATTAAATTACTTGAAGGTAGCCTGAATAAATGGGAATGCGTTACTGGGGTCAAGAGGACAGAAAGAGTGTGAAGTATTAAAAGGGTAAAGGTTTTAAAGAGCATGTATTTATGATAGAGTTAAGAAACAAATACATCTTAGAATAAGAAACTTCGTACAACGCTTAAGTATTTCGAAGAGGCTTATCTTCAGTGGGACTTACAAAATTAATACTTCATCATGCCATAAAGGTATGAACGTACTGTGTCACAAAACTGAGGTAAGTGCTGCCTGAGATATAATGTCTCTTCAACAGATACCTGAAGAGTGACTGCCAGGCGAGTGGTGATCGGATGTCATGTTCAGCTTGCTTAAAAACACTAATAATGGAGGTGGAAAAGTGAGCAGGAGTATTTATAATTCTGAATGGACTACTTCTACCTACGGTCAATTTACTAACCTGCGTAACATCTTACCTACCTACTTAGCTACTTACCTTGGCACAGACGAGGCAGCAGTCACACACATCCGTCATCGTACCATAAGGATAGTCTGCTGGAGGCTCTGGGCATCGGTCTTCCCCCTCACATGGGCTGCAGCGAAGGGCAGTGGTGGTGGCGGGGATTAAAGATGTGAATGGGGGAGATGAAACTGGGGAGAGAAGGTGGGGAGAGACAAGATATGGGAAGGTCGGAAGAGAAGGAGAAGGAGAAGGAGAAACAGAGGGGAGGGGAGGGGAGGTCAGGCATGGGGACATAATGGTAAGAGGGAGATTATTCATTTTTATGGGGGGAGAGGGGGAAACAAAGGAAAATGGAAGGAAAGGAGGAAGAAGACGGAGGATGGGGTAGAGAGGGGAGGAGAAGAAAGAATGTGGGGAAAGAGGGTAGAGGAGGTAGGGATAGAGCAAAAGTGAAGAGAAGGAGGGTATGAGAGGAGACTGGGACAAAAGGAGACGGGGAAGAAGAGGTAGCCTTAAGGTGGGAGGAGGGAGACAGGTTTGTTTTAATCATTTTATTAGGCCTAA